>NC_049902.1:22822930-23137669 GCF_001411555.2 Juglans regia | reverse complement strand
TATAGTTGGAAGATGCAGTTAATGCCTTAGGATTAAAATCATTACTCTTATAAGAAGGTTGCTTTTATTTGTATATTTTCCTTTTGTTTATTGATTTCGTTTGTGTTAGGCTCTTCTATATATTAAGATTTAATCTGACACTTTATGTTACATTTTTTGGTGCAGATTGTGGGACGGATGTGCTGTCATTTTGATTGAAAAGCAATTGGTTGAGCCCGACGGCCTTATTGGTGAGCCATTTCACCTAGGGGTGAGCTGAAACAATTTGTATTGGGGATTGAAGGTAACGAATACCCATACACGTCCGTAATTCCTTCTTCCTTTCATTTCATGAATGCTCAAAACATAGATGGATGTTTTGTTGTTAGTGTTATTATATATGCTAGACATAGCTTTGATTGGTTAATATATATGGTTTATTATTAGATAATCCATCTAATAATAATTCTATTCTACCTAACAAATTTCACATCCTGTTTGTTCTTTGTTTTGGGTGATGTTGTTTGCCGGTAATATTGTATTTTTCCTTGTGTGGCTAATTAATTAATTTGAATTTGAGTTAGAGTCGTCAGTGCTATGATTTAATTTCCTTTACTTAATAACACAGTTCATAGATATAAAATAACAACAAAGTACTCAAGGATCCTTAAGCAAGACCATGCAAAAGATGTCAACTAAAAGTAATTCTGCATGCAAACCAAAAAACAATTATTACTATAATTGAATATAATCATTTAAGTACTGCTTAAATGCATCTATGTGTTTAGCCTTGGATTAAACAATTATTTTCTTAGATTATATATATCGGACAAGTATTATAAGGAATTGCCTAAAACAGTATGGAGTATATAAGCTAGATAAGCAGTTTCTTCCGACCAAACAAGAAAAAGTGGTCAGTGTTATGGCCTCACAAACGAACTCAAATTCCCAACTAAGATGATATCAAGAAAACCTGATTACTTCTTGAATCTTCTATCTTTTCTTATCTTCTATATATAATCTTCAACTATAATGTTGGACCAATTATAGTTGTTTGCTTACTTTTGTTAGGAAAATTGCTTTAACAATATTACATCATCTATCTACGATGAATTGTAATTTCCATAGATGAAAACATAAATCCGAACTCACCCACCTCAAAGAATGAAATGGAAATTTTAGACAACATAATAAAGCTATGCTTTGGCTTCAAGAAGTGTAATTTTTTTTTTAATAATACAAGTAAATAGGCATTGCCCAAGTACATATGAGGTACTATACAAACACCATATCTTGAATTCATTAATTTGTTACATGATTCCAGTCCAGGGAAAGCAAACACCACAGCTTAGACCACCTTCCTATATCTTAAGAAAGAAACTTATTTGTAAGTTGTAGGCACGAGGGAGCATCACAGTTCATTGCCTTGAAAAAATGAACTGTTACACACATATGCTCTTTAACTAAACTATATTACACCAATTTGTTATTCAATAACTGAACAGTGCCACACATATATGCTCTTTAAATAAGCTGGCAACCTCTATAACATCCTTCACAGTCTTGATTAGAGTTTCCTGAATTCCACGTAAAGGTTACTCCTATTGGCGCCACGCTCTACTAGCCTAGTGTCTCAACCACCTTCTAATATGCTTTTTAGGAAGTGAACTAGGTGCCTCCAATTCTCTTCTTCAAACAACTTCTTATTCATTCTTCTAAACGTGAATGCGCACTATGGTGAGTTTTTCATCGATCTTAGTTGTTTACGGTCCATGCTTAACTAACTTTCTTCCCCTCCTATATCGTGCTTCAGATGGACAAAAGTTGGATGAATGACCCCGATAGGCTTGTATCACCTGCATACGCCGAAGGCGTTAAATATTTCCTCGCACAAGCACGAATGCATGCAAGTGGAAGGGATCGCATCCGGTGTCCATGTCGTGCATGCCTTAACAATCTGTGGCTGCCTATATATGAGGTGGAAACTCATTTGTTCATGAAAGGGATCAACCCAAATTACACGCAGTAGATATTTCATGGGGAGGAGGATACAACATTGAACGTGAGTGATGAAGATATTGATGATGATATCAACCAAGAAGACGATTACATAGATGACATGCAGGATATGTTGGATGACATCCGGGCAGGCACCTTCGATGATGCGCCCCAAGCTAGCACTCCTACGGCAAACAGGCCACGAGAGACGGTAGATTCACCATCTTTCGAGCAGCTACTAGAGGATGCCCGACGTCCGTTGTTCGATGGGTGTACAAAATTTTCAAAACTGTCATTCGTTGTGAAGTTGTTACACATCAAATCAATCGGTGGGTGGTCAATTAAGTCATTTGACATGCTACTTGATTTGTTGAGGTCTGCCTTTCCTGATGCCCTATTGCCACAATCATATGAGGAGTCAAGGTCGTTGGAGCGCGGTTTGGGCTTCAAATACCACAAAATCCATGCATGCCCCAACGACTGCATCTTATTCTGGAAGGAAAATGCAGCTCTTCATGAATGCCCTGTATGTAAGGCTTCGAGGTGGATACCAAATACACGCGGACATCGCGCGGTACCTCAAAAAGTGTTGCGTCACTTTCCATTGAAACCGAGATTGCAGCGTCTCTTCATGTCTGCAAAGATAGCAGGTGATATGCGATGGCACAAAGAGCAACAGACGAAAGAAGATACTTGTATGAGACATCCGACTCTGAGTGCTGGAAGAAATTTGATGAAGACCATGGCTGGTTCGCTTCGGATCCTCGCAATGTTAGGCTCGGTCTGGCAAGTGATGGCTTCACTCCATTCAACAACTTGGCTAAACCTCATAGCATTTGGCCAGTGATCCTTGTCCCCTATAACTTGCCGCCGTGGTCATGCATGAAAGACCAATTCTTCATGACATCTCTGATTATTCCTGGTCCAAGGTCACCAGGGAATGCTATTGATGTATACTTGCAGCCGTTGATCGATGAACTGCTTGAATTTTGGGAAGATGGGGTACCTACATATGATGCCTCAACTAAGGAGACGTTTATGTTGCATGCTGCCTTATTGTGGACAATCAATGATTTTCCTGCCTACGGGAATCTGTCTGGCTGGTCAACAAAGGGAAAATTGGCTTGTCCGTCTTGCAATGCAGACACAGACTCTAATTGGTTGAAATATGGCCGAAAACATTGTTACATGGGACATCGTCGTTTCTTACCCCCAAATCACATATGGAGAAGGAGGAAATGGTTGTTCAACGGTAGAGAAGATCATCGCATGCCACCAAGGGAATTTGGTCCTGAAGAGATTCAAAATCAATTGCAGATGATTGGGGATGTTCAGTTTGGCAAATCTCATAGGAAGAAAAAACGCACTGCTGAAGAGCTGAACTGGACAAAGTGTAGCATATTTTTTGTGTTACCTTATTGGTCAACAGTTCGACTTCGGCATAATTTAGATGTTATGCATATTGAGAAGAATATTGCCGACAACATCTTGTTCACTTTAATGAACAGTCCAGGGAAAAGTAAGGATAACATCAATTCAAGGCGTGACTTAGAGCTTTTGGGCTATAGAAAAGAATTACACTTGATATGGCATGGTGATCGTGTAACAATGCCACATGCACAGTACACATTAAACGTCGAGCAAAGGAATAAATTTTGTGAGTGGTTGTCTGATATCAAATTTCCAGATGGGTTCGCTTCCAATATCTCGACCTGTGTATCTCGACGTGACTGCAAAATCTCAGGGTTGAAAAGCCATGACTGTCACGTTTTCCTTCAAAGACTACTCCCTATTGCTGCTGGGGGGTATTTAAGAAGTGACATTGGCTTGGCTTTGGCTGAACTTGGTACTTTTTTCAAAGAGTTGTGTGCTCGAACACTCGATGTCAACCGCCTGGCCCAACTCCAAACTGATGTTGTCACCATTCTATGCAAACTGGAGATGATATTCCCTCCTTCATTTTTCGATGTTATGGTCCACCTAGCTGTCCATTTACCCCATGAGGCCAGACTTGGGGGTCCAGTACAATATAGGTGGATGTACCCATTTGAGAGGTATCTCGGCAAATTCAAGCGGTATGTTAAGAATAAAGCCCGCCCAGAAGGTTCAATAGCCGAGGCTTACATTCACACCGAATGCTTGACATTCTGCTCCATGTATCTCAAAGATATTGAGACGAGGTTTAGTCGACCGGACCGCAACATTGATGCCGACGAAGCGGAAACGTTAGATGGGTTCAAAATTTTCAACCAGAAAGTTCGTCCCTTGGGCATGCCTTCGAACGTGCAATTAGAAGATAAACTATTTAGGGCAGCCATCTGGTACGTGCTCAATAATTGTGCGGAGATTGGACCTTATATAGAGTAAGCATTAACGAGTTTGCCTAAAAATCATCTTTCATTCTATACAATTTGTTATGAACCCAATACCATCTAACTTCAATATGTTGCTTCGCCTCGATGACCCAAATGCAGGGAACACTACGAGAAATGTAAGGTGCAACACCCAGATTGCATCGAGCGCACGCACCAAACTGAGTTCCCCCTATCTAAGATGTGCTGCTATAGCTTTCATTTTATATGATTTGGATCTAATCATATAATAAACGTTATGACAAATTGCTTTTTTAAATATATAGATCCAGGAACATCGTACCTCGCAGACACTTGATGTGTCCGCTGATCTGTACGCGTTAGCTTGCGGGCCTGACCGTTGGGTTGCAACATATGCTGCTTGCATAATAAATGGAAAAAGGTTTCATACGAAACAGCGTGAACTTCGCCGTCGTACACAAAATTCTGGACTGGTGGTAACTGGTGATGAGGCCACAAATAATTTGGACTTCTATGGAGTTATTAATAATATTGTAGAGTTACGCTACATGGAGTGGCGTCGGGTGTACCTGTTTGAATGTGATTGGTTTGACGTTGGTGATCGAAAACGAGGGGTGCGGGTGGATGACCATATGATTAGTGTCAACATGAACAGGACTTGGTATAAGGATGAACCATTCGTGTTGGCGAGTCAAGCTGATCAATGTTTCTACATAAGAGATTTAAGGGCGAAAGGGAATTGGGGTGTTGTGCAGAACTATGCAAATAGGAATGTATACAACATTCCCCATCAAGTACTACCGAGAGTTCTTGGAGTACTTGATGGGGAATCAAGTACTCCCGATGCCGATCAAGAAGATGAGCCATCATATTATTATGAACCAGTGCAGTGTGATAACACAGATCAAGTGGCAACTCAACTGAATAGGCCTGATATACTACCTAGCCATGTAGATGCACGAGAAATCATGGATCCGGTTGGTCAATGCATAGATTCAACAGGCTTTATTAATGATGACATGATCACTTCTGAGTCTGGAAATGCGGCCAGTGAGGGGGAATATTCAGATGAAGATGACCTATCAACAAATGAGGGGGAACATTCAGATGAGGATGGGCACACAACATCTGATGAGTCTGGCGACCTGTAAATATAACCTAGGAACTTCGTTCATTTAAGGTTGAGATATTAGAATTCTTGTTCGAAATTTTCCATGTGTATATAGACATCTGACAATATGAGAACAATATTGAACTTGGTATGTGTATATAGACAGTTCAATATGAGTTTGGGTGAAATATATGTTTTGATTTATTTTCTTACTACCATGAAGAAAATCATTTTATCTGGCCCGAACTACTTATTATGCAAACTCATATTTTCTTATTATGCAAGTAGCAAACAATCTTGAGAGTAGTATTCAAGTTTTACAACATCTATACCTAAATTAAATAGTACCTAACACGTGATTTAATTTGCTTCAGGTTACGTTCAATATCGGGAGGCTGGGTGAACTGGGATGCACTATGCATTATCAAGGTATATATACGGCCGACTCTTAGTTATTCGTTTGTCTATTTAAAGTCTCATAGTGTAAGGGTTAGTCTACCTAAAAGTAACTGAAAATGGTAGATAAATTTGCTTGTTTACGGACCTGTCTGTGCATATTGAGATTATTTTGTATCAATTAGGGCATCAATTTTATCCCACTATGTTATTAACTTGTACTCGTGCAGGTAATCAGCCGGGACCCAGTTCAAGAGGTGGAGGAAGACTTCGAGGTCTTCGAGGTGGAAGGCGTTATATCCCATACTCAGGTCGGCACATCCGACCACGCGGTGCGAAATTATCTTCATATCATAGCACGGAGGAGTGTAATCAATCCTCCTCGGATGACTCAACACAGCCTCCAAGTCCCCCACCATGCGTTGTGCCAACTCACGCGCCAGAACCTATTCAAGAACCACAACCGAATACTGCTGGGGAGCCTGCACCTACTGGAGAACAGTCTGGTGCATGTTTTTCCAATACTTTAATTTTGAAAGCATTAGCATGTTTGTATGTGTTATTAAGTGTGAATATTCCACATTACACTTTAAAATACTAATATATTGTACCTTAAAATACAGCTGCAGATGTCCCAATGGAGACCGAAGGAACGCAAGAACAGAGGAGACGAACTCGTGGGCCATCTAGATGCATTTTCTTTGACAAGCTAAGGAAGAACGGGAAAGTGCAGTTGAAGATAAACGATGGTGAGACAGCCCCATGTTGTGAACACGCTGCTATGTTCACAACACGAGTATCGTGGATTGTGAAACAATATTGTGACATGAGTTACAAGCGTTGGTCGGATGTCCCACCAGCGATTAAAGAGGAGCTCATTGACCGTGTTCGGGTAAGTCAAAAATTTAATTGTCCATGTGTTTGGGGTGTTGTTTATGTAGTATAATCATCGCCTAAATAACGAGATAA
The DNA here is from genome assembly GCF_001411555.2 of Juglans regia. Taxonomy (NCBI): domain Eukaryota; kingdom Viridiplantae; phylum Streptophyta; class Magnoliopsida; order Fagales; family Juglandaceae; genus Juglans; species Juglans regia. The sequence goes on along the minus strand of NC_049902.1, from coordinate 23,130,883 downwards.
CTGGTGATTGTTTGCATGCTGCCTTATGTAGAGTGACTTTGTGTTGGACTGGGATCGCGAAAACCACCGATTGACGGTGACAAAGGCCTTACGTAAGCGCTTCAACTCCTTCCACCATGACTTGCACAAGATTTATGAATCCTATGGAAGCCACGCAGAAGCGTTGGCTAATGGAACTAGTCTGGTGGACCCCATTGTATGGGTGAAGTTGTGTGAAAAGTGGGGCAGCGATGCCTTTAAGGTACAGATAGTCTTTCTCACATACAACCATATAATAGCTATATATTTAATATGTCTAAATATTGTGGTGGAAAATCTGTTTGTCTATTATAAGTAATTGTTCCCTATTGTGTATGACAGAAAATTTCAGCTCAAAATCGGGAGAACCGAAAGAAGCAGGCCATTAATCACACGTCAGGACGTAAATCATTCGTCCGATTACTTGAGCAAAAGGTATGTCTAAGGGAAAACAATCAATTAAGTCAATAGAATCGTGAAAATGCACTTTACTTGGAGATTTTAGTGACAATATTACTTTACTATCACAAAAGGTGGTTACTCATAGCTTTTGTTGTTCAAATGTCACATGGTTCATACACATGACAGCGCAATGAGAATGGGAATTTGGTCGACTTCTACAAAGAGACGCGTTGGTCGAAGAAAAAGAATGCATTTGTCACAGATGCTACAGAAAATACTTATGTGAGTAGTGCATAAACAGCCGTTGGGATCTATGTTGAATTTCTATACGGTAGTAAAATCATTAATATAGCACTAGCTTATTTTTTGTTAATAATCGTTGCTTTCTCAATGTGCAGAAGGAGATGCAATGTAGGTTGGATGGCCTAGGACCAGAGCAACGTAGTGATGAGGCAGCAGCGACTGTCTTTAGGGAGGTTCTTGGCCATCGACCTGGATATGCACGGGGACTTGGGGAAATGGTCATCCCCGAGTCAAGTAGACAACGTGACAAAGTTCAAATGCAACAATACATGTCTGAGGCTGAAAAGCACAAGAAAGATGCTGAACAATATAAGAAGGATGCTGAGCAATATAAGAAGGATGCTGAAGCTTACAAGAGTCAGCTGGATGAAATGAGGACAGAGATGCGGGAGCTGAGGGAGCATCAGCTACAAAATGACAAAGTGATGCAATCTTTCTTTAGGGCTTTCCCGTCGTTCACTGAGTCAGTTCGACAGACTCAGTGCAACGATTCCCCCGGCCCATAAGGGCCTTCTCATAAAAGGGCACATTTTTTGGGTGGTTTTTTGTGACACCGGGGAGGCATGAGTCAAGGGTGTCATTGTGTTTAGCCTTTGGGTGGTTTTTGTACTTACTCTATACGACACTGGGCTATATATATAAATATATATATGGTATTATATATATTTATATAAATCTTGGATCTATGTCTACACCGGGGATCTCTTGGATCTCTCATGGTCTGCAAAATGAGGTTAGTATCATTTTGAGTTATCCACCATAAAATCACTTGTACAAGTGAAGTGTTAAATATATTTCTAGCAACTTGGTTTCCCAAACCCGATGAATAATTCATTGATGGTTTTATACATAATTCCTTTTTTTTTTTTTATGGTAATCATCACAGAAGGCTGACTCTCTGAGAAGCTTCCTTGAGATGAAGGAGAAGGAATTACTTTTGTAATGGAAGAGAAGCTTAAGGCTAGAGAGAGAGTAAGTTCCGACACCTTTTTCCCTGCTCTGTAAAAGTTTACTTACAACTTGTGTTTTATTTTTTTCCCGTGTAAAATGACATTGATCCTCTACAGTTATGTATGTAGTTTAACTAGCTTTGTCGCTTTGGAAATTCTAGTAAATATGTTTTCATTGCCACAGGGAGAGCTGCAGATGATGTATATTTTTGCCATCACGCATGCCTCCCATTACATTCTTAAGCCATAATGGAGTCCCTGAATTCACCTCCCAAATTATTGTATGTAGTACTTCTGATCTCTTGATCCACTTCAATATTTGGTCGACTTGAACATGCATGTCTATAATATGGTCTTTTCTATATCCATATACACTCACATAGTACTTAATATATAAGTGTGTGTGTATGTGTGAGGCTACGTACGTAATAATAGGAAGGGATACAATGTTTTCCAAATATTCATTTGATTGAATGCAACGATTACATAATGCCTTAGAAATCTGCTATAGGCATATGATATAGCAGGTAATGACTAAATTTTGGTACTGTCGAGAGGTTAGATTTATTTTTGCAATGCATATTTCATTTATATTTATTCCTTTATATTTAATAGCCACTACGTTTTTTGTTTTCTTTAACATAAATTCCACTACTGTCGAAAACTTAGATTTGTTGAAAATCATGGGAAAAAAGCTTTATTGTTCAAATCTATAGTACTCTTTGCTTCCCTATTCTGTTCACGGCATCCGGTCGCTTGAATTCTGTCGATTAACGCTTGTCTTTCTCTTTTGATACATCAAAACTCAATCCTTCACTCAGTTCTTAGTAAGAAGTTTCCTGCAAGTGTATTTCAGATAATTAAAGAGAGATGCCCCCAGTCTTTAAGCTAATGTCATTTTATAATTGGTTGAATAAAGTGTCCCAACTCATCATGATCTCTTGGCTTCTATATCAACCATGAGATGAGGAGCTTTGATAGGTTTTGTAGGTCGGGCCTTTGAGAAGGAGCCTTTAATACATTAAGTTTCTTGCAGAGCAGTTTAGGGATGAATTGACTGACCTCTTGATGTGCTGCACTTTCAAATATTCTCTGAAACTTTAAAGCACCACATCTTATTTATGGCTCACTTGGTTGCATTACTTTGTCTCATTGCCTTAATTTTGTCATGGAACCAGCTGCAAAAGTTCTCTTGCTGCACTTGCCCCTCTTCAAAGAGTTATATTTGATGTGGATGGAACTTAATGTGATTCAGATCCACTCCATTACCATGCCTTCCGTGAAATGCTTCAAGAGGTGGAATTTCTTTCACTACCTACCTTATCAGCAAAAATATAAAATAAAATACCCATAAACTCAGATTTCTGATTCATAATTCTATTAGCCCATGTCTCTACATTTCTTTAGATCACGTTCTTCCACACCCAGAAATAAGCCTTCCCTTGGCTAATGAATTATGACAAACACTGTATATATTAACTTAAAATATGTGAGGAAAAAGCAATCAAATCCACCATGATGAAATGGATTTATGGCAGCTTACTTGTTGCTTAGCCAAGGGAAGCTCATAATTTGTATGAATTGTTCATATATATATATATATATATATATATATATATATATGAACAATAGTTATGTAGGATTGACAGAAATTGTGGTGGTGTACAGATTGGTTTTAATGGAGGAGTTCCAATTACTGAGGAAGTCTACGTGCAGAATATTTCACAGCAATATAATGATGATATTGCTGTGTTACTCTTCCCATTCGTTGTCAAAGGGGCTTGAAGTCCACAGACTATTTGAGGTATGTTTTCATCTTAGGTCATATACATTTCAGAGGTATTTATAGTATTAGAGTAATAATAGGAAGGGATACAATGTTTTCCAAATATTCATTTCATTGAATGCAACGATTACATAATGCCTTAGAAATCTTCTATAGGCATATGATATAGCAGGTAATGACTAAAAAGGAATAAAAGTTTGTTATAACAAGTTTCTTTGACAAGTAGTGTATATATATATATATTATATATTGCATCCTCTATCTAATATAAGCCTCCTCGATCGTCATTCTAAATTCTTTGGATTTTTGTTGTCCTAATTCCTTCTATATATCTCCAGTATACATACATGAATAAGTCGCATTTCGCATGTGATTAATTAAATGTTATAACAGTTTTTGTGATCATTTGACTTCTGAAGAGGGAAACAAATCTTAATTAGAAGCCATGAGTACTACTAATTAAGATAATTGAAATGAAGCAATTAATTAAGCTGCTGATCAATGTTGCAAATTAAAATTAGGCTGTTGCATTGTTGCATTTTCAGATTTCTTGATGGATTGAATATATATATATATATATATATATATAAGAGTCGTGCTAACACCACCGACAAATTCTATCGAGAAGGTTAAATGCTTTTAATTTTTTTTTTCATATATTTTTTTATATCTTTAAATATTTTTAAAAAAAAAATCAAGAGTAAATTAAAAAAAATTTACTTAATCACTAAATAAAAAAATTAAAGTATGGAGACAGTTGCTTTGCATGAAATTGGGCACCTTCTTGGACTCGGGCATAGCTCAGTTCAAGGAGCAATCATGGAACCCAGTATCTCTCAAGGAGTGACTAAAGGCTTGCATGCAGATGATATTGCAGGAATTAAAGCCTTATATAATGTTTGAGAAATGTCTAAGAATTTAATGGGAGTAGATTATTATAGAATAAAGCATTTGTTGCTTATAAAATAAACTATGATGATGATGGAAGTAGGCCATATTGTTTTGGCAAGAAGAGGGATATGGTTTAATAAATTAGCTGTTAAGATTTACGTCTTAAAGCATTAGATTGAATTTTCACTTTATTAATATAGTCGAATTTAGATACTCGTGAATATCTTATTAATTTCTTAATTGTAACTCCTGAGATGAATTGATGTGCTCAGTTATAATGTATACTAATAATTAGGTGCATGCAGCTAACGATCCACAAAGAAACCCTGCACTAGCATCAAAGAGCTTTAGGAATGGAGTTAGCTCCAGCGGTGATACGTCATCCAGTGCTTCATCTGAAGTAACTTCAGCAACTCAAAAGAAGACTAAGGGAACTAATCCTTTTGATCAAGTGTAATTCTTCCTGCAACCAATGATTTGGTACTAATCATTTGGATGATTGTGATGCTTATTTATTATTAAGGATAAAAGCTCAGTTTGTATATGAGAATACATTAATACACCACCCCATTGTAATACATATGAGTTTGGATTTTGTTGATGGGCTTGGATGGAACTTTATGTATTTATTTTGCATGATATATTGATTAGCAACTTGAATGAATGAGTTTGGATTATGAATGGTGCATTTAGAAACAACTAAAAACCAGGCCAAGAAAGAAAATAACGCCCAGGAAATTTAAACACGAATTGATTTCTAGCGGCGAATTAAGAGCTTATGGCGGCGATTTTTATATTGCCGCTATAAAATGAAACTAAAATTCTCCTAAACCAGCGATGTAGAAATCGCTATTAATATTCAATTCCGGCGATTAAATATTCGCCGCAAATATCTTTATATAGCAGAACGTACATTCCGGCGATTATCTAAACTCGCTGCGCTAATTATATAGCGGCGACATTTTAAATCGCGGCCATATAATTAACGATTTGAAAACCAACTGGCAGCGAGTGAAACCTCGCCGCGGATATATATCTAGCAGCGATATAGAGTTCGCCGCTATATATAATGAGGCATATAGCAGCGATAAAAAAATCGCTACTTATTAATAAAAAGCAGCGATAATTGTTCGCTGCTATATGCAACTATACGGCGATTTTTTTATTACGGCGATTTTGTGGAGTGGCTGGCAAATATATATAGCAGCGATATTTTTATTTCTAGCGGAGAAAATAAAACGCTGCTAATAATCTATCGCAGCGTTTAATGACAGAATCCTATATGGAATTAGCAGCGATTAGTTTTGTATCAGCGGCGAAAAAAAAATCGCCGGGATATTTTTATATCCCGGCGAGTTTTGGTTTCCGTGGCAGTAGATGTAAAGTGGGGCGTTAATACCGGCGATATTCCAGCGACTTAAAAATCGCTGGGGTATATATTTGCCAACGATTTCTCGTGTATAGCCAGCGATGAGCAATCGCCGGTAAAAGTGTTAAACCTTGTAGTGTCTTCTTGATGTTGGGTGATGCATTGGATGATGAGGGTAGGAGTTTTTTGAAGAGAGTGATAAAACCAATAGATAAAACGCTTAAACACATTCAAAAGCATTGGATACCAAGGAGACACAATAACAAGTATGGGAAAGACAACCCAGAAGCGTGATGGCGAGAGAAAAAGTGAGGCCACCATGGAAAGAGTCAATGGAACTGAGAAATCTCCCACCCGCAAGTGGATTGATTCCAAAGTGAGAGAAAGCTTGAGAGAAATAAAAAGGAAAAGCAATATGAGACTTGCCGCAACAAACATCAATAAAATGGCCGGATGGCCAATTGCCATGTTGCTGACATCTTGATCAGCCCAAGGTTTGTCTTGGGATATGAAGAGCACAAGACTGAGGCTTATAAATTGTTGGAATATACAAACTCAAATTAAAGCTTTGGAGTTGAAGTCAAAAGAAGCTAAACAGAAAAATGAAGTCAGAGTGCAAAAATGAGATAATTCCAAATAATAGTGAAATTAAATCCAAATGCAAATGTGATAATTAGTTAAGAGTGTTAAGTGAATATCTTCTGTAAAGTGAAGTTAGTTAGCATACGTGTCTATAAATAGAAAGGTTGTAAAGGTATTATGCATTCAATTCTGAAGAATAATAAATTCACAGAGAATTTCATCTCAATCTTTTTACATTGAATTTTTGTTCTCAATCTTTAGTTTACATTTCAAGTCCTCTGTTCTTCTCATTCTTGAAGTTACAGAATTTTACACAAATGGTGGAACCAGATAGCGCACATCCATGACGAAACTCATTTCACTATGTTCCCAAATAATTTTACCTATATCTTCACTATTATACTCTCCTGGCTCCTACGTCGAAGCTTCTTAAGGGATATAATGAGGAGCTGCAGTAGTGCTTTTGGCCATGGGATTTATTTAACCTTTCTCAATTAGATCGTAGAAAGTCGAGAAGGAGCAGAGAGAGAGAGAGAGATGTGTTGGTCATTCAACGAGAGAAGGGCTTTTTATGGAATGATTGCTGGCCGGCTCAGGAGACGGGTTTCTGGCAGTCTTTGGCGACGGGTTTCGGCCTTTCTGGCCGTCTTCAAGCGGCTTTCTTTGTATCTCTTTCTTTTGTCTCTCTCTGTCTTTTGCCTTTGTCCTCTAATTTGTCTTCACCTGTACTTTGGCGGTAGATGTCCTCCTGTCGACATTTTTTCCTCCGATGCACGCCAATAAAAAATGGGAAATGCCAGCGTGGCTAGGGAAAAAAATACCGATTACTTTTTTTAATTTTAATTATTAAGAAAGTGTTTTTATATATATTTGTGATTTTTTTTAATATTTATAGGAATTTAAATATATTAAAAAAAAACCAAAAAATAAAAACAATTTGCACTCCTTGGTACAAACATTCGGTAGAGCTTTTGTTGGTCCTAGCACCACCTATAAAAAATTAGCAAAATCTTATCTATTTGAAAAATGCTAAACACATTTTTTTAGAATATATTATATAAATATGTTTTTAAACTAAGAATATTTTTATAAAAGTAACATATTTTACTAACTCTCATTTTAAAATATGTATTGTGAAATGTGTTGCTACTTTATATAAAATTTGGGTGAATGATATTAGAAGTTCACAAGTTCAAAGGAAATCTTGTTGACGGATCACATATACTTTGGATTCTTACAAAAAAGTACAAGTCATCAAGATCAATAAAGTTTTGGAAGAAGAAAAGGCTTTATTAATTTTTATTAAATAATATATCTATCAATCAGCTGGGTAGAGAAAATATATATATATATATATATATATATATATATATATTAGCCATAAAAGGATCATACAAGGGGGAAGTAAAGTTCTGCGGCATTGAAGTTCAATGAAAGAAGAGTTTGGACGGACTAAAACTCTTGCACTAACATAGACATGCGATCTCTCGAAAACTAATACCCTGATTGCCCTCGACTGCTATGTAGAGATTATGACCCTCGACCCTCGGCCCTTGGTTGCCGTGCAGAGATCGTGGCCCTCAGCTGTCGTGCCAAGATCTCGGCTGCTTGTAGAGATTGCAACCCTTGGTTGGGCTTGCGGCCGTGTACAAATCGTGACCCTAAGCTCCCCCTTCAGCTGCAGTGACTCGAGGTGCCGAAACCCTCGACGTAATCGATTAGGGCTCATTATGTAGCATAGAGCGATCATCACGTGCTTTGTGCCAGCATGTCAAGCTCGTACCAGCACCAGCACACCAAGGAAACCACATCCCGGTTCGTCTCCTATTGTTCGTCCAGTTCCTTTTTCAATTCCTTTTCCCGCACACTAGGGAAATCGCACACCAGGAAAACCAAACTGATGGTTTGTCATTCAATCATTAGTTCGGCATTAAGATGCAAGAAGCAAGCATACCATCCGTGGAAGGGATATTCAAATCCTTGCTTTCGTTGGAAAGTCAAAACACGGAGGGAATATGTCAGAGCAACATCGTGAATAGGAGTATACACAGCCCCGCTCGGCGTCCAGAAACAAGCCCTAGCCTCTCGCCAGTTGCCGTAGTCACGCTGATAGAGGTAAGGACATCAGGTATGCACTGAATCCTCTAGGGATTTGGTGCTGTCATCAGTACGTTTATGTTTGGCACCTTCTACATGGCGGCCATTGATGCCTTGCCAAACTCGACAGGCCATCAACGGTCATTCTCTGAACTGGTCTCCACGGTTCTGCAATTGCTTCCTGAGATGGACATTGCTTTTCGTTTGTCAAAGCTGATCGGTAGGGAGTTTTGCTTCTTTTTCTGTGGAAGAGTTGGATCGCACTGCCCAGCCTTTTAAATTCTCATTAGTCTTGAAATTCTTGCGGCATAGGCCTTTTCTAGATGCCATTTGTGGCTTCATCCAATGTCAGTGGGGATTGGCTAGTGCTCCTATGGTGTCATCGATGCAAAAGCCAAGAAATATGTTTGTTCGAATGTCCAATGAGGCAGACTTCCATAAAACTTTCTCCAAAGAGTCATGCGACGTTAATGGTGTTCCCTACTGGCAATTTGCATGGATGTCGAATTTTGATGAAGAAAGTGAACCACCATGTGTTCTGGTATGTGTCTGTTTGCCTAGTCTTCCTCCTAGTTTTTATCGTACGTCGATATTGAAAATGCTTACAACACCGATTGGACGGTTTATCCGATGTGATAATACAACTTTTTGTGCAACAAGAATAGATGGGGCAAGAGTTTGTTTTGAGATAGATGCATCAAAAGAGCCCATCTCATTTTTTTTGATCGGTATACTAGGAATGCCAAGGAGTAGAAGACCAGATTATTTACGAGACAAGAGATTGTTTTGGACTGCTTATTGTCGAGCCTGTAGATCTCAGGGACATAATCAAAGGACTTGCAGAATGGGTAGAGATACCAAGAAGAATCAATCCAAGGGAGGGTAAGTCTGGGTAAAAAAAATTGAGAAGCTGACAGTGGAAGTTGAGGCTGAAGGGGGCACTCTGATCGTGGAGCATGGTAAGCAACCGGTATTGGGTCTTGAGGGTTAAGGTGTTTTGTAGGTAGATTGTGGCATTATGGGAGAGGAGGAGGCCATTGAACCTAATAAGGTGGTGGAAATGGGTGGCTTGGAGGCTTTGAAGGAAGGTATTGATGTCCCTGTGCAACATGCTATGCTGGCATTGTAGGATGTCCCTGTGCAACGTGTTATATTGGTTCCATGCAACGTGCTTAATATGGAACCACTGATGTCTAGAAAAGATGGTGGTGGTGGAGGTTCATCAGCTTGTGTCACAAGGTGTGCTATGGAAGCAGCATTGTGTGTTACTTTAGAAGAAACCATACAGCTAGTGCCGGTTGAACAAAGTTCTAAGTATGTACGCATGGTACCAATCGGTCAATCTTTGGCTGAGGGTTTTGTTTTTCCAAGAGAGAATGAATTGACTAGGCACATTATGGAAGAAACTCAGCTTGACAATTAAGTTGATAGGGACACGATGTGAGTTTATATGCAAAAAGATTACTGCACGGATTCAGAAGCCCCAAAAGATTTTGTTGGTAAGGTAAAGATGAGAAGCTCTATCAGGTCGGTAATACTTCCCCCTCTTGTAGCCATGATCCGAAAGTGGAAGCGGAGTTTTTGATGACTAAGATGGAGCTTGCTGACTGGGAGGCTAAGGAAGAAACTCGATGGGCTCTAAAAGCTAAGAGGAAATGGCTACAAGAGGGGGATCAAAACTCTAGGTTCTTTCATGCCTCTATTAGTTAAAGATGGAAGTCCTATACTGTGTCGTGCATGCATCTCTCGGATGGGACTGTTTGATCAACGCTGGAGGAAATTCATCAAGGGGCCATGACTCATTTTTAAAATTTCTTAGTCATGAGGTTGAATGTGCAACCGGCTGAAATTTTTGAAATTGTTCGTCCTATGATTTCCACCCCCAAATATTTTAATGCTTTGTGAGGTTTCCTCGGTTGAAAAGGTTCAAGTAGCAGTTTTCCCTATTCCAAAACATAGTTCTCTTGGCCCAGATGGATTTGGTTCCAGTTTTTATATGTGTTGGGAGATAGTGAAGGATGACGTGGTGGAAGTAGCGAGAATTTTTTTAATGTTGCTTCTTTGCCAAGGTTTTATTCATCTTCTTACATTGTTTTGATTCTAAAAGTGTCGTATCCAAAAATGTTTGACAAGTTTAGAACCATAAGTCTTTGTTCGGTGGCTTATAAAATTTTTTCAAAGATTTTGCTTCAAAGGATGACAAAATTGTTGCCAAAGTTGATTTCACATGAATAGGAGCATTCATTCCTAGGCATAGTATTTTTGAAACTATTAAGCTTGCTCAGGAGATGGTTCTCTCTCTTCATAAGAAAATCAAGGAGGCAATATCATGATAAAAATTGACATGGCAAAGTGGTAAGACAGAGTCCATTGGCCATTCCTATTGGAGGTTTTTAATGGTTTTGGTTTTAATGCTAGCTTTTGTAGGCTGATTGCAAAGTGCATTCAATCCCCTTGGTTTTTATTTTACTGAATGGAATCTGTAAAGGTTTTTTCAAACCTTCTTGAGGCTTGCGGCAAGGTGACCCACTCTGGCCTTATCTTTTTATTATTATGGAAGAAATTCTCTATCTGCTTTTATCTCAAAAATTTGTGGAAGGGAGTATTGTTAAGTTTTATCATCCGATTGGAGCACCTTTGATTTCACATTTACCCTATGCAGATGACCTGTTGGTTTTTGCTAATGGAGATGTAAGATCCTTTCGGACATTGTTGAGAACCTTGGAGCTATAAGGAAACTAGTCGGGGCAGCAAATTAGTAAGGAAAAATTTGCTCTTTATTTTTCTAAGCATATTAATTTGTCATGTAGGCATGCATTGTTGCGATGTTTGGGCTTTGTGGAAGGGTCATTCCAAGTGACCTATCTTTGGGTTCCTTTAGTGTCTAGTCGTCTCAACGTCGAATTTCTTGAGCCTCTTGTTCAAAAAATCCATAATAAGGTGGCAGGTTAGAAATTTAAGTTGCTATCTCAAGGGGGTTGTTTGGTTCTTTTAAAGCATGTGATCTCTTGTATGGCAACGAACTTATTAGCTATGCTTGATGTGCCGAGGGTTACTTTGAAGAAACTAAACTCCACCTTATCAACTTTCTTTTAGGGTGATGTTAATGGCAAGACAAAGAAGAAATGGTATCCTTGGTCCAAGATGTGCTCGCAGATTTTGGTAGGGGGACTAGATCTTAGGGAGTTCGTGGATGTGCAACGTTCTCTTCATATGAAATTCGCTTGCTGTCTGTTGTCTATGAATAATCTCTGGACTCACTTTTCAAAGCGAAGTATGTGAAACATGGACACCTCTTGCTTGCAAAAAATATGCAGGCTTGCTCAAGGTTCTAAAAATCGGTGATGAGAATCCTTCCGGATGTTTGTGATAATATTAGTTGGCGGGTTAGAGAAGGAAGAGTGTCCTTTTGGTTTGATCGGTGGCTTGCTTCTGGGCCACTTTGTTTGTGCATGTCAGTGATTTTTAATCCTCTACTTCAAATAATGGATTGCTGGAAAGCAACTGGTTGAGATTTCAAACAGTTGGAGGAGTTCTTGGCATTGATGTTATGGGACGTCCTCATATGAAAGCCGACGTGGGATGGGGTGTTCTCGTCAGCGAGTGTGTGGGAGGTGACACATGAAAAAAGGAAAATTTCCAGGAATGAAGTGGATATGGCATAAGCTATTGCCAAAAATAATTTCATTGTGCATGCAGAGGGCCCGATTTCAGTGTCTATTTGTGGACTCTAAGTGCAGCAATGTGGAGTACAATTGGCTTCTAGATGTGATTGTTGCACTACTAGGCAATGTGAGACACATGAACATGTTCTATGTTCGGGTGAGTTTGCGTCTCAGGTTTGGGACCGGGTTGCGATGGTGATGGATCTTCCAGTTATGCTTGCGGGAACAAGGTGGGGTCATGTGCTCAACTGGTTTTCATTTGTTAAGAAATCTTCTCAAAGGGGCGTTCTTATTGGTTTATTGCTGACTATTATAACTTGGAGGCTTTGGCAATGCCGTTGCAAGTTGCACTTGGAAGGCTTAACCGAATCTGTGGAAGGGTGGCATTCTCTTAAATTTTGGCTTAGGAAAATGGTGGCAGAACAAGCTAAATTTGGATCGGTTTCATCCATCGACGCACATGTGCTTGCTATGTTAGAAATTCCTATGGTGCCGATTCATAGAGGCAAATCATGCTTAGTTTCGTGGAGCAAACCAAACTTTGGAGGTGTGAAGCTGAAAGTTGATGGTAGTTGTAGGGGTAACCCGAGTTCCTGTGGGGGAGGAGGTGTAATCCGGGATGTTTATGGTAATGTAAAAGGTGCTTTGTCTGCTTGCTTTGGACAGGGTACGAATGATGAGGCTAAACTTCGTGCTCTCCTTGAGGGAGTGAGTTTATGTAAAGAGTTGGGTTTCTTTAACATGGAAATTGAATGCGACTCTAAAATAGTAGTTAATTGGATTATTTTTGGTAATTGTACAATTTGGTACCTTTGGGAGTTTTGGGAGGCAGTAGTTAAAGAGCTCTAGGGGGTCCACTTCTCTATCAGCCACATTTATGGGGAAGCAAATCAACTCACAAATTTTTTGGCTCGACAAGGAGAAGCTAGATTGACATGCAAATATGAGGAAGGGAGACTTCTACCTAGGCGGTTGCGAGGTATTGCTTGGCTTGTCAATTTTGGTCTTCCTAGTCTTAGAACTTAATTTTCTTGGTCCTTTGTTTGTTTTGTTGGTCTTTAGTTTTGCTAGTTTTGCTTTAAAAAAATAGGCATGTTTAGATTGGTTTAGGTTTTTTATTTAAATGGTTTTGATGCCTGGGATGGTTTTATTGAATATTTATAAATCCCAAGTGTCCTGCTTGTTACCACGGTATTCTTCTGCCATAACTATACGAATATATATATGATACCACAATTTTATTGAATATATATATGTGATACTATATATATAGTGATGATATCACTTTATATAGTGATTATATCATATACTAGTATCATACTATATATTGTACTAAATTTAAAATCTTAATAAATTTAATGAAGTTAAAATATATATCGTTCAAATGGTAAATAATAGTGTTCGAATCATACAACATATATAACATCGTTTGAACGTAGCATCTCATCGTTCGAACATTACCATTGGAATGTAGAAGATATGGTTCGAACAGTATAACACATACAAGGTACCGATTATATTTTACCGTATGTTATTCTGAAACTTAAAAACCCAAAATTATCTCTCGGTTCAAATGATCCTCAAGGCCGTTTGATTGCCGCTGTCAAAGCCACTTCTAGTCAAGAGGTACACCATTTACATGCTTTTAATGAGTTGAAAATAGGAAAATGAATGTTTTTTCATGTTTTCCGTCAATGGACATTGTAGGTGGCCGAAAAGCACAAGGTCATGATGCCTCTATGCTCTTCCTGGCCTTGTATGTTTGTTATTTGTGGAGGAATGAAAGGAATCCAACGATTCCTTTTGTTTTAATAGCCACTAAGTTGACTCAGCCACAGGTGGATTACTTTTGCTTTAATGGCCACTGAATTGACTCAACCATTGTTGAGTTCGATTCAAAAGTCGTTCGAACGATGGTTTATGCATTCGAACTTTAGAAAGTCATGCCTCAAACGGTTGAGAAACCATTCGAACCGTTGTTAAACATTGAGTTCGAACACATATGTTGTACGTTCGGACGACTTCTGAATTAAACTGTAATGTTTGAACAGTTATATAACTATTCAGAAACTGTTATACCATTTGAATGTGTAATGATTCAATCGAACGGTATAACACAAAATAATTTTTCATTGTTTTAATTAGCATATATTTTTGTAAAGGTTCATGTATCATATTTTATAATCAATTTTCTTAGTTTTATTTTTCAATTTTCAAGTTGACAATGACTGATAAGCGAAGGAAGCATGGCAGATCCGGGAACCCTCTAGCCATGCAGTTCGAGAGAGAACTGTTTTATTGGAGCGTCAAGTGAAGATCTCCGACTTTCAGGATTTTCTCTGGGAGGGTCTTTCCTTGGCAGCCGTCTTCGTCGAGCGTGGTTGGACACTAATCCTTGACTAGAAGGACGAAGGAAGGGACATTATTGTTTATATTGACATCATCTCTGAGTTTTATAGAGAGCCCGGTGGTGCAAGCCTAGATGACGAGGCCTACAAGATATCGGTTCGGGGAGCCTCAATTACATTTTCAGTGAACACACTTGCCAATTTTATTAGTATCTCTCGATTGCCCACTACATATCCGAATGTGGTGCTGAAGGAGTTTAGAGATGGGGTGATGGGGAGATGGCTGAGGTCGAGGGCTCTGATGTAGATGAACTTGATGGCCTCGCTGATCATGATATTCAACAGTCAGTTGTTGGTCCAGATACTCCTCCATATGATGGCACAAAGAGCTTCAAACAAACCGATTTATCTGGTTTCTTCAAGATTATGAATTTAATCATCGCCAACAACATTGATCCTCGATAGTACAAGACTGAGGTTGACATGGATTGGACGAGGTTTATGATACCCGTCGCTCGTGGAGTGCCTAGCGACTTAGTGAGTTATATATTTGCTAGGATTCGATCAAAGGCCCACTACATTACGACATATATATTGCCATTTGAGATTTGATCATGCGATTTTTGATAGTTGCGGGGGTCCTGTAAGGTATTCTTGAGCGTATTCGGGATTCGATTGGCCTGATCAATGCCTCAACCTTGTCACGCAGCACATGACACTCGAGATTTTATCTTCGTGTTCCCATTACAGAGCTAGTCGAGACTTAGAGAGATGCACACCCGAGAGATTATGGCGTATCGGGCAGTGAGATAGAGGCATCAAGCACTGCTATTTGTGAAGAGATTGTAGATACAGTGTGTGCGGAGATCCTCGCACAAACATCGAAGTTGATTGATGTAGTGGATACGAATATTCGAAATGCATACTCTGACTTACGTACAGAGATTGCTAGCATCTCCGTGACTCAAATGACAATTAGTACTCGACTAATATAGTTAGAGGCACACCTAGTTAGAATCGAGGAGTTAGTAAAAGAATTGGGCGTGTAGTAGTGTATATTTTATTTGCATTTTTTTGTTTTTTGTATGGACAATATTTTTTATTTTGTAAAATTAATTTAATTATGCATCTTCTTTTTCTTTATTAAATTAATGATTGATTTCCACTATATATATATATATATTATTTAGCTGCTAATTTTTTATATAAGTTAAATATTTCTCTATAATTAAGTAAGGTATAGTTCTACCATAAAAAATGAAATAAATTTTGTCATTGTTCGGACGTAATGTACAAGCCTTCGAACATATTTCTATTCCCGCCAAAGAATTCTACAATTCATTTTCATTTGGGCCCTCTATATTGCATTCAAACAATGATTAACCTTAATGTTCGAACCGTTTATTAGGAATATCCGTTCAGGAGTTTATTTCATTTAGTTCGAATAGTTTAATAAATGTTCAAGCGGATATTTTAGGGTTTTTAGGGACAAAATTTGATTAATGACTAATGACTTCGTCTCTAGAATTCATTTTTTGGGATAATTTTTTTTTTCAAAAAGACAAATCATTCCAAAATCTCATTTTTGTTGTAGTGTGGGCTGCTTTAATTGCCAATTAATCTCAATTCGTTTTGAAGTGCACCGAATTCCCGAAGCTCATTGCTCGTCAATAGTGATCCATATCTTTCTGAGTAAATAAGCTAGGGAAAGTACTTATTAATTAGATAAATTAAAAAAAAAAAAAGAAAAAGAAAACTTTACTGGAAAGGATAAGTCCACGTAGATAGGCAGTGTACAGGAAATTCTGAAAGAATTAAACGGACTGACTTTTCAAACAATGAAAAAGGTCTAGATGAGTAGCCATTAAATTTGAGGCCAATACCGTAATACAAGGTTTATCTCAATTATTTGTTTATTTAATTTATATATTATTTTTAATTTGAGAAAATAAGAAGTTATGAAGAACTTCTAACCGAATCAAGTACCTGGCTCGATTATAATTCAAGTTTTTTAGCGGAACTCGAGCTAAATTTCAGAGCTCCACTTTTAGTTTTTTAATTTTTTTAAAGGAACTAAGAATTTCATTAATAAATCAAGTTATACATGACTTGTCAAGCTGAATCACATACATAACTTACTGGGGAACATCCCAATCCACACAGACTCATTTTCTAAACACATGCCTAGTTTTGTAGCAATATGAGCAGATTGGTTGCCACCTCTTCTTATAAAGCATAGTTTCTAACCAGCATGAGTGGAAATTAGATGTTGTATGTCATCAATCAGTTAACCCTTCCAAGAGAAATAATCATTGCTCTTGTTAACCCTATCAACAACTAGTTTTGCATCACCCTCGAAATGCACCTGATGCAGATTTATCTCCTGGCATAGTTGAATACCTCTTATGACAGCATAGCACTCCGCTAAGAATGCAGAACAGACATGCAACCTTGGAGCAGACACCACAATCTCAACCTCCCCCTGCTATTCCTTACCACAATGCCAATGTCCATTAACCTCTTTTCAGAATCATAACTAGCATCAAAATTTAGTTTGCAAAAGGGGTTAGTTGGTGGATTCCACCTCATATCAGTTACCTGTCGAGGAATACTACCAGCATTAGACATTGAGCACTGATGTATATCATGAAATACCTCAATATCATTCAATGCAGATCTAAGTAGAGTAGATGGGCCATTAAACTTGTTAATAAAAACAAAGCAGTTCCTTCTAGTCCACAGTTTGTGAAATATAGCAGCAACCTGATCTAAAAGCACATCATTCAATTTACTGAATAAATCACCCCGTAGCAGTTTAGTCATGATAGTTAGAATTCCATTTCCTTATAGAACTATCCTTATCCCCCCAAACATCCATAGATGCAGGGCAGATCCAGAGAACATGAATTATGGACTCCTCATCCCCCTCACAAATTGGACACAGTTCATCCTCAACTATCAATTTTTTCCTTAACATATGCTTTGTAGTAATATTTCATTTAGTGCATTCCAGAGAAATTGTTTAATCTTCCCTGGAACCTACAACTGCCATAACTTCTCCCAAACCACCTTAGTAACCTTTCCATTCGATGACTCTGCTTTAGACTGCTTTGACAATACACAATCCAAGAAATACACTTTTAACTGAGAAAACCCCCTTTGTATTCCTGACCCCAAATTAGCCTATCACCGATATCCTCATGCTGAGAGGAATAATGCAGATGAGCTTAGCCTCCTTTGAGTTGAAAACTGCTTCAACTAAATCAGTCTTCCATCCGCAAGTAGCACCATCAATTAACTCAGCAACTATAGAATTTGCACTCAGCTGATTTTTAAGGGTCTAAACATTATAAGAGATAGATTGTGGGAGCCATCTATCATGCCAAACTTTTATGTTGTGCCCATTTCCTACTCTTCAAACTGCACCTGGCTTCTCCAAGTTGATAGAGGACCATATGCTCCTCCATATATGAGAAGGAGAGGATCCTAGTTTAGACTCCAAGTTGCCACAATTTTTGAAATATTTACTTTTAAAAATTTGTGTCACCAAAGAACTAGGATATTGAAGTAATCTCCACACTTGTTTAGCCAATAGTGCTCTATTAAAACTATTTAAAATCCTGAAACCAAGGCCACCTTTGTTCTTAACCTCCCTTAATCTTTTCCAACTCCTCCAATGAATGTTGTTTACATCTCTCTTATGGCTCCACTAGAATCGAGAAAATATGGCTTTGATTTCCTCTATCAAAATAGATGGCAATCTGAAGACACTCAGATTAGTATTTCCTTGATTAGTATTTCCTTTTCTGCATAAGATAGCATCTCAGATTTCCAGCTGCTTATTCTCTTCCAAACTTTCTCCTTTAGGTGTCTAAAGGTATTGTACTTTGATCTCCCTACCATAGTAGGCAAACCTAAGTACCTATTATAGTTCCCACACAGAACTCCACTGGTGGATTCAGAAATCAACTCTCTTTCTTCCGGATTTGTGTTGGGGCTGAAAATAATAGAGATTTTTTGCTTATTCATTGTCCGACCAAAGGCACATTCATACAGACATAAGATCTGCTCCATTGAACACCATTCTTCTTGTTTTGCTCTACAAAAGATGACATAATCGTCTGCAAATAAAAGATGGTTAATGGACATCCCACCCCTTGAGGCAGCAACACCTTTAATGAGTCCATTCCTCTCAACTTGTTGAAATAGAGAACTGAGCCCTTAGCACAAAGAAGAAATAACTAAGGGGACAAGGGATCACCTTGTCTTAGCCCTCTTAAAGGAAAAATAGTCTTGCCTTGAATACCATTCACTTTAACAAAATATGACACAGTTTTGACATAAAGCATAATCAGACTAGACCATTTCTCACCAAAACCCAGCTTCAACATAATGGCCTCTAGAAAATCCCATTCAACCCTGTTGTATGCTTTGGACATATCCAGTTTAATGGCCATGCTACCCACCTTACTTTTTTGTCTTGCCTGCATAGTGTGTAAGAGTTCATAGGCCACCATAACATTGTCCGTAATGAGCCTACCTAGAATAAATGCACTTTGGTTCCAAGAAATTATGAAAGCCAACACCTTTTTTATTCTGTTTGGCAAAAATTTGGATATTAACTTATACAACACATTAATAGGTCTAAACTCATTCATAGAAGAAGGAGAATTTACTTTAGGAACCAAAGCAATAAGAGTGTGATTTAATTCTGCAGGCATAACACCATTCCTCAAGAAATCCAAGACAGCTTGAGTAACCTCCACACCTACTATCTCCCAATGATCTAAGAAAAACCAACACTAAAGCCTTTTGGTCCAAGAGCTTTAAAGGGAGACATTTGTTTTAAAGCAAATAACACTTCCTCACTAGTGAACTCCTTTTGCAAGTCACGCCTCATAGCTTTAGAGATTCTAGAATTCACCCCATCTAAACATTGAATTATGCAATCTTTAGAAGGATAAGTAGAGGGAAATACCTGTGAGTGTTGCCAGAAGCCCTGCATGATTTCTTCAAAATCTGTTAGCACCACACCATCAATATTCATAATCTTCTTAATACAAATACTCTTCCTTCTTTGGTTGGCACAATCATGGTAAAATTTGGTATTCATGTCACCCTTTTCAAGCCAATGTCTCTTAGCTCTTTACTTCCATTTAATGTCCTCTTGATCCAATAGAAAATCAATATCCTTCTGAAGTTGTTTCTGAGCAACCATAGAACTCAGTGTCTCATTTTCTTGCAGTTGTGCTAACAGTGTAGATTTGTCTTTGATAGCCTTTGTTCTCTCTTTGTCCTTGTTCTTGCTCCACTTCTTAAGGCCCTTTATACAAGCTTCAAGCTTTGCCCGCATAGATTCAAGCAAGGTCTTCCCCGTAGTCCCTTTTTGACATTATGCTGCTACCAGTGAAGTGCAACCCTCTTCTCTCCCCAATTGAGCTCATATTGGAAACTACCATGACCTCTTCTTTGTACAAGCCTAGACGGGCCATAGTCTAACATTAAAGGTCAATGGTCAGAGCAAATAGCAGCAAATGTTTCAACTTTAAAATTTCTGTTACTATTTAACCAAGATTGATTAGCCAAAACTCTGTCTAATCTTTATTTGGTATAGGTGGCATCCTCATGCCTATTACTCCAGGTAAGCTTCTCGCCCTTCCAACCCAAATCATACAGATTTCCTTGCTCTAAAACATGTCTGAGTAAGTCCATCTGATTCTCACTTCCCAAACAACCACCCATTTTCTCATCATTTGATAAAATATGATTAAAATCCCCAATGACACACCAACCTAAGCCATCGAGTTTAAAGGATATTAAAAGTTCCAGGCTCCCCTCCTTTGACTAACTTCGAGATGACCATGGAAGCATGTAAGAAGCTAGCTATGATCACCAAGAACATCTAAGACTATAACATTTATATGTCTGGCTGAGTAATTTACTAACTCAATATTAAGGTCCTGTTTCCACATGATCATAAGACCCCCACTTCTACCACATGCATCAACACCAATACAATTCTCGTACTTAGCTTTTGTTGCAACAAACTTAGCTAGACTATCGGACAATTTTGTTTCCATTATGAACACAACCTCGGGCACTTTGGTCTTCACTAGGGAGCAAAGACATTGAACTGTTCGGGGGTTCCCCAGCCCCCGACAGTTCCAATTTAGTATTTTCATAATGCTTGGCGGGGTGACACCCAGCCTCCACCAATTCATTATGTAAAACATTATCAGTTTTACCTGTCTTTGAAATCACTAAGTCTGAGAATGTAGCATCATTCTCATCAATTAGTCTTTTCCTACTATATTGAGCATCAAGGTGTAGAGTAATCTTACCTTGACCTCGAGCTCTTCTCTTCCATTTACCTCCCCCTTTCTGATTAGATTGACTCTTTCATCGAGCAGACACCTTCCCTTGCAGTATACTGGATGAAGTTAGTGGTGGTGAAGCTGTTAAGTCCTCAGAGAATTAAGGAGCAGGACAACTAGGCCATCCCCCCAGTTGATCGAAACTGCTAGAATCCATTACCAAATCATTAGACACCATCTGTACTAGGCCCAAAAGCCCATCTCGACCCATCTCAGCCCATCACCTTTATCTTATCTCTACCAATAACTGTACAATTTAAATGATCTTCTTTTAAATGATCCTAACAGCAACCACGAAATTTTGCTCAGAGCTATTGCCACTTCCCCTAGATAATTGATTCACCTTATCCTTGCTTTCAAGACCCTAAACTGAACCACCCTTATCCCCTAGGAACTCTACTTGTTTCTTATAATTGCCATAACCGCCTTCCACATCAACCTGCAAAACCTGCACCACCTCCACACCCTTATGCGGACCACCATGTTCAGAGCTACCAACAAAGCCTTCCATCACAACATCCTTCTTCTGACGGTTATCTTCCTTTCCAGCAAAACTAGTAGCAGAAGATAATGGTGATAATCTGCGCTGGAATCCTCCCTCTGCATGAAGACATGCATCGAATTGCATGGCATAATTATCATCCTTATCAAACTCATAAACACCAGAAGGACATCGAGCATGATCATGGACAATCCACCCACACTGAAAACAAATCTTCGGTAATTTTTCATATTGGAATGAAACCCACAATTTATTGCTCAGATGGTGAATAAACCTTCCACGAGCAACATGCTTATACAGAGGGATTTCAATTTTAACTTGTAAGAATCTCCCCCACCTTATTCCATCATCCGCCACATCAACCTCTAACACATTGCCAACAAAGGCACCAATCTACTCACCAAGCTCCCTTGTCATATGTCCCAAAGGAAGGTCATGGAACTGCACCCAGAGAATCTCGCTTTCAAACTTGATCTAACCAGGTAGTAACATACCATCATATGGACGTAGAGGAAATAACGCATTGTCGAAAAGCCATGGACGTCCATCTAAAATCCGTTGCTTATCAACATGCATTGCATACATCACCACAAAGACAGTCATATCAACCTTTTGAAAGACAACCCTCTTACTAATCCTCCAAATTTTGGCCATAGGGTTTGATATAAGATCCTTTCCCACACCTTGTTCACTACAGACTTTCCTGATGAGACTAAGTTCTCATTTTCTCTTAAAGTCTTCCACCTCTCCAAAAGGAATTTCTAGAACCACGTCCTCCTCCTCCAAGAGACGTAATTGCTTCTATCTAACTTCAAGATCTTCCATCACACGTGTACTACCTCACAGCCTCTCTGAAGAACTCAGAACACCACCTCTGGAATTGCCTGGGTCTCTACCAAAGAGGAGACTTCTAATTTATCGATATTTCTAGATTCCAGTCTTGCTATGTTCAGAGCTCCGCTTTTATAAGAGTTGGGCTAGAGCTAAACTTTTAGATATATAAGCCAAGCCTACACATGCTAACTCTTTTAAACTTGACTCCAAAATAAGCTAGCCTACTTTTAATAGCATTATGCAATCCAAATTGATTCATTCCTTCAACAATAAAAAAAAAATCACCCCATATCTATGTATAATAGCCTACTCTTCCCTCTGCAGAATGTGTATCCACATTAGCCTTCTTAGATTCTTTTAAATTCTACTCTACCTCATCTTCTTCTTTTTCCTGTTCTTCTTCCCTCATCTTCTTCTTTTTTTTTTTTTTAAAAAAAAAGAGGACGGTACCTCCAAAATATTATTAAAAACCCTCTTATGGTGGAGGAAAATTCCAAACAAATAAACCCCAACTAATATAAAACCAACATCAAACAAATTAGACATTAAAGCCTAATGCTAGGCAAACCAAGAAAATCCAACCGAAGTAAACCTCGCATACGTAGGGGCAAATCGACGGAACCCACGTATGTACAATTTTTTCCCTCCTCACCCTACCTTGATAGAAAATCTACAACCTTATTACCTTCTCTAAATTGGTGTGATATCGTGTAATTAAGACCATGAAGAGCCATAAGCAATTCCTCCCAAAAATCCCATAAATACCAAACCGAGTAGTACTTATTAAGAAGCCACTGTACAACCAAAGCCAAATCACTCTCAATCTCAATCTGAGTAATTCCCATCTCCTTACACAATTTCAAACCACAAGTATGGGCCCTAAGCTCCGAGTCATTATTAGTACCAAAGCCAAACTTAGAAGAGAAATCTGCTACCACTCTCCCAAAATCATTCCTAATAACACCCCCACCACCACAATTCCCAGGATTACCTTGCCAAGAGCCATCAACATTCAGTTTTGCCTAGCCCTCCTTCGGTCTCTTCGAGGAAATTAGACGTAGACTTCTTACCACTGGGTTAATAACAGGCAGATCCAAAGCAGCCAACAACTCTTCATCCGCATGATTTAATCTCTGAACTTTGGCAATTGAATCCTAGACATGCCTTAGCCAAAACCGAATTGACAACCATATCAGATCTACAAACTCATCCTTCCCAAGTGAGGAGAATTCTCCAAGAAAGGCAAGAAAGAGAGGGGAGATAAAATTTTGCTAGAGCTCGTTACGTGGTTGGGTTGCATGGCAGCTAGCGCCGTAGAGGCAAATCGACGTCCTTACGTTGATCTTGTCTCCACGGTCCCGCAACCCATTCCTGAAATGACTGTGTCTCATCGTGGGCCAAAATATGTGGATGGAGAAATCTGTTTTCAATTTTCTAAGGAGGAGATTGCATGATCTGCAGAACCGTTCCGTTTTTCCATTGTTCTAAAGTTTCTAAAACAGAGGCCTTCTTTGGATTCTATACGGTCTTTCATTAATAATCGTTGGGGTTTATCATGCATGCCGATTGTCTCCGCTATGAGGAGACCACGGAATGCCTTCATCCGAATGTCCAATGAATTAGATTTCTTAAAAGCGCTTTCTCGTGAAATCTGTGATGTGAATGGTATTCAGTATAGGGCTTTTCGTTGGAAGCCTGATTTCAATGAAGATGAAGAACCTTCGTTGGTTCCCATTTGGATCGTGTTGCCAGGGCTCCCTCCTAATTTTTATCATGAATCTTTTCTAAAGATCTTCACTGCACCATTTGGCCGATATATTAGAAGGGATAATCCGACGAAATGTGCAACTCGTATGGATGGAGCATGTTTATGTTTGGAGATGGATGCCGCGAAAGAACCGATTTCTTATTTCTGGATTGGGATACCAGGGCAAGGAAGGAAACAAGAAGTGATTTATGAGATGCTCCCAGCGTTTTGTTCTAAGTGTAAGTTGTAAGGGCACAACATAAGAACTTGAAGATTAAAGATTTAGAAGAATGGTGAAAAAATTTGGATTCGTAAGGATTCAAAAGTTACGAATTCTGGAAAAGATGGGCAAGATGCTAAAAAGAGTGAGATAGATAAAGAACAAGAAGCGAAGTTCATTCCAGCAAATATAGAAGGTTCTATGAGTGAGACATTGAATACACAATCAGAGAAACCTAAGGTAAATGATTTTATTCCTAATGTAGATCGGTCGAAAAGATGGACAGGATGGTTCTAATCAAGATTCAGAAAAGATAAGTGGTAATGAGGTTGAGCAGGAAAAGATTTATCATGTGGAAGAGGTTGAAGTTGATAGCCCACCGGGTCCTGTGGATAATGAGGATGTTGCTGGAAAGACTGGTACTATTCTAGATTTAGAGAAGAGGTGTATTAATGAAGATGAACAGAGTGAAGAAAAAATTTCAGGGGAAATGGTTTATCACGTGGAAGAGGTTGAAAATGATATAACTATGGAAGCAGAAGATTTTCCCATTATAGATGGGGATGGAGGAATGAATATGGGTGACTCTTTGTCTGAACCAGAGTTGGAATTAAATGTGGAAAATTACTCAAAGAATAAGGATTATGCTACAAAAAATGAGGGTGTGGAGAGGAAAAAGAAAGGTGTTCGAAAAACGTTTGAAAAAGTCCGCAGTTCAACTCGAGTGGTAGCTCGGTCAAATAAATTTTCCTTATGATTAGTCCGATTTTAGCATGGAATATTCGAGGTCTTGGAACTTCTCGAAAAAGATTAAAGAAATTGGTTAAGAAAATGAAACCGAAAGTTGTAGTTCTAAGGGAACCTTTTGCAGCTGTGGATAAGCTGCCAGAGTTGCTTCACTTGTTAAATATGGATAAGTTTATCACAAATGAGGGGGATGCAGGTAAAATTTGGGTGTCATGGCAGGATGATGTCTCAGTCCAACTTGTCTTATGCAGAGAGCAGTTCATCCTACTTAGACTGGAGGAGGGTATGACTAATACTCTGTGCGGTTTTGTTTATGCGAAATGCAATATGGTGAAGAGATGAGAACTCTGGGAACAATTGAATGACCAAGTAGTTGGTTCAGATCCTTGTATAATTATGGGTGACTTTAATATTATTAGAGAAGATTCAGAACGTCAGGGTGGTAGACCTCGTCCGAGAGTAGCAATGGAAGACTTTAATTCCTGGATTGATCATTGTGGCTTGATTGAAATGAGGTCTTTGGGCATGAGGTTTTCTTGGTGTAATGGACAGCGAGGTCTTTCGCGAAGTTGGGGGAAATTAGATCGTTGTTTTATGAATGCTAGTTGTCTGATTAATTTTCCAAATGCGGTAGTTAGTTACCTAGCGAGATCCACATCTGATCATTCCCCCATATTCTTGGAAATGAAGAAAGATCCCTTTGCTTATGGCCCTCCTCCTTTTCGGTTTCAGCAAATGTGGATTGAACATTCAGAGTTTAGACCATTTGTGGAACAAGTCTGGCAGAAAGAGGTGGATGGTACGGGTCTCTTGAGATTGGCTCTAAAACTGAAAAAATTAAGGGGTGCATTGAGAGTTTGGAATAAGCGGATCTTTGGTAGAACTGAAATTCATTTACAGGAGATTCAATCTCAAATTGATTCATTGGAGTCTGTTTTGCAGCAAGATTGGGATCCAAACATTGAACAGGAGCTACTGTTGAAAACTGCAGAATTGGCTGATTAGAGGCGCAGGGAAGAGACTAGACTGGCTCAAATGGCAAAAATTAAATGGAGTGTGGAAGGTGATCAAAATTCCAAATTTTTCCATGCTTATTTGTCTTACAAAAGGAAGAAAAGAGTCATGGAGATGAGACTTCAAGATGACACTGTTTTGAGAACACCTGAGGAGGTTCATTTAGGAGCTGTCAATTATTTTTCTTCCTTTCTGCAGAAGGAGTCTCTTGAAAATGCTCCAGATTTATCTCATATCATTTCGCATGTCATAACAGTGGAGGAAAGTGCAGTATTATGTGATATTCCCTCTATTGATGAAGTTAAAAAGGCTTTAGATTCTATTCCCTCTAATAGTACTCCGGGTCCAGATGGTTTTGGAGCGGGTTTCTTTAAAAGTACTTGGGATATTATAAAGATAGAAAGCATGGCTGCTGTAGAAGAATTTTTTAGAGGTGGAAAATGGCCTAGATTTTATACTTCTTCTTATGTGGTATTGATACCAAAAATGGACATACCATCTGGGTTTGATAAATTTAGACCCATAAGCCTGTGTTCGGTTTTTTACAAAATTTGTTCCAAGGTAATTGTAAATCTTTTGACTTCTCTTTTTCCAAAAATGATATCTCTTGTGCAAGGTGCTTTTATTCCAGGCAGAAGTATCTTTGAAAATATTAGTCTTACTCAAGAAATGGTGCACTCGATCAATAATAAGATTCATGGTGGGAATGTGGTTTTAAAACTGGATATGGCCAAAGCTTATGATCGAGTTGATTGGGATTTTCTTCTGAGGGTGCTTCTTGCCTTTGGATTCTCCAATTTAGTTTGTAGTTTGATTAGGGAATGTATTTCCACGCCTTGGTATTCCATACTAATGAATGGCACTACAAAATGTTTTTTCCAGGGAGGTCGAGGGCTGAGGCAAGGGGATCCGTTGTCCCCTTATTTGTTCATTATTCTGCAGGAAATTCTATCTCGTCTTATATAAAACAAAGTGTGGAAGAGAAGAGGTTTGGTCAATTTTCTCAAGCCCATGGTACTAGTTTGTATCACACCTAATGTATGCAGATGATGTTGTAATCTTTACTAATGGTGGTCGCACTTCTATCCGAAATATTCTAAGAATTCTGGATACATACGAGAGCTGGACAGGTCAACTGATTAACAAAGAAAAAACTGCTATGTTTTTTTCTAATAAAATTTCCATAGCAAGGAAAAGGAACCTCGAAAGATTGATTGGTTTTTCGGAAGGAAAATTCCCGTTTAAATATTTGGGGATTCCCATTGTTTCCGAAAAACTGAAGATTGCGGATTTGGAGGAATTGGTGAGAAAAGTTCAGACCAAAATCAATGGGTGGAAAATGAGGCTTTTATCTGTGGGGGGAAGAGTGATCTTACTAAGACATGTCCTAGCAAGCATGGCTGTGAACTTTCTTGTAGTCTTAAGAGTTCGTAAACAAATTATTTATACTTTAAATCGTCTTATGAGTTCATTCTTTTGGGGAGAAAGGGATGGAAGAAGCAAGAGAAAATTGGTGGCTTGGAGGAATATATGTAGGCCTAGTGCAGGAGGATTGGGAATTCGACCATTTGAAAAAATGCAAAAAGCTCTTCAATTAAGATTTGCTTGGAAGCTTATGCATGAAGACTCTCTTTGGGCTAATTTTTTTCGAAAAAAGTATATAGGCAATAAACCTTTCATGTTACTTGGTCCTCCAAAGGGTACAAGGTTTTGGTGTATGATTGCAAAAAATATTCCTAGTGTTTTGAATTATACTAAATGGAAAATCAAAGATGGAAATGTATTCTTTTGGTATGATAAGTGGTTGGCACAGGAGTCATTTGCTGAAGTTTTGCCTGTGGTTGAGCAATCTCTTCTAAAAATCAAAGATTTCAAGCTTGAAAATGGGTGGGATGTGGATCTTTTAGAAAGATTGGTGGGCACGGAACTTGCTGAAAATGTCATTAATGTGTTGGCAAGGAGCAAAGAGGGTGAAGATTTACGTATCTGGACCAAACTGAGAGTGGGAATTTTACTACAAAGTCTGCTTGGGAATGTATTCAAGTGAGAAGTCCTATTCTAGAGGGACATAAATGGATATGGAATAGCATTCTCCCTAAGAAGTTCTCTATTTTTATGTGGAAGGTGTGGCATGGAGCTCTAGCAGTGGATGATAAAATTAGGCGGATTGGAATCCCACTAGCGACGAAATGTAATTGTTGCAAGCAAAGGAAGTATGAAGATATTAATCATGTTTTATTTGAAGGGGAGGTTGCAGCTGGGATTTGGAAGAAATGTGGTGCTTTGCTTGGGATACGGGTTGGAAGATTATGGCGTGAAACCTGCCTTAGCTGGTTTCGTAGAGCCTCGAATTCCTCTCAAATAGGAGTCATACTTGGTTTATTGCCTATTATAATTTCGTGGAGATTATGGGGAAGAAGGTGCTCTGCTCGAATGGAGAATAAAGTTGAAACAAGTCAGGCAGTATGGCTTTCTATCAAACACTGGGTAGGTGTACTTGCACAAGGACTTACTAAGTTTAAAAAGTTTAATCAGAATGATTCTTACATTCTTGGGTGTCTGAATGTTACTCCTATTCCTATTCAACAACATCCCATTCATCTCATTTCTTGGTCTAAACCTTTACATGGTAGAGTCAAGTTAAACACGGACGGGAGTTGCCTGGGTAATCCAGGTGTCTCAGGGGCTGGAGGGGTTATTCGGGATATGCAGGGGTCTGTTTTGTTGGCATTTTCTATGAACTTAGGCTATGGAGATAGTACGCAAGCAGAACTACGGGTGTTATTGGAGGGAATTAAACGTTGTAAACAATTAAACTTGTCTGTTATTGATATTGAATTGGATTCAAAGGTTGTATTGTCGTGGCTGCAGAAAAATCGGTGGCATCTGGTATTTGGAGGACTATTGGGAGGAGATTCAGGAGATTATAAAAAACATGGATTACAAATTCTCCCATATCTTTAGGGAAGGGAATGCTGTCGTGGATTGGCTTGCTCGGTGGGGGGTAAGAGTGGGAGATGCGGAATGGAGAAATACTTTAGACTCACCTGCTATGCTGCGAGGTTTGATAAGGATTGATAAATGGGGTCTTGCATCCATTCGGTGTAAATCACATGAGGCAAGGTTTTAATGCACAAGGGGTTGCTGAGGGATAATGCAGATCTCTTGTTGAGTAGTGTCAAGATTGGGACGGGGGTTAGTGCAGAACCTTTCCAACCCGTATCCCAAGCGTAGTGCCGATCTCTACTGTTGGTTTCTTTTTTATTCTTGTGTTTCTCGTTAGGCTTGTTTAGAAGGTTTTTTATGTCAGTTCTTTTATATTTTGGTTGGTTTGGTTATTTGTTTGTAATTCGTTGGTAGGTCTTGAGAGATATTTTGGTGATTGTAACCACGGTTTTCCTCCGCCACAAGTGAGGGTTCATTAATAAATTCGGGTAGGGGTCACTATTGGACATGTGACTTTCTTCTCTTTAATAAAAAAAAAAAATGTGCTCTGCATCGGCGTAACGACAATCTCCACATAATCAAGCAATGCAGCAAATCGATAAGCTGCCCACATTGTGAAGAACTCTTGGCACAACAAAGCCAACACCAAACTCTCGGCCACTAAAGATTTACGTTCATGCAACTGATGCCCAACGCCTACGTAGCCTTCCTCCAAACAATCTAAGCAACCTCTCACGAACATAGGACATGATCCAAAGTTGCCAACCTTTTTCTAACACTGCGGTTACACGCAGAAGCAAAAGAAATGCCCAGCTTTTGATTACGATCATCCACTAGCAAACAACCAGACCACACCTTCCACTTGCCTTCCAAATCCACTCCATCCCATCCACTCTTGGACTCTTAACATGGATCAACTCCCAAGCCGAAGCCGTAGAAAAACAACCATCCCATGTAGGCTTCCAAATCACCATATATGCCTCCTTTCAGCCACTAATAACGTCCGAGACCACCTCCCTAGCTCGAAAAGATCCAACCAACTCCTCAAGCTTAGTGACGTCCCATTGGTTTTCTATCCAGCAATCACGCACCAAAATTTGTGGAGTATAAACACCCACACCTGAATCAACTAGAGGACCCATAGAAAACCGTTTATCATACCAAAAAGAAACACAACCCTCTCGCACCCTAACATGCATGTTATCCAACACTTTCGGCATAACCTCCAAAATGGACTTCCAAAACCTCGAATCCAAAAATTTAGGCTTGATCATCATCATATGTTTCCCCCTCATATATTTTGCTTTGAAAAAACCAATCAATAAATTATCCAAAGAGAATAATCTCCAAACGAACTTCATATGCATAGCTCGCTGCATCTCAGACAAATCTCTAACCCTAATACCACCTTTATATGCGGCTCATGTACTTTAGGAATCAATACAATAAATGATGAAGAGTAAAACCATGGCAACGAACTACTACCAAAATAATCTCTAGCCGCCTCCACCACATCATCTTTGACTATATCTCATCCGGACCTGGACTGCTCTGCTTAGGGATTGAGAGAAAAGCATTTTTAACCTCCAACTACGATAGTTGCCTACACAAAAGAGCATTCTCCTCATCTGTAATCTCTTTTTGGAAAAACTGTGTTAGATCCGCCCTCTTGGAAGCCCCTGCACCATTAAGAAAATCACAAAAATAATTAACAGCCCCATTGTGTACCTCCTCCGGTGAACCCAACATCATTGCATCATTCAGCGACATCAACATAACTGCCGACTATTTCTGCCGCATATTAGTAAATGCATGGAAAAATTTTGAGTTTTGATCACCCTCCACCAACCAGTTCTTTTTCACAATCTGAGCTAGCCGAATTTCTTCATTATCCTCCCAAAAATGAAGCTTCGCTTTAGTCACAAGAAATTCAGCTCCCAGATCAAATTCAGAATCCAACCCTTCTTGCAACCCCTACTCCATTTGCTCCAGCCTCTCTTTTAAACTCTTAATAGTAATTTGCACATGGCCAAAAACTCTCAAGCTCCAGCCTTTCAACACCATCTTTGTAAGCTTCAATTTGTATGCCAACTTATAGAGCCCTGAACCCAAAACCAGTTCCTTCCAAACACCAGCAACACACTCCCGGAAAGAATAATGTTGACACCACATATTCTAAGAATGGAAAGGGGAAGGACCATATCGCATAATCCTTTTATCAATAGACAACAATAACGGGCAATGATCAGAAGTCTTCCTAGAAAGAAATTCCAACTTAGCTGACGGAAAGCTTCTGAGAAAAACTAAGTTCATTACCACCTTATCCAACCGAGCCTAACTTCGAGAGTTTCCTTCGTGGCCATTACACCAACACATACGACAGCCACTAGAGGGAAATTCCAACGAACCACAATGCTCTAGGCAAACACTAAACTCCCACATAGCCACCATTGATCGAGGATTACCCTCAACCCTCTCCCCATCATTTCTAATAGCATTAAAATCACCAACCACCAACCAAGGATACTCATCAGATTGCACCCTTCCTAAGTCTTCCCAAAGCTCTCTTCTTTCTATATAAGAATATTTAGCATAAACAAATGATATAAGCACACGCCTAGGCCCTTCCAAAAACCACCCAGTGATCATTTGGTCAGACATATCCAACAACTCTACCTCAAAGTCATCCTGCCATAGAATCCACAACTTACCACCCATGCCCTCATTCGAGCAGAATTAGGAAATCCTAAATCACTCACCAACTTCGGCATTTTTTCTTTTCTTGCAAAAGGTTCCAAAATAGCTAAAATAGAAACATTGAACTTATGCACCAAATTCCTCAGCCTTTTACTAGATGTGCCTAACCCACGCACGTTCCAAACAAGAAGATTTCCTATCATAAATTTAATTCAGTAGGCCGCGATAAGACCCTTTGCGACTGTCTCACTGCACCTTTTCTTTGCAACTTCCATTGACTGCTTTTATCCCTAAACTCCCCCTCAGAATCATATCGATTTTCTTTAGAAATCAAAATCAATGGAATTTCCTCTTCATTATCCAACAAATGTTGAGTCTCATCATCTACAGCATCCTCCAATAGCTTTCCATAACCATCATTTCAGCAGCCACATCCAATTTATCACCCATGTCACAAACTCCCCTATATCCTGCATCAAGAATCATAGCATTCACAAATGGAGATGCAAAACCTTCTTTCATGGATGCATGAACATTGCACTCAGCATACATGCACCGATCACAATCTCCTTCACCCATAGTCACCCCAACACCTTCCCCCATCAATCAAAGAACCACCCTCCCTTTTTCCTTCCTGTAGACCCTTATGTGGACTACAATCCTTCTCTTGCAAATTTTCTACTCACTGCATCTCTACTAATTCCTTTTTACCGTCAGCAACAGGACCTTCACCCATGCCATAAACCAGATTACACTAACCCAAATTATCGGCCTGTTCATCCCTTATATCTTGATCACCAATAAGAACAATCTGATTATTCCCAGCTTTCTCCGGTTGAGCAATCCCTTCCTTAGGCACCCAAACTTCAACTTCGTGCCTCAACTCCTTCGAAGGGACAGTTTTCACTACACCCCATCCCTCCTCCTTCAAATGTTTCGGAAGACTGACATGACAAACTACAGCTATATGACCCTGCCTTCTACACTTGGTGCAATAGAACCCTAATTTCTCATACTTAACTTCCTACCAAATTTTCTTGTTAGCCACCACAATTGGAAAACCTTGAATCGACTCCTCAAACAAATCCATTTCCACACAAATCTACACAAATCCATTATCAGAACCAAGATACTGACCAGATCTACCGACAAGAATTTGGAGACAATCCTATCGATAAAGATGCATCAGTAACGCAGGCAGGAAAATCCACTGCGCCACCAGCGATGGTTCCGTGTTCACATCAAAATCCTTGGACCAATGAAACATTCAAATACTACACCCATCAATCATCCTGCCTTCTCTAGCCCACCCATGCACAAAATCTCTTTCACTATTCATCTTAACCAAAACATTATGATCATCCATAAAACACATCATTGGAATCTCCAACAAACCCCAAGTCTTAACAATCGAAAGCTGATAATATCAATAGAAGGCCTAGTTCAAATAAACTTCAAAACTAGTGCAAACCGAAAATCTTTTGCCGTCTTATTCATTTTTGCAGTGAAAATAAAACATAGTTCACCATCAACATCCACCAGATGTCTCATAGCCAACTTAAGACGGGAGCCTACAGACATCTTCGACAGCGCCTGTACATAAGATTTCTGCAGCCCACCCTGTGCACCACCATGCACACCCCAACGCCACTATCACTACTAGAAGAACCATCCAATCACTACAACACAATTTGTCTTTTGTCACAGAGGAAACCGTCACAAAAAATTACCAAAACGTCACTAATGATATTTGGTGACGGTTTGAAACCATCACCTAATGTGCATCACAGAAAACAATTGGTGACGGTTTACTGTTGAACCGTCACTAAAATATTTTTAATGATGGTTGGAGGTGTTCTGTTTGGTTTAATGTTTGAACGTTCCATTTTTTTATGACGGTTGAGATCTGTCACAAAAATTAACGTTCATACGTCCAATTAAACGTTCGAACAGCAACCCGATCGATTGGCGTTCGAATGACAGAAGTTGACGTTCGTTGATTGTAGTTTGAACATATCATATTTACGTTCGAACGCTAATGGGCCAATGTTCAAACGTAACGGGTTTAACGTTCGGACGTTGTTTCAAATGTTAATGAAGAAGCATTCGAATGCAAGTGGTACGTTCGGAGGTTTGTTTGAACGTTAATCGTTTAATCATTCGAACGTTTTGTTCATTTGAGGGTGAGTACGTTCGAACGTAGAGACCTACGTTCCAATGTTACTATACAATTTTATGTATTCACGTTCGAACGTTAGTTTGAATGTGAACCAACGTTCGATCATTTTTAATTTACATTTGAACGTATAGATCAGAAATACTAATTTCATAAAATTTAAAAATATATCAATTGTATCATATTACATACCATCAATTAACAACTAACAATGTCTTATAAAATTTTAAAATTAGATATTAAAACTAGTTATATACCCTGATAAAATTTATTTCTTCTTTTTTCCTCGTCCATCGCGATTCTGTTGCAACGACATAACACCCTTCATTTGCACCATCATCTCCCGTTGCACTTGCTCTTGGACTTCACTACGTATTCTTTCATTCTGGTCTCTCTATTGGTCCTACAAATGCGTCTCAAAATGAGACTGTTGTTCTGAGAGAGACTCTAACTCTTGCTATCTCGACCTCATATATTCGTTCTCATGCCGTGCTGCTTCTAAGTCTATAGTAAGATTATTAATTTGTGAAGCCGATGAGGTTGAGGAGGATGAACATCTATGCTTGATAGATCATCTCAAACCTCTTGCCATACTAGACTGTGGCCCGAGTACTTGCGTGAATATGTCTATGTCAATAGGAGAAGATTTCCTAGAAGTCGACTGCATCTCCATAATTTTTTCCTTCAATTTGAAAGGTAATGATCATTAATAAGTAACGTATTAAAAGAAATAGAAATAAAAAAATAAATTATTCACATGTTGCATAATTTATTTAGCAAAATTAACACTGCTTACATAATTATCTGCAGTGACAGGATCCATCCACTCACTATGCTCATTAGTGTGAGCAGCAGCATAGACATGAATGAGGGAAAAATTTTCAGAATCATCACGTTTCTAACAAAGCGACATTAGCAATTTTAAAAAGATAATATTAATACTTAAATAAAAGAATATCAGAAGAATAAATGAATTCTATAATTTTTTAATTACCATTTTTTCAGCAAGACGGTAAAATGACCTTGAACCAGCACGATGGTGGACAATCAGAGCGGATTTATTCTGTGCATTTGTAGAACTCCAGTGCTATAAAATATATTAAGAATATTAATTGTAATATGTATACATATAATATATAGAACGAATATGAATGTAAATAATTAAAAGATATAAATGTAAAATACCTGATAATCTGGAGATGCGAAAAGATCACAACACTTTCTCCAGTCATCTAACTTCATATGCTGGAAAGGAGACTGGGCAGCCTCTTGCAACGTCTCAAACTTCTTGAAGTGGTCATGACATCGTCCCTTGTGATGTCGGAATAGTGTAGTCATCAACTCATTCACGGTTCTCAAATCCTTGGTACGACCAAAGTCGAGGTCAAATTCATCCTAATAAGTGAATTAGGTAAAAAATATGATATACTAATCCATGTGAAAAAAATGTACTCTCAAAGTAAACTCACTAGCACACGACTTCGAATGTGCTCCTTAATCTCATTCGGAATATCTCGCCATGAGCACACATAAAATGGAGCATAAGCTCGAACTACTGTGCCAATATAGGAGGAAAGTGCTACTGCACTATCATCCACTCCTCTAGTAGAATTATTAGGAATGGTGATCTTAAGTTTTTCGTGCCTTCTATTTTTCTCAATAGAGATGCCACGACCGCAACGTGCAGATGCATCAACTACATGATAATAATATAATTATAGTTATATAGTTATTGAGACAAAAATATTAACTATATAATTAATTATCAATGACAATATTTCCTTACCTGTAGGTGTTGACTGGTTGTTGTTCTCTTGCATGTTAACTTGATCTTCAAGAGCAGATTCCTTGAGTGGGGAGTCCTCAATGGGTTTGGGACTTGGACTTGGCGAAGGCACATTTATTCGTTATCGTTTTGGTGGCATCTTTGAAAATAATTAATTATATCAAAGAAAATTAATTAGAAGAAATTATGAAAATTCAAGATATTTTATAATCACCTATATGAATAAAATATTTAGTACTTTTATTCTTCATCTTCGGATGTATTTTCCAAGCTTGTTTCAGAATCTCGCTCAATAACATCTTCATCATCATGCACCTCTTCTTCATCCTCCTTATCCACCTCCTACCTGGATTCTGATTTGTCTTCATCTTCTGACTCTTCTTCTTCTTCCTCCTCCTTACTTACTTGAATTGAATGATCATTTAATATGAAAGGGTTGAGATGGACGGGTGGGATATCATCTCTACACAAGGGGAGCAACTCGAATGCACCGAGGTCAACAAACAAGTTAATACCCTCTCCATCTTCCTAGTATGCCTCTACAATCAGAGTGTCATCTTCATCTATTCTCGTTCCTGCTTCATATATATTTTGAGAGAAAAATTTTTGTACAACTCGCCAAGTTATCTCTCCACTATCTTCATCAGCACTTTTCATTGGATCAGTCAAGTAATAAAATTGGGTAGCTTGACAAGCCAATACGAATGGATCATCTTTGTACCATTTAAATGCAGTATTGACACTCGTAAAGTGATTATCCCTATGTATCGAAACCCGACCACCGCCTAGATCTCACCAATCACATTTAAAGACATATGTTACAGACCCATCTAGATATTTCAATCCGATAATATCACGAATGACACCATAATAGTCAATATCATCTGTTCCAATACTCCCATCGACCAACGAACTAGAGTTTTGAGTCCTTTTATTACGTTCACGGTCCAAAGTATGAAATATATAACCTCGAACCTTGCATGCAGTGTATCGAAGTGCTCTATTTGAGGGACCATGGGCCAATACATACAATTAAGAAGAAATTCATCCGGGATCACGAGCATATTGTTACAAAATCTAACAATTGAAATAGTATATATTTATTAAAAGTTACCTAGAGTTAAAGTTTCAAAATATAACATATATATAATTTTAGTTCATACACGTTCTTCAAACCATCCGAGAAATTCTTCCAGGTGTCTTGCCTCTATATTTTCTACATCTTCCGTCCTAAGTTTGTCCATGTGCTCACTGTTATAGATAAATGTAAAAGAAGTATATTTTGAGCACAACAGTTATAGTTAAACTTCAAGAAAACTAGAATTATTCGAAGCATGGAACGACATACCTGAGATAATCATCAATCTCCCGGTAATTATTTAGCACATACCATTGAACTTTACCCAACTCTCCATCAATTAAATCGTAACCCATTTGTGCACTCAAGGGTCGTACATTCTGGAAAAATACTGATAGCTCACGAGGAGGAGGAGCAGCAAGATCAACATTTCGTTCTTAATGATTAAATTGTGTCTCAACACCACAAAGATATAGAGAGCAAAATGTTAACTATTCATCATGTATATAGGCCTCTACTATTGAACCCTAAACTCTGGATTTATTCCCAATAGTGCACTTTAGTCGACCCAAATATCTTTCAGCTGGATACATCCAACGGAACTGCACTGGTCCACCCAATAGTACCTCTCGCGGTAAAT
The DNA here is from genome assembly GCF_001411555.2 of Juglans regia. NCBI lineage: Eukaryota > Viridiplantae > Streptophyta > Magnoliopsida > Fagales > Juglandaceae > Juglans > Juglans regia. Next base: position 23,093,711 of record NC_049902.1, on the reverse strand, counting down.
GTATTGCTAAATGGACCATGACATCAAAAAATGATAGTGGAAAGATCTGCTCGAATTTACATAGTACAGTAGCAATGTCTTCTTCCAATTTCTGCAATACATCTCAATTTACTAGCCGAGCGCACAAATCCTTAAAAAACATAGAGAGTTCGGATATGGCGGCACGTACATTAGATGTCAACTTCCCACGAATTCCCACAGGTAATAACTTCTGCAAAAAAAGTGACAGTCATCAATTTTCAATCCACTAATTTTCTAGTCATCAGGACTCACACATCTACCAATATTTGAAGCATAACCATTTGGCAACTTCACACCTTGCATCCATTTGCAGAAGTCCATCCTTTCCTCCCTCGTCATCGTAAAATATGCATGCGGCATGACCACCCTATTGCCTTCCACCCGCAAATGTAAATTATGTTTAATTCTCATTCTCTTAAGATCTTTCCTCGTCTTGATTGTGTCCTTCATCCTTTTGTTAATACTCATCAATATACCCAATATATTATCACAGATATTCTTCTCTATGCACATTACATCCAAACTATGTTGCAACATGCAGGACGACCAATACGGCAAGTCAAAAAAATTACTACGCTTTGTCCAATTCAATTCTACTGTGCCTCATTTTCTCTTGTTCTTTCCTCGACTTTTGCCAAAATTGTTCGCTCTAACATGTACCCAGTTGTTCCACTATCTCTTTCCCAGACAACTCTTTTGGTGCAATTCTATCCTCTACTCTCCTACCAAACTTAGCACATTCTCTTCTTCATGCATGATTTGTTGGTAGGTAATGTTGATGACCCATGAAATACAACTTCTGAGAATATTTTAACCACTCACTAGCAGCTTCTTTATTACACGTCGAACACACTAACTCCCTTTCGTACTCCAGCCGGAAAGATTCCCATATGCTGGGAAGTCATTTATAGTCCACATTACCGCATCATGCATCTGAAAAGATGTCGATGTGGATGCATCATAAGTTCTAACGCCTGTTTCCCATAACTCTTTCAGCTCTTCAATCAACGGCTGCATGAATACGTCGATGTCATTCCCAGGTGATCTCGGGCTAGGGATAAGTAAAGTTAACAAAAATTTGGGCGCCCTCATGCACCTCCATGGTGGAAGATTGTACGGAATCAACACTACGGGCCAAGTGCTATAATTTGTATTCATATTCCCAAAAGGGTTGAATCCATCGATTGTGAGTTCCAGGCGCATGATCTGAGCTTCTATCCAAACTTTGGGTATTGATTATCAAAAGACTGTTACGCAAGTGAGTCAACTGGGTGCCTTATATATGCATCATCCTTAACTCTTTTCTCCTCATGCCACCTCATATCATGAGCTGTTTTCTTACACATATATAGTCTTTGCAACCTAGGTCTCAAGAAAAAATACCACAACACCTTAACCAGCACATTTTTCTTACCCTTCCACCTCGACTCTCCGCATATAGGACATGCTTGTTTCTCCTCATTTACCTTCCAAAAAAAAATACAATCATTCTTGCATGCATGTATGAACTTGTACTCAAATCCTAATCCCTTTCTCAATTATTTTGCTTCATAAAAGTTCTTGGGCAATGCAGACATTTTGGGAAGCACCTCGTTTAATAAGTCCAATACCATATTTATTGCTTTCATCAACATCCCACACAATGACTTAATGTGAAGCAATCGCACAATAAACGACATTTTGGAATGTTTTGTACAGCCTAGATAAAGCTCAAGCTTTACATCTTCCCACATTGAAGCGAAATTTTCACAATTAGTCCCTCCGCCACTTAAGGCATTGTCGTCAACCTCATCTATAATGATCTCCACTCCAATGTCACCCAACATCTCCTCCAACTCATCCTGTTCTTAATCATCATCCATGTGCCGTAAATAATTGTGATGATCGACCAATATATCTGCTGATTGTTCATATGGCTCACCATGCAGTACCCATCGAGTATACTCCAGATCCACACCATTCACAAATATATGACTTTCTACCTCATCCAACACTATCGCACACAAATTTTTACACCCTCGACATAGAAACTTAATGTAACCATGACTATCAGTAGAGGCCTGTGCAAAATCAATGAAGGTTCTTACTCCACGCGCATAGGGTACGTAATCCTTTCTAAGTCTATCGCTCAGACGCATCCAGTTTTTTTCCATTTCTAAAAACATATATCCATTAATAACACGTACATAGAAAATTCACATGCATGTCATGCTCCAATTCTCATTGCTTTTTCGATAAGGTAGTTGGTCCTATCCCATTCGAGATTATAATATCCATATTGAATAAATCTCGTCACTCTACTACTTTCTACACTAGTAGAAATTTCGGCAGCAATTCCCCATAGTTCTCCAAGTATAAATGTTCAAATAGATGGATTGTGACCCTACAAACAGTATACCCGAAAAATAGTAGAGGAAGACACCGAAACTTCATATTAAACGTGGAAAGTAGGAGTAACAAAAATGTGTAATACAGATAATATAATCTCAAACTGTCCACACTGGACAATTCAGGAATTAGTGGACACATAAATGTACATTAATTCCCAAACGGATCTAAGGTTATTTATGCAATATCACACCATATCTATCAAAAAACACTACAAACAATATCTCCATGTTCTGTGTCTGGATTGTCAAACAAATAGTATTGCATGTTATATTGTTAAACTAGAGAGAGATGGAAAAATATGTTCACAAGTTTCCTATCATGAGTAGTTAACAAATGAGAATGATCTTGAAGAAATGTCTAAATTTTAGTCTAATTGCTTAACTGTCATAGACTCTCCCGCCTTGACAACTCTCAAGGTCGGAGTTGTCAAGACCGGAGGAGAGTTGTGAGAGACTATGACACTCAAGCAATTTGATAGATGTACATTTGATAGACTCTAATTGCTTACCCGTTACCCGATTTGTTTTTAAACGGGTAATACCCGTTTACCTGATTCATTTTTAAACGGGTAATATTAGAAGTTCTAATATTATTAATTTGATAAATAATAAGAAACTTCATTGGATAGAGGATAACCCTCGCGTACATGCCTAGCGTGCAAATAAATTAAAGAGACTCGCAGTTCAACCAATGAAAAAGGTCTACAAAAGAAAGAGATTGGAAGAACCGCCATCAAATTGAGGTTAATTATATATAGAATTGAGCCCAAAGTGGTGAGCCTATCTGTTCTCGCTTTTTGTTTTTTATTCTTCGTAAATACATACATATCGCTTTGCCAATCAATAAGATTTATCTTACCAATTAAAGGACCTTTTCTCTTCAACGAAACAGAATAAACGGTCTTCACATGGTACCAAGCTTTTAAATGTTGCATTTAGCCGCTGAGTAAAATGAATGAAAAGAGAATTTATCCATGAAATGAAAATATCTTGGACTCGATCGAGAAGACCAAAGCGAAAGACACAAAATATTAGTTTCACTCTAAACCAAGTAATATCCACAGGTGGATTGGTATTCTACGCTTTTTCACTTTCAACTATTATCTGAGCAAACGGACACAAGGGCTTGAGGATAACGTAAATTTTGATTTTTATGAACTCATTTGTTTAAACACAAAATATCCCTTCGAGCACTAATCAAGGATATACAAAATAAAAGCGAATTTAAAATCTATTAATAACAAAACCATATTAAATTATAGGAAAACCATAATTATTCAAATGTTGCCTTTAAACACATTGGAAACTTAGTACAATAATTACAAAAAAAAAAAAAATGGGAAATTAAGGAAACAAATTCTAAGTCGGTGGTAGCATAAATTATTGTGACATCATTAACTGCATATATATGCTCAAACATTTTTTGTCGTCGAATTTCCATCTCCCTCTGCAAGTCTTCTTCTCATTGTTGTCTTAATCACACCTCCATATTTGCCATTTGATGTAATGATTGATCCTCCAACTTCTGTTGCTTTGACCTCAATTGCTTGATGTCGAAGCTTGCTTCCTTTAAGTGTTGAGATTTGTTACTCAATATGCTTTTAGAAGAGAATGGTGACTTCACGCAATGTCCAAAACCCTTCAAATATCCAAAACGGGGTCAAAGAACCTAAGAAAAAAATCTCAACATCACTAGCAGAAGATTCTTCACTAGATGGACCATCAACTTCTAAACATAAGTACCAGTATCGGCTAATATCTCCTTCATGTCCTCACCAGATTCATCATTTTCTTCTCCCACATCCAAATTGATCTCATTGTCTCCCCTTATGCAATTTTCCTCACCATGAAATTGGAAACTTTGTGGGAATAGTTCACCGTGTAAGACCCACTGTGAGTATTTTGTACCAATTCCATCGACATAAATATGCTACACCACTCGTACCAAACTATGATGACTTGAGTTCTTGCACTTTTTGCATTGGCATATAATAAAACCCCGATTGTTAGCACTCCCCCGTGCAAATTGTATAAATAACATCACCCCCTGTGCATATTCCGTGTAATCTTTACCAACCTTATCTCCCATAAATCCAACTCTTATCCATTATCAATGCCCTAGTACACAAACAAAAAGGTTTGATACAATAAATTGATGTTGTCCACTTTACAAGGTAGTTGGTTCTATCACATTCGAGATTGTATCATCTACACTGCATACATACTTCTTAGTTCTTTACTCCCATGTTAGTCAAAATTTCGCCAGCATTTATCCTCCACATTTCTCCAAATATGCTTGTGGCGAAAATTTCTTGTACCACTCCACAAGCGAAACACTTTCAGACTACATACCCAAAGAACAAAAGGAAAAAAACTCTACCAAAATCTTGCTTTCATTTCATATTGAGAGTTCAAACTAAATATATCTACCATATAAATGATAAAATCTCAAACTGTTGATTTTGGACAATTCAAGAGTTGTACCTTAACATTCTAAATGAACATTTCGACATAACTCTTGAACAGGCCTAAAGTTAAATTCAATCGACACTCAATCATGCAATCAAACTAAATACTACAAATAAAGTATGCTACCAAGCTATAAGGCTAAATTCATAACTACCATTAACTGTAATTATTAATGGTCTATAACTTATTGGTGATCTAGTATGGTGGGATTTTAGTTTTGTGAGTTTTTAGGGTTTTGTAGATTTTCTCAAAAGTGTTCCTATTTTGGTTTTCCAATTAGTGGGAGTTTTTATTATTATAATTATTATTAATGGTCTTTAACTTATTAGTGATCTAGTATGGTGGACTCTTAATTTTTGAATTTTTAGGGTTTGGTAGATTTTCTCAAAGTATTCCTATTTCGGTTTTACAATTAATGTGAGTTTTTTTATCAATGGTTTATAACTCATCAGTGATCTAGTATGGTGAGCTCTTAAATTTTTGAATTTTTAGGGCTTTGTGGACTTTCCCAAAGTGTTCCTATTATGGTTTTCCAATTAATGTGTTTTTTTATTAACTTTTTATAACTTATTATTGATCTAGTTTATCTTTATCTTCTTGTTCTTGATTCTCTTTTATTGTCTATATTACTATTCCTTTACTGGATTCATAACAATTGGTATCCAGAGCCACCAATTCTCCATGGGTGTGGTACCATTAAACAAACAACAATTGTTGTTGCTGGAAAAGATTTTAGACAAATTAGAGCATTTGACAGAAAGACTCGACAAAATGGGGCAAAATTAGAAGAGGACGCAGGAATCTTGGGTGCAGTGGCACTACCTGGATGATGAAGAAGAAGAGACAATAGAGTCTATGGAGGACGACGTAGTAGATACAACAAAAGAGGGAAATATTCCAATAGAGGTGGAAGAAATCATCCACACTACCATTCCAGATAATCTTCGTAAAATTGCACTAGATCGCAACAAAATTCCCAATGGGAATACAGTGGTCACCGTCGAAAATGCTATGGAAGTGAAACATCGTATTACAGAAACCACAATAGCTTACTCCAACAAATTTTCCCCCTTCCTTCCCATGTCCAACCCCAGATCTCTAACCCTAGAATAATATTCTTCACTGGCAAGAAGCGCATTTCTGAAGATCTAACCCCCTCAACCTTACTCTTGGGAGGATTAGTGACTGGGTTGTGGAATTTTGACCCTGGAATCCGCACTAGTTATTCTTCTATAAGTTGAGTTTATCTGCTATTTCACTCTATTTACTATGCCGACACCAAGGCCTTCGTAACGAATAATCGTCCAATGCCGTGTTCGAAAGAGGTCCTGAACGATCTAAAGCTGTTCGAAATGCTCAAAAACAATGGCGACAGGGTATGGAGACTGGTGTGGGACCCAGCCGCTGGTAGCCTTGGGACTCCTTTCTTCTTTGCCCCCTACAGCAACAATAAGGCCATCTGAATCTGGGAGCACACTCCCTCTCCATCTGCTACTTGGACCTGCAAGGTAATTTTGGAAGACACTCATATGAGGACCATCTACTCTTATGCGAAGTCGCCGTTGAAAAAGCTATTGGCCACCGTGAGCTTCGATGCCACCACTTCCATTTGGGAAAATGTGGATGGTGATTACGAAGGTGTCTCCACTTTAGAAGGTCACGAGAATGCAACAAAAAGCCCAAACCACAACTCCATCTTCATTGACCTTGCCGAGCCACCTCCCACTGCCGCCAACAAAGGCTTAACATCCAACCATTTTTCTATTGAGTATGCTGTGAACCAAGATCTACCGGGATTTAGATGTTGCCTTTGGAGAAAAACGAAGACAATGTTGCCTCAGAAGCAAGCAGAGGAGACGTTCTCTCATCCGGGATTGCTATCAGGAATATTGCTTCAGGATGGCCATGACACTATCTGGCCACTTGATTTCCATATTGGTTGGAGTTACTGCATCTCAATCCCTTCTTGGATTTTCCTCTCCGAATCAAGAGGTTTAGATCCTGTGGTGTTTTACGTAATTCAAGTTGGTATACCTTTGCCAGAAGGGATCATCAGATTTAACAATTTTTTAAAGCTTTTTTCTGAAGTCAAAAAGGCATTTCATTCAAAATATTTGCCTCCAGCTCCTCCAAAGAAGATGTTGAAAATAAAAAGTTGAACTCTGTTGGAAGAGAGAAGGTGTTTCTTGGAGGATTGGATGGAGAAACTATTTTCAGACATTGATGTATCAAGGAGTGCTCCACTGGCGACCCTTCTTGAGCTAGAAGCAGCTGCGAGGTCTTAATTCTATGATGAGAACCAGCAAAAACCAGATGTTAATTCTTCAACCAGTGGTGTGCTTCAGGTATTATATATTTTGGGTGCTTGCTGTGCTACTATAGTGTTCATACCTTCCTTTCGTAACTACCAAATTTGGTCTACTTATACTGACTGGTATTTGACCATAGCAATCCAAGGTATGCATGGTTGTGCGAATTTTGCACTCAACATGCTCGATAAAATGCGTAGACGCATTTTTTGTGCTAGGAGGGGAACGCTAAATGGACCTATGATAATTGGGGGGTTGCACGATATGTTTAAACAAAATTTTAAGGATGATCAAAGTTTGGTCAATATCCTGCAAAGTAGTAAGCAGATTACTAATATATTGTTGGATTGCCTTATGGAAATGAGAGAGACTCTTTGCTACGAGATTTATTTAAAAAATTATTGGTTTGTCTTTAACATGTTTGATGAGTTGATCGAGAGAGTGTTACACCTTGATAATGTCATATTCTCAATCTTAATTGTGGTGATAAAGGATGAAGAAGATCTTCACACGATGAGTTGTGTTGGTACTAAAGCTGAAGCAAGCTCTGGATTACAAGTGGTTGGAACAATAATTAGTGCACCTCAACTGTTTCCAAAATCTGGAAGTGCCACTAGGTAAAGAAACAAATCTTGTGGCCATTTGATAGAGGAAAGGGAAAGGAGGTGGTAGAAATGTTGAGTGCTAGGTTCACTTTTATTTTCTCGACACTTGAGACCAAGGTATTTGCAGAAGGACGGATTGATGAAGGTGACAACTTGCAGTGTTCATACCATGGTTGGTCATTTAATGGATGTGGATCTAGTGTTGCAAAGACGGTTGCTGCCAAGGGATCCAAAAAGGGTGATTCAGCAATTATCTTCAAGTCTTAGGTTGCTATATGTGTTGTTTTAGCCAATAGCAAGAGCATGATTAGCTTCCAGTCACTATTTGGTTATCTTTCAGGCATTGCAAGGAGATTTAACAGTTGGGTTATGAGCCTGGGTTGTGACAAGAAAATCATCACTAGCAATCTGCATGTGCTCGTCAATACTATAGAGTTGCATCAATATCGCAAGCTTGAGGACAAGGTTCTTTAAAGGCAGGGGATTTTTTATAATCCCCAATTAAACAATCGCACCGTTTTGAAGGGCCAAGAATGGAAGTTAAACTACAAGTTGTCTATAGCTTGCTGTTTAGAATAATAGTTGTTGCAATCTGTTATGTCCATTCTATTTAATTTCCACGTGTTGCATTTTCAATAGTTCTTTTAGTCATGGGCTACCTCCATATGTAAGCCAAAAATGGCACCAAGGAGGGCATTTGGAAATTATCTTTGAAACAGTTGGTATCTTCATTTGGGAGGAATTGGGGATCTCGAATACCCCAAGGCGTAGCCATTATCTTTATATTCTTATTCTTGATTCTCTTTTATTGTCTATATTACTATTCCTTTAACTGGGTTCATAACAATTTCATACTAATATTACAGATCTCCAATTGAAAGCCACAAAAATAGAACAACCTTGGTTGGAACTCGGTTTAATATATACACTGTCGTCTTAAGTGTTTTAGCCCACAATGATTTAGGAAGATTGGAGCTACTAAGCATACTTTGTACCATGTCTAATAATGTTCGATTTCTTCTTTCTGCTACATGATTTTGGTACGGTGAACCAGGCATGGTGTATTGGGCAACAATCCCATGCTCTTGTAGAAACTTTGCAAATGGCCCAGATGCTTGTCCATTCTCTGTGTATCTACCATAATATTCTCCACCCCTATCTGATCTCACGATTTTAATTTGCTTACCGCATTATTTCTCTACTTCAGCCTTAAAGATTTTAAAGGCATCTAATGCTTCGTTCTTGTTATGAAGCATGTAGAGATACATGTATCGTGAGTAATCATCTATAAAAAAGATGAAGTATTTCTAACCATGTGAGTCCATGTCTAGACTACATATATCAGTATGTATGATCTCTAATATGTCTGAACTCCTATTGGCACATTTGTTCGACTTGTTAGTCTGCTTTCCTTTTATGCAGTCTACACAAGTCTCAAAATCAGTAAAATCCAGAGTATTAAGTATCCTTTCATTTACTAATCTTTTAATTCTATTTATGGAGATATGACCTAATCTGCGGTGCCATAATGTAGAGGAATCCTCATTAATAACACATTTTTTAGTGCAAATGTGAACATGCATTGAATCATAAGTGACATTGTTTTGTAAATTAGTGCAATAAAGACCATAAGACAAAGTACCATTCCTAACACAATCAGATTTATAAAATAAACTGAATGATGAATTTGAAAAATTAAAGGAATATTCAAAAGGTACTAGTCTTGAAACTGAAATAAAGTTTCTAGAGAAACTTGGAACATAAAAGGTCTTTTCCAACTTTAAAACAAAACCACTAGATAAAATTAAATAGCAAGTTCCTACAGCTTCCACATGCGACCCCATCTTATTTCCTGATAAGATGCTTCGCTCACTTCCCACTAGCTTCCTTAGGTTTTGCAAACCCTGCAAGGAATTTGAAATGTGGATTGTTGATCCAGAATCAATCCACCATATGTCAATATTGACATTAACCATATTAGATTCATAACAAACAAGTGAGGTTGGATTACCTTTGTCTGCAAGCCATTTCTGGAATTTGGCACATTCCTTCTTCATGTGTCCTTTCTTTTTACAGAAGAAACACCTGGAATATTTCTTAATACCGCATTGGGGAGGTATTTTGCCCTTTCCATGCGTTGCCAGCATTGCACTTTCACCCGGTTCCATCATCAGTCTCCCTTCCTCTTGAACACAAATGGTCATGAGTTCATTAATTGACCATTTATCTTGATGTGTGTTGCATGAGATTTTGAAAGGTCCATATTGATGCGGGAGGGTGTTCAGGATGTAGTGCACCATGAAGGACTCCGACATTTCAACCTTGAGTTTCTTCAATTGAGCCACATTGTCCCTCATTTGCATGATGTGCTCACGCACACCTTTCACACTGGTGAGCCTTAGGGATGAGAACTTCATGATTAGGGTAAATGCTAGTGCCTTGTCTGAAGTGACAAATTGTTCATTAATGGCCTTTAGCAAGTCTCGGACATTTTCATGTTGATCGATAGAACCACGAATACCAGCAGAAATTGTAGTCTTAATGAACATCATGCTGAGGCGATTAGATCGATCCCATCGTTCATAAAGTGCAATGGCTGCTGCATTGCAGGTATCAGTGAGTGCTGGTGGTTCGTCTTTCTTAATAGCATAGTCTATATCCATCCACCCTAAATGAAGAAGAACTCTCTCCTTCCAGATCTTATAGTTATCTCCCTTAAGTTCAGGGATATCATAACGAATATCAGAGAAATTTGCAGGTTGTGCAACTGCATATAGATTACATACTTAAGTTAAAATTGAGGCCTAAATAAATATTCATGTTTAACCAATGTAAATCATGCTTAAAAATTGAATCTAATGACATAAAATTACCTGTGGGCTAAATTTTTAATTCAAGCAGATTCAATTAATCTTTATGATAGAATTTTATCAAATTATTAACTTAATTCATAATTCTAAAGGGTATATTATGATTTGATGTATATTCTATCTACTTTTATAATAAACTATCAAATTATTTACTAAATTCATAATTCATGTGGGTAATTTATGAATAACTTGATATTTTATCTTAATTAATAATATAAATATAATAAAAATTCTTGTGGGATAAAATTTATTATATTAAGTATAATTAATTACAATTAATGTCTAATATTCTTTATGTGATCCTAATCAATCATAATAATTTTACTTAATTAAAGATGTTGTGGTTATTCTCTAATTAACATAAAATTATATGGATCACTAGACATTTAAATTGCATAAGACTAGCTTAATATTATGAATTACATAATTTTAACTAATACTAACATGTTATTATTATGCACATAATATTCATAATATAAGCATAAAAATTGCATAATTAAAACAATAATATTATGCATAACTTTTAATTTCATGCTTTAAACTATATACTCATAAAAAAATTGCATGTATTAATATAAAGCAAAATTAATCAATACATGCAAACTAAATACGAGCATAATAAACAAATTTACACTACAATTATCCAAATTGCATTAAATTAAAAAAAGAAAAATCATAAGCACAAAGGGCATGGGCCCAAAACCCACTTTACAAACCATCTATAAAAGTGGAGAAAAGGTAAAAGAAAAGAAAAGAAAAAAATTATTATTATTATTATTATTTTAAACTGACCCATATAAACGACATGTCGTTTTTCCAGAATAGAAAAATGAGGTGTCGTTTTCCTTATTGTTTAAAAGAAAAATAGGCCACGTAAACGACATGTCGTTTTTATTTAACTGATAAACGACGAGTCGTTCTTCTCTTCGGAATGATTGTGACCCAACTAAACGACATGTCGTTTTACCGAAACTGAAAACGACGTGTCGTTTATTTTGCTATACTGAATGAATGCTGGCCCAACTAAACGACATGCTGTTTGCCACAAAACTGAAAATGACGTCGTTTATCTTCATACTGGATAAATGGCTTCTGAACTAAACGACATTTCTTTTTCATCAAATTGAGAACGACATGTCGTTTATCATTACATCAGGATGCAGACTTCTGAACTAAACGACATGTCATTTTCATTAAGGCTGAAAACGACGTGTCGTTTTGGTCGTCTTCAACCTCCAGACAGCTCGCAGATTCAGATTTCTGGGATCATTTTCACATCAAAAATCACGTTTTTAATCATAGAAAGTTTAGAAAAACTATTTCTTTATGATTTCTAAACTTCTTTCAAATAAAAAACGTCCAAAAATCAAAACTCAAAATTTTTTCAAAGTTTTGGCCAAAAACATAGATGAACAGAGTAATGATTTTAAATACTAAGGAAGAGATAAACGGTACTCTAATACCAACTATTAGACTAAAAAAGATTCTATAATGCGGAATAACACTTTAGAAACAATAATCGATAGGTTTTAATGCCAAGAATAATACCTCCAGTCATTGATGCTATTCACTGGTTTGCTGCATTTCTCACTGTGTTTGGCACTTCCAAACTCTTCTCCACTCTATTTAGATGGTGTAATACTGAAAGAAATTGAGTGAGTGAGAATGGGGACCAAACACTGTATTTATAGCCGAAGCCTCCATCAAGCTTCGGTGTTACGTGTCCCACGTGATCCTATTTTCATGGGATTAGTTATGAACGTGATGAATAAGAGTGGTGGACCACTTCAAGGATTCTTAAGCGATAGACTTGTTCTCATGAATGACTTCGTGAGAAATGGTCAACAAAAGCACCTCTCTTTAACACATTTTGTCGTTTGTTTCTTCGGAAAATCTTTTTCTGGACCTCTGTCTTTCTTTTGTCACTTCTCTTTCTGGTTGTGCTGTTGCATTCTGTTTTGGTCTTTCGATTCAGAAGTCTCTGTTCCAAGCCTAATCTACCGTTCCTCCAGCTCCTTTTCAGCCTCTGCAGCTCTCTTCATTCTTGCACCGACATGTTGAGTGTTCGTCCTCTCAATACGGAGTTTGTCATATGCCTTGAATGATTTCATCTCTTACGTCATCTTCACAGTTCAACAGATGGCTACAGCCTAGGAGAGGAAATTAAATGTATGCGACACAAGCAAAAATTTATTGTCCATTCAATGGGGCTATAGTCATTTACATCAACTTTAAATTTGCGTGCTTTCTCATACGACCGACTTAATTATGAATGAAGAATCAGATGCTTTTCATTTTCTTTTGGTTTGGTTTTTCATTTTAACCATTTATATCGTTGGCATAATGCTGAAATTGTTCGACGACTCGATATTTTCTGCAGAACGTGCTTCAACTCGACTCGAATTTTACGGGTCGGGTCTGGTTACAATGGACCAGTCTGCCCTAAAGGGTTGGGTCGGGCCCAAATCTTTCTTGGTCGGGTCGGTGTGAAAGCTTACAAGCAAGTGTCGTACAACTCTTTTCTCCCAATTTTGTCCCTCAATTTTTCTCTTCCATTTCTGTCCCTCAGTTCTAACATTTATGCACATAATTTTCTGTCAAATTTACCCCTGCTTTGTATTTATTTTGCCTCTGCCTTGAGTTTTGATGTTTCCTTTCTGACCATTTTGCCCCTACTTTTGTATTTATTTTCCTCATCTGTCTTTAAGCTCTGTTACCTTCTATTTGCTTTTTTACGATTTTGCCCTTCTGTTCTCCTTATTTACTGTTTTTATTTGCCACTTCCCTTTTTAACCTTCTGTTTTAATTGCATATTTATGATTTTACCCTTACTTTTGTTGCCTTTTGTCCCAAATTTCTCCCTATTGTTCTTATTAAATTACCACTTTTTTTCACTTCTTTTTTTTCACCGCTTGCACCTAATGGTTATATCTATAAACTTAAGTTTTTTTTTGTTACAAAAATGCCCTTATCCTCTGGCATGTTTATCCTAGATAGTATTTGCTAGGGGTGCTACCCGCCCCCCACCCCCGCATGGGCAGGGGGCCATTTTGTTATCTGCCCCCCGCCCCCGGAGTGCTAGGGCAGGGGACCTCGTCCAGGATAACGGGATGAGGGTGGAGGGAGTCCTTCGTCTGCCACCCTCATCCTACTGGGCTAAATTGTTGAAATGGGCCCAAAAACAGCTTCTGGGCCATTTTGGGCTCATAAAAATAGAAATTTTTTTTTTCAAAAAAAAAAAAAAGAGCTTAGAAAAGAAAAAAAGTTACATGAATAAAAATAATATATACATACACAATTTTATATAATTAAGACTCTAATGGAATACTACTATAGACTACAAGTCTACTACCTAATAAACTAATAAATAATAACAATAACTAAGCTATTAGAAAAATATAATGGAAAGTTTAAACAATTACAAAATTACAAAGAAAAAAATGTCTAAGGGACATTGTATCAACATTACAAAATTATAAAGCAAATAAATAATAAATACATCTGATTCAAATTTCAATATTCTAATAAATTAATAATCTAAAACAAGAGGTGAGCTGTTTGGGTCTTTGACTGTAACACTTGGGGCGGCTGGATAGGTAGTCTTTGACTCTTTTGAGGCTTGAGCACATATTCATATTACAGTGGAGGTAGACATCGTCTGAGTCGTTTCATGTGTTGCTACAACAAGCAATACAAAAATTAATACTGATGAAATTGAAATGAATATAAATAAATCAAAATAATAAAATAAAAACAATAATTACTAGATGGTCCAGATCCAGACTGATCACCACCATCTTCGTCGGTCTCTTTAAAATCTAAAACATCTGGAACATAAATATCATTTCTCATCGTTCAACTCTGTGTTCATATCAATGCCTCCACAGTTGTAGGAGACAATGAACTACATAAATGATCTAATATGCGCCCTCTAGTACTAAAGGCAGACTCCGAGGCAACGGTGCTAATAGGGATGACCAACATACAATGGACAATCTCAGAAAGGATGGGATATTTCTTTGATGCTACCTTCCACCATCCTAATATGTCAAAATTATCATCATCTTGAATAAGATCTATTGACAAATAATTGTCTAACTCTTAAACCACCTCCGTAGATTGATGAACTAGTGTGGGATTATGTGCGAGGGTCTTAGTCGGTAATTCATATATAACTGTTTTACAACTAGTTTACAACTATTTTACAACTATTTTGTAATTCTATTTAAAATAAAGAGTAATTATGTAAGATTGAAAATACTTTTTAAAATAAAGAGTATTAGTTTATGGACCTTTAAATAGTAAAATAATTATAAAAAAGTTGTAGGTGTATTATTATGTTTTTTCCGAATATTTCTAACTTGCTATTTAAAATGAAGAAACTCATGTCGCTAGAACATGAAAAAACAGATCGAACGAATATCTTTTATTAAAAGCCCCATATCTAGAAAAAACAAATCACTGAGAGGAAAAGCAAAACACAGAGATAGAGAGAGAAGATAGACAAGACACATTGACAGGTGAGAAAGAAGACTCTGGAAGGTTGGGATTATGAGAGAGAAGAGGTTGTTAGGGAGTAAATACATGTCGGGTCCAAGAGAAATAAATAAAAGACATTGGTCAAGGAGTTCCAATGGTTTGAGGAGGCTGAGGCAAGTTTTCAACTGGTCAAGTAGAAGATGACATGGGCACTAGTTTTGGCACTTCCAGATTTTGAGAAGCTGTTCGAGGTCAATTGTGCTAGGGTTGGCATTGGTGGTGTTTTGAGTCAAAGGGGCACCCGATACCACTTCAGCAAGAAGCTGTTAGGGTCCAAGAAGAATTATTTCACTTATGATCTAGAGTTCTACGCTATAGTTCAGTCCCTAAAGCATTGGAGTCACTACCTAGTACAAAAGGAGTTCATCCTTATCACTGACCACGAGGCCTTGAAGTACATCAATAGTCAGCACAAGTTAAGAAGGCGACATGCCAAGTGGGTAGCGTAATTACAAGAGTTCACGTTTTCTTTGAGACACCAATCAGGTAGTCTGAGCAAGTGAAGCTGGCCATCCACAAGAGTAATACTAAGTACAAGGTCGAGCCGAAAATCATTGTAGAAATGTACTTTTTGATGTTGGTGATTTTGTTTGGGTGGTGTTAACTCTTGATTGTTTTCCTTATTTTGTGGATTTTGATGAAGTTACTGTGAACTTGAGGGCGAGTTCTTTCCAACCCAAGGTGACCAATGCAGGAGGATCCGAGTCAAATGATGCTGAGTTGTCAAATTGCACATTGATGGTGCTAAAATACCTTGAGCTGGCAGATCAGCGCAAACATGGCAGAAAACAGTAATCGTTTCCTGATTTGGGGTAGTTTTGAGTATGTTTCGATATTTTGGCCATAACTTTGGCTATGGGTATCAGAATTGTGCATATGACCTCACTTCAGAAAGTTCATTTCAACACGCACGTTATGGTCTTCAAGCTTTGCTTGGTGTGCTTCATTTAGAAAGTGATTCTGAACCCAATTTGAGCCAGATGTTTGGCAGATTACTTCTTCAGTTGCGTATTTATTTTTCATGTGATTTTCTGGGTTATGCTATTTTTGGAAAAAATTTGGCAATTTCAATTTACAACTATTTTAGCCCGACTTGTGGGCCTATTTTGGTCATTTTTGAGATTGATTATTTTCTCTTGAATATTAGAGCCGTTTTCTCTGAGTTCTTGGGCGATTCTCTTGTCATCATTTCTTGTGAATTATCTGTTAAAACTAGCCTTCAGAATAATCGTTATTTTGTTCGGCATTAGCAGGTTCCGACTAAGAAAGCCTTTCACCATGATCGTAACTTGCAGGACATGATGATTGTAGATTTGCAAAAGTAGATAGCAAAATTAACCTAACGTCTAGAGGCGCAAAACCTGGAGGGTCAGATATATGATCATGATTCTGACTCCAATTTTGAAATCCTGTATCACAATCATGCTCTATTTCAAGGGCATAATGTTCGGGTGGAACAACATGCAGATGTAGGCTTCAGAGTTGGTATGTTGGAATTGCTTGGTACTCTGTAGGCTGGATGCTTCATTGATTTTTTGCATGACGTGAGTGGATTTACTACTATGACGAAGATGAGTTTGAGGAGGAACATTCTTCTATAGAGTGGAACTCTACACCTTTCAACGATACCTATCCCAATGAAGATCATCTAGAAAATTTTCCTATCCTTGACGGTAAATGGTAAATGAGTGTCAAAAAAATGTGATGCACACTTAAACTAATATGGGGTATCCAGGTCCATATTTTATGTTGATTGCGTTGAACTATCTTAAGATTGTGAATCTGCACAAATACAACAAGAAAAGTTTAATCTTTCTTGGATTGAGGCAATATCAGTTATTTTCTTGCATTTTTCAATTTTGGAAAAATCTTCATAATTTTGAATTTTGTAGTTATTTACCTTGGCTTGTGGGCTTCATTCATTAGTTTCAAATTTTTTCATTAGTCAATATATTCAGAGTTTTCTATCTGTTTTGCATCTTTTCTCAATATCAATTTCTAGTTTCTATTAATTAACTAACCGTCACAACAATTATGATCTTGTCCGGCATAAAAAAGGTTGTCTACCGTTGTGTGCTTCCCCTTCACTTTTTGTTCGATCTCTTCCAACTTCTATTGTGCTTTTCAAGCTTGGACTGGATAGTGCAATATTCCCTATCAAAAACTTTATGTGCAGTTACTTTTGCGTACTCTTTGTGCACTCTATCAATATGATTGGCCTCGTCACTTTTTTTTAATATAAAATAACTACTTTGTTCAATCACATCAGTATAGTGCGCAATGATTCCCTCCTTGGTTCTGCAGCCATAGTGCGCTTCGAGGACTACTTTTTATCTTTCTTTCTTTCTTTTTTTTTTCTTTTGTCCTCAGAGTACATTTCCTCCTCCTTTCTTTCTCCAATTTCTTGATCCTCCAAATGTTGTCTCCCAGGTCTATGTGCCGGAACAGTGAGATGGAAGGAACTCAAGTTAGAATGTTTGGTGGTGCCTTTCAATCGAGTGCCTCTCTTCTCTCTCGAGACAGAGCAGGGTTTAGTGCCTCTGTTCTTGACAAAGGCATAAGTCTTACTTTTGTGAGGTTGTGTGATGTCGGCAGGGATGGAAGAGGAAGATCTAACTACACGATGGGAACAACTTCACCTATCAAAGGAAGAGAACTCTGTTTTCCAGATCAAACCAGAAGAATGCAAGGAAAGGGGCCTCCATGGGAAGCTCTACATTATAGGGAGAGTTTTATTTGAAAAAATTGTTAATAATGAGGCTTTCAGGATGACGATGTCTCAGTTGTGGAGGCTAGGTGGATGGGTGCGATTCAAGGATTTAAATGACCAATGTTTTCTGATTGAGTTTCAGCAAGTGCAAGACAAGGAGAAAGTGCTAAGTGGTAGGCCATGGTGTTTTGACAGAAATGTACTGGCCTTACAAGAGGTTGATGAAAATGTGTATATTAACACAATGCAATTCTGATATGAACCCTTCTGGATTCAATCCCATAACCTCCCCCTGGCTACAATGACTGAAGACATAGGGGAGCAGTTTGGATCCTCTCTTGGACATGTTATAAGGGTGGATGTTGAATCTGATGGATCCGCATGGGGAAGATGCCTTTGTATTAGGGTAGCTGTGGATCCATAAACCTCTCTTGAAGAAATGGTTGGAGTTTGAACAACAGTAGCACTGGATCTCCTTTAAGTATGAGCGACTGCAAAATTTCTGTTTCCAATGTGGGATCTTGTTCCATAAGGAAGGAACTGTTCAAGAACATGGTTTGACCAACAAAAGGAGGATTAGGAACCATTGCAGTATGGCTCTTGGCTCAGAGCACAACCCATGAACACTAATATTTTTTATGGCCGAAAGTATGGTGGATCGACTAGAAATAATCATAACCCGAGAGGACAGCAAACTGAAGGCAAGGGGGGGAAAATGGATGAAACTGCCATAAGGAAGAAAATGGGGCAAAATGAGCTAAAGACTGAAATAAAAGAGATGCCAATGAGGGAGGAACTGGCTACTGGAAAAAAAGAGTATATAGATGTGCAAAAAAGGAAGACCCCCCAATCCAGGAGACTCCAGCTATGCAGAACCCCCCAAAATCTCACCTCATCTCTGAAGGGCATTTATGTGAGTCAATACTTGGGCACTAAGAAGGATGGGGGCATTAATGAGGTAAACTCTGTTGTTGGTAAACCTGTTAATGCTATTTTTAAAGTGATTGACTCTCATATGGACTTAGATCAAAGTTTGGCTAACCTAGGCAGTCCCTCTCACCGAATTTTTAATGCACTACCTGATGGAGTCTTAAAAACATCTAAAGCTTCTAAGGTGTCTTTGAGTGAGGATAGGCCAGAATGCAATATGAAATGTGAACCAACTGTGATAATCCCCAAGTATTGTCACCCCAGCAATGGTTTTGGTAATAACCTGGCTATGAAGGAGGGCATTCCTAAAACTGGTACATGGAAGAGAAAGGCTAGAGGCAGATTCATTTCGGGTGAGAGGCTTACTGATATCACTAACACTAATGTTTCAATGGGGAAAAAAAGAGGAGGTACTAATGAGACAAAGGGGGGTGGCCCTAATCCAAAGAAAAATAAGAGTAGTGGAGGAGGGGTTGAGAATCAAAATGTCTTGGCAGTGGCTGGTTTCCAGCACTGCCAAACTCAATGAGTCTCCTAATATGGAATTGTCGAGGGCTTGGGAACCCTCGAACAATTCGAATCCTTAGGAACTTGACTAAAGAAAAGTGTCCCCATTTAGTTTTCCTTTCGGAAACTAAGTGCAATAGTACCCAGATGGATGAGGTAAGAAGAAAGTTAAAATTTGAGAGTTGCTTTGCCGTGGAGAGTGTGGGTTTAAGTGGAGGAATAGCTTTACTCTGGAAAGAAGGTTGGAG
Source organism: Juglans regia (assembly GCF_001411555.2). Lineage (NCBI taxonomy): Eukaryota > Viridiplantae > Streptophyta > Magnoliopsida > Fagales > Juglandaceae > Juglans > Juglans regia. The sequence goes on along the minus strand of NC_049902.1, from coordinate 23,074,113 downwards.
TGTCAAAGTTATTAACTATACCAAATGGCATGTCAGTGCAACTATCCATGAAGGAGGAGATAAACATGTTTGGCAATTCACTAGGTTTTATGGCCACCTAGATACAATAAAAAGGAATAGCAGTTGGCAGCTTCTAAAGATGCTCAAACCTTCCTCTCCAATAGCTTGGTTATGTGCAGGAGACTTTAATGAAATCCTGCACCAAAAGGAAAATATGGGGGGTGCTAGTAGATCTTATAAGCAGATTGAAGACTTTAGGTAGGCCCTCGAGGTGTGCGATCTCCATGATATTCATTCCCAAGGGCAGGAATTCACTTGGTCGAATAATAGAAGTGGAAAAGATTTCATAAAGTAAAGAATTGATAGAGCAATGGCTAATAAGAAGTGGAATGACACTTTCAACTCGGCTTCTTGTAATGATATGGCAGCAGTAAAATCTTACCACTCCCCTCTTCATGTTAACATGCACCATTTCGAGTATAGGAATGGAAGGAAAATCAGGATTTTTAGGTATGAAATGGCCTGGGAATTAAAGGAGGAGTGTTTTGGCATTGTGAAGAAGGCATGGAGCAAGGTGACAGAGGGAGATACAAAGGCATCTATTCTAAGAATCAAGCTTGAGCATTGTCAAAGGGGGTGAGTACAATGGAAACAAAAATATGCTCAGCATGAGACAAAGGAAATCGATCGGGCTGTAGCTAGTATAAGCCACCTGCAAAATACTGGTGATGGTTCACACATGACCCATATGCAAAATTTACAAAGAAAGGTGGAGGTGTCTTTATCTGAAGTGGAGGCAGCGAGCAAAGCAACATTTGCTTAAAAATGGAGACAAAAATACTCAGTTCTTTCGTATGCATGCAAGCCAAAGGAGGAGAGTTAATACCATCAAATCCATAACAGACACAAACGGAAGGGTAGTCTCTATGTAGGCTGATATTGGAGCAATTTTTTACAGGTTCTTTCTCTTCACTCTTCACAACATCATCACCTATTAATATTGAGGCTTGTTTAAATGCTTTAAGTCCATCAATTTCTGCTAAGATGTCCACAGGCCTCATGAAGCAGTTCACTGGTGAGGATGTAAAAATTGTTGTCTTTCAAATGATCCCTCTTGGTTCTCCTGGTCCTGATGGCTTTACACATTCTCAATCATGGAGGGTCCCTAAAAGAGGTCAATGACACGTTCATATCACTTATCCCCAAGGTCAATAATCCTAAAAAGGTGACTGAATACAGACCCATTAGCCTTTGTAATGTCCTTTATAAGATAGTGTCCAAAACACTGGCTAATAGGCTAAAAGGTGTCCTCCCTGATATTGTGTCCTTGAGCCAAAGCGCCTTTGTACCTAGGAGACTTATTTCAGACAACATGTTAGTGGCATATGAGGTCCTCCACTCTATGAATACAAGGATGAAGGGTAGGAAAGGTTACATGGCTCTTAAACTGGATATGAGCAAGGCCTATGATAGAGTAGAATGACAGTTTGTGGAGGCTTTGGTGAAGAAGTTTGGTTTCCCTCAGCATTGGGTAACACTTGTCCAGACTTGTCTAAACTCAGTGACTTATTCCATTCTTGTTAATGGTGAGCCTCAACAGAAATTCTCCCTGTCAAGGGGCATTCGACAAGGGGATCCCCTATCCCCATACTTATTCATACTTTGTGCTAAAGCCCTCACGGCTTTGCTGAAAACAACTGAGGTATGTAGCGCAATCACTAGTGCTCCTATTGGAAGAGGGCCTACACGTGTAAGTCACATGTTTTTTGCATATGACAGCCTCATTTTTTGCCAATCAAAGGTTGAGGAGTTGACTAGATTGCTACGGATACTGGACTTGTATGAACAAGCTTCAGGACAAGCTCTAAATAAAGAAAAGTCTGCTATTTTTTTCAGTAAAAATACCCAGCAGGGGGTCAAAAAATAGATTCTTCAATTAGCAGGAATAAAATCTACTGAGACTTTTGACAAGTACTTAGGGCTACCTGCTATGGTGGGGAGAGCAAAGGTTTCAACTTTTCACTCCCTCATAGACAAGACTTGGGCTCGAGTGGTTAACTGGAAAACGAAGCACTTATCGGTAGCTGGTAAGGAAATCCCTCTCAAGTCTGTGCTCCAAGCCATTCCTACTTACTCCATGGGGATTTTTCTCTTACCCATCTCTATTACCAGTAAACTAAACCAGCTTCTCAAGAAATTTTGGTGGGGTTATAATGAGGATTTTTCAAAAATACAATGGACCCCTTGGGAACAACTTAGCTCTGCCAAGGAGCTAGGGGGCTTAGGCTTCAGGGATTTTAGATGCTTTAATATAGCTTTGCTTTCCAAGCAAATGTGGTGGATTCTATAGGATCCTTCTTCACTCGTTGCTAAAGTCTTCAAACAGAAATATTTTTCACAAGTGGGTCTTTTGGTGGCCAAGCTAGGATTTGGGCCATCATATGTCTGGAGAAGCCTTTATGAAGGTCTGCCCCTACTTAAAAAAGGACTTATGTGGAGGGTGGGGAATGGGCACAGCATCAACATATGGAAGGATAGTTGGGTCCCTTCTCTTCCAACTTTCCAGATCTCCTTAACTAGAGCTACCGACTGTTGGTGTGAAACTGTTAGTGACCTCATTGACACTAATCCTGAAAATATGGAAGGAGGATCTCTTACAAGAACTATTCTCAAGTTAGGAAATTGAGGCTATTAGAGCCATATCCATCAGTATAGGAGGCAGGGCAGACAAGTTACTTTGGCATCCCAACACTACTAGTCAGTACACAGTGAAGAGTGGTTACCATACCCAGAGAAATTTGGAGACTGAGATAGAGGGAGAAACGTCAAGAAAGCAAAGGAACAAAGTTGTGTGGAAGACTTTGTGGAAACTAAAAGTAGCCCCTGCAGTTAAGCTGTTTTTTGTGGAGAGCATGTAGTGAAGCTCTTCCAACTCTTGCAAACCTAAAGAGGAGGAAAATTGTGGAAGATAGCACTTGCCCAATTTGTAGAACTGACCCCGAGACTTCAGGCCATGTTCTTTGGGGATGTACTAGGGATGTATGGAATCAAGGTTGCATTAGAGTTCAGAAAATGTCATACCAAAGTGATATTTTCTTTAATGTGTGGATTACACTAGTGGAGTAGCTTGAGCCCAATGAGCTTGAAGAAGTGGCAGTCACACTAAGGGGAATATGGACCAGGAGGAATGAAGTTATGCATGGTAAAAGCTTCACTCACCCTACTGTACCCTCACAAAAAGCAAAAGCTGATATTGCTTTTTTCCAAGAGACAAATTACACCTCCCAGACTCCCCCAATGCAATCTTCACAAAGGGTACTTAAATGGCTTAAACCAGTAGAGGATTTTCTTAAAGCAAATTGGGATGCAGCTTTAAATGTGGGCATAGGCAAGATTGGGGTGGGTGTGATAATTAGAGATCATAATGGTCAGGTCATAGGGACACTCAGAGCTACCCGTTGGCTAAAAGGCAGTTCTTTTGATGCTGAAGCACATGGCCTTCTATTAGCAGCAATTTTTTGTAAAGAAATGGGGCTCAAGCTGGTCCTCCTGGAAGGTGACTCAAAACAAGTGATTGAATTGTTGCAGAATCAGGTTTCTCATTGGAGCATGGGAGGTTTGCTGATTGAAGATGCCCGAAAAGTGATGAAGTCCTATAGCCAATGGTCAGCTACGCACGCATACAGGGAGGCCAACAAGCCAGCTCACTTACTAGCAAAGTCTGCTTTAAATTTATCAGAGGATGTATATGATATTGAAGAATGTCCATTCGGCATTCAATCCATTGTAAACATTGAGATGTTGTAAGCTCTTTTATCAATGGAATTAGCCTTTCTATTTCGAAAAAAGAAAAGTTAGAATGTTTGGTTAAAGCAAAATCTATTGGGTTGGGATTTAATGGGTCTTCTTTTTTCATGGGCTCTTTTCTGATTGGGTACTTCTAAGTTTTCGCCAAGCAAATTTATTTCCAACATAACATAAATCCTTTAAAGAAATTAACTTATTTTGCTTCATTTTTTTACTTTCGAAAAAATAATTGACTTTTATATGTAAGAGTATAATGTCCTACAGAATTTAAAATTTGATGTCGATGTTAAAACTGCATACCAACAATGGGAAATGCACTAAATTACTAAACTACCTCTTTAAAAAGTGCTTATTTTGAAAAGAATTATTTTATTTACAAGTCAGCTTGGGGAATATATCCTCCGCATTGCTTATATGACAATATTATGTTTACAAGATATTTGAATTTTATATTAATCTTGCAATTCAAATCATACCATGTCAACAACGTATAGAGTGTATGTTGCACATCGGCCTACAAATACAATTATTCTTTTGAAAACTCGTCAATTTTTAGCAACTCCTCAGTCAGCTCGAATCAAAATAGCCCATATCAACAAACTAGCCACCAAACACAGCCCATATTAAAGTCCAAATAAAAAATAATAATATAACTTGTTAAGTATTAACTAAAGAAGCTTGCCGATAACTCATCAGTACCAATTTTATGAAACTTTGGTTTCGATTCTATCTTATTCATCAGTCCTTTAAATTCAACCAGTTCAATTTCAACTTGAGGAAGTGCTCTTTTCTGGTTCTCCTTGATGTTGGATGGTGCCGAGGGTGATAAGTCCATCCAAAAGCATTCGATAACAAGTAGTTGCTATGACGAGTGATGCCAGAAAATTGAGTGAGGCCACCATGGAATCGGTCAATGGAATTGTAAAATCTTCCTCCCTCAAGTGGATTGGCTCCAGAGTTAAGAGCCAGGGGAAGCTTTACAGCAACAAAAAAGAAGAGTAAGATAAAAAGAAAAATTCTATTCATTTACATTTTCTTCATCATCGACATCTTTTGATGTAACATCAAACTGTTAGAAGATCAAGATGAAAATGGCAAGAAAAATGAGAAGAAGGGATGGTAAAGGATGTCAAATGCCAAGTTGAGATGATGTTGAGGCCAAGAAATGTCTTAGGAAACGAAGATAATAAGACAGAGGCTTATGGGTGGTGGAAGGAGATGGCTCAAATTAAAGAGGCAACTAATACTGACAGCTTCCCACAGGGAACTTGGCGTGGCTCCTAGCTAGGAAAGCAAGAGAGAGTCATATATTATAGTGTCTGGGTGGATAGCAATAATAGGCAGGGGGCAGAACTACGTTTCTTAAGATGTCCTTAATATAAACACAATTTGTCTGTTAGGGACTAAATTGACTGGGTTAAACCCTCTGAAAACCTATCACTATGGGAAGAGATAAAGCAAGAAAGAGATAAAGTAAAGAAGTTGGCTCAGACTCCTAAAAGGAAAATGCATCACAAGTAAAGTTGGATTCTATCATTCCAAGGAAATAGCCTCTATATAAGGAGCAGCTTCCTCACAAATCTGTCAAGCTCTCTCCTTGCACTCTCCACCAAATCTCTATAGGGACTCTCCTGAAACTAAATTCTCTTATTGTATTAAACGATATGTGAGGTCATGAGAGATGGTAAAATCACCAATCATAATGGATTTTGCCCCCAAACTACCAATGAACTTATGCTTTTATGTTGAACCACGTAAATTCTTGGCTTTCTTTTATTTATTTGTATTCGTTTATTTATTATTTATTTTATGGATGAATGCGAAGAACACCGAATCGAAACTCGAATCACCAATGTGGGTCAAGAATGATTATTTCTTCCTTTCCAGTCTGTTGTGCAATTTTTGGCATTAACATTGTCCTTCCAAAATTTTCAGAAATTTACTTAGTTAGTACTTAGTATCTTAAATTCCTTTTATTTTCTCAATATTTGTTTTTTCATACTTGCACATACATTTTGGTCATTAATAAAATATCACATTCTCACACTAACTGTTTTCTTATTTTTTTTCACATCTCAAAATAGGCAAGAAATTTTTTTGATCTTTTTTATAAGCTATTTGATATATTTAAAATCTCACTTTTCTTATTTATTGACACTTTTCCGTTCAAGACTTCTAGTAGCTATATAGTTTATTTTGATTGGCTTTGTTAATATCTATGCTACTATTTAGTTAATAATTAGGAGTAAAGAAAACATATATCTCATGATTATTTCTATCTATATAATAGAGACTTTATAACATTCAGTCATAAATTCATCAACGAAGTTTATTTTTTGTTTTCTTAATTTATATTATTTATTTGTGCTTTTATGATGAATTTGTAGAACGTGTTGATTTTTTAATTATTTAATCGATTTTGAGTGATTATAATATTAATTTTTTAAATGACCTTTAATAATACACATATACTTGTATAGATAGAGATTACAAAAACTCACGTGCTTTTATATTTACGTCAGTTGGCCCAACAAAAAAGTCTTGATTCCATCAGAGCATATAGGGACGAAAGAAAATGATTTACACCTAATATTTTTTATAATATTTTACATAATTACATTTTAAAGGAGTGATATTTTTATAAAACATCTTATAAAAGTAACACCATTTTATAAGAATATCCTCATTTTATAATATTATTATAAAATGTATTATGAAAATGTATTATGTATATATCATCACTTAAGTGTACGAAACAATGGAAACACTCATTGGAACCCGCATACTGGAAACAAAAATTACATACCTCGTTTGGATGTTAAGATTAAATGAGAAATTTGTAAATAATAATGAAATGATTTTTTAATAGTAATGAAATTGTTTGAGTTAATTATATATTTTATTAGATTTTGAGAAAGTAGAGAAAAAAAATCGAATAAAGATATTATAAAGTTAAAATATTGTTATAATATATATAATTTTTTAATATAATTTTTATTTTAAGATTTAAAAAAGTCGAATTATTTTTTGTATTTTATATGAAAATTTGAAAAATTTTTAATAATTAGATAATAACTAGATAAAAATGTTGAACATTTAAAATTAAAAATATTTATATTTAAATAATATTTGGAAAGAAAATACGATGATAAGAGGCCTAAAAGTTCCAAATTGAACGAGGGACGAAATAGTAGCTAGATCATCGAGTTTATAAAACTGACTATTTATTTACTCATTTATTTTTATTTCTTTTTCAACTTGTATCTGCCTCTTTCGTCCCTTTCTGAATTTTTCTTTCCCTACTCACATTCTCATGATCTCTCGAGGTCACTCCTCACAGCCACAGCTTTCGAGTACTCTTGCCATCTCTTTCACTCAGTTTCAATTAATTTTTAGGATATTTAGTGATTTCATAATTTTTTGTTTGTCCCATATGTTGTTAAAGTAAACTTATTTAGCAGTGCATGTTAGTTTTTTGTTTTTGTTTTTGTTTTTATATTTTAATAAATTGATTAGATCGTCATGTGTTGACCATATGACAATTTCTTCTATATGAATATATGCCGCACTCAATATTGAAATGGATTATGAAAAAAATTCTTGTGATAAAGTTGTTTCGTTGGGAAAAGTTCAAAAGTTTTAACTTTAATTAGATTTTATCAAATAAGAAATTATTCATTTGAGATATTAGTTTTAGACATCACTTGTAACACTTTGATCATCAGCTTCTTGATGTGCTTGATCACCATCCTAATTAGTGAAAGTTTTCTACAATTTACCATCATGTTATGTCATGGTCAATAAGTTAAAACAAGAAAGTTAAAATTTTCTTTATTGGGTTGATAGATTTATTAATCTTTTATATGAACTTCTTGTGTGATTATATATAATTTGTGTTCTCTTTTTTAATTGTAAGACAATAAAGAATTGTCAAAAATTAATACATATTCATGTTAATTTGCATGTTTGCTATTTATATACAAAAAAGCTATTTGCACTCGGGAGAGGTACCTCCCGCGTACACGTCTAACCACGTGTAAAAATAAAACGGTGCGTTTCGTTCATATTCTAGCAACCTCTCATCTTCTTCTTCTCATCTTCTTCGCATTTCCTTCTCACGGAACGCAGCACTTCGGCTTCGAGAGTTCCCCATAGAAGACCATGAAGATGCACCTGGGATTGAATCTTCTGGATCTCATACAGATTTCCAGAAAAAAAAAATGAAGGTGAAGGACCTTTGATTTCTTGTATCTGCAGCTTTTTTCTGATCCTTTTACCCAAATAGTGTTGTAAAAATGAAAGAACAATACAACCACAAAACCTTTTGGTTCAAAATAGGAGAAAAAGCATTTATGTCATGATTGGAGGAGGAGGATGAGGATCTGGTGTGCTGTAAGTCTCGATAGCATTTAGAGCAGAGGTTCATTAGTTGGTGGCCCTCATAAGTCAAAGCCTGGCATCTGTGCTCTTATGCCATTTCTCTTTTTCGTGCTTCACTCTTTCGAGCTCTATTTGAATCTAAAAACCAAAAAGACGCAACTTTAACAATTGGATCAGATCCTTGAAAATAAAAATTATAAATGGATCTGAAAAATTAAAAACCTTTGCACTCTAAGTGAAGAAAACATGAAAATTTATACAATTGAGGAAGCCGTTTGGAAGCTGAGAAACATATAGAAAAGCAAGGAAGCAGCGGCGAAAATGAAGGAAAAGAAAGGTCTGTGATTATCAACGTGGGTAGGAGAAAAAGCATACAAGATGGGTTTATAGAGAGACAAAGCACAACCACAAGGTGTGGGGAAGACGAAGAAAAGGAAGTCTCGGAAAATGAATTCGGTTTTTTTTTTTTTAATTTTTTAAATAATATCGGCTGACGTGGCATTAACCACGTCAGCCGATTCCGCAATAGGTACCCAATGCCGAGTACCTGTAGCAGAACTGATTTATATATGATATATATTTATTTATATATAGTAGTAATATTATTACTTTATTAGATAATTGCCCCTGACAAGATAGTCGCGACTGTGTTAATTAATATATTTTTGTCAAATATATAGTTTGTCTTGTTCTTATCATTAGCCAAACGTTGTCATGCATATATAAGAGCATCCCCATTGGGTTCCCTAAAATTTTTCCTAAATTTTAGCTAAATTTTACTCATCTTCAAAAAACCTTCTACATCACATTTACTATCATTTCTCTATTCTATTAAAATAATATTCTTCTATTCTTTCTTTATTACTTTTTTCTCTCACTTCTATTTCCATTTTTAACCACTAATACTTTTGTCTTATTCTCTTTCAAAGATCACATTTTATAAATACTTATATCCAACAGTAACTTTTTTTGTCTCTTCTCCAATGGTAACTTTTTTTTGTCTTTACCCTAACGGTAACTTTTTTTGTCTTTTCTCCAACGGTAACATTTTGTGTCTTATATGTAACCGTAACTTTTTCCTCTATAAATACGCATTATGCTTACATTCACATTCTCAAAAACCGAAGTCTCATCTCCAACTCCCTTCATCAAATGGCTCATTCTTTCTTTCGTAAATTACTTACATACTTGTCATCTGATGATGAGTTGGATGCCGTTATTAATGCCGAGGCTGATGGAGAGTCATCGAGACATCATGGCAATCGCCAACATCGTAAGTTTATTCGGCGTGATCATATTCAATGGCACGAGCGCCTTTTCCGCGACTATTTTGCAGAAAATCCAGTATATCCCTCCAATCTATTTCGAATGAGATTTCGGACGAGTCATGCCCTATCCCTCCAATCTATTTCGAAGGAGATTTCCAAAGAAGAGATAATGCCAAAAGACTCGGTTTATCTTATATGCAAAAGATAATCGCAGCACTTAGAATGCTGGCCTATGGGGTTACTAGAGATTTTATAGATGAATACATACGTATTGGAGAAAGCACCGTAATGGAGAGCCTCAAAACATTTTGCAAGACAATCGTAATTGTTTTCTCAGATGAATATATGCGGTCTCCAAATGCCAATGATATTACTTGATTGCTTATAGTTGGTGAACAACGGGGATTCCCATGAATGCTGGGAAGCATTGATTGCATGCATTGGAAGTGAAAAAATTGTCTCGCCGCTTGGAAAGGGATGTACTCTGGCCACATCCGTGAACCAACTATTTTTTTAGAAGCAGTTGCTTCATACAATCTCTGGATATGTCATGCATTTTTTGGTATGCCCGGTTTACATAAGGATATTAATGTGCTAGAGAGATCTCTTATTTTCACGGAACTTGCCCAAGGGCGTGCTCCACCATTCAATTACACAATCAATGATAATGACTACACTATGGGGTACTACCTTGTCGATGGTATTTATCTCAAGTGGCCAACGTTTGTGAAGACAATTCCATCACCCCAAGGGAATAAGAAGAAAAACTTTGCCACAGCATAAGAATTTGCAAGAAAAGATATCGAGCGTGCCTTCGGGGTACTTCAACAAAGATTTGCAATCGTTCGTGAACCTTCCCGATTATTCAAAGTCAATGACCTAACAAATATAATGAAAGCATGTGTTATTCTACATAACATGATCATTGAGGACGAGCGTGATGATAGTCATGGTCTGAACATGGAGTATGATCAAGTTGATGATGATATTCCAGAATTGTCGCGCAATCCAACAAATGAGTTTATCAACTTCATTCAGCGCCATCATGAAATTAGAGACAGCTCGGCACATCATCAACTACAAGTAGATTTAATTGAACATCACTGGCAATTCTATTCCCAATAATAGAAGAGAAGGTTGTGTTGGATTCTCTATTTTATCATTAGTAGCAACGGTGTATGAAAGTTTCTAGAATTTCCATTCCAAAAAACATGTTTGGTTCAAGAACATATTCAAAAGTTATTGTAATATTTTCATTATCTGTAATAGTTCAAGAATTTGTAATGTCGAGTTGTAATCAAGCACCATCTATCCATATTAGACTTAAATTCAACGACCACGTTTTCTATCTTCTTAATAAAACTTTGCAAATGTACAAATTATATACAATAAACCAAAAAAGTGCCACAATCGAGTGGTTCATAATATACATCACCTTTAATATTGAATAAAGGTTTAGTTACAAAAATAAATAAATGCCTCAATCTAAGGATGTATTGCATCGTGCCAATATCTCTCTTTGAAGTTGCTGGAAATATACAGACTGAACTTCATTTAACGTACTCGCATCAAGCAACATTATGCGCTCCTTTCTCTCTAACCGGACGATTTCCAGTTTCTCCGCCTCCAACCTCAGTCTCTCGTTCTCTTGTCTACTTTTATTTCCCTCCATTTCTCGTTCATATGCCATATTCTCGACCTTGAGTCGGAAAAATTATTTCTCCTGAGCAGGTGACTCCTCTAGGAGAGTATACGTTTTCTTACTGAGCTCCACAAGCTCTTCTGAGGCCCTGTCTTGGGCCTTACGTTTTCCTTTCTCAACTTTTCTCCCTATTGGCCTATCCAATTCGATGACATCATTATTTTCCATATTCTCGCCCATTGTACCACCCACTGAATCAATGGGTGAATTAGTTGCCACTACTGATGTACGCAAATATGTAGGAGACATCGTCAACCTTCGCTTTGTCCCGTCCTTTGTGCAACGCTGATTCCATTTCGGCTGGTCCTTCAATAGCTACCAGCAATGCTCGAACTGAAAGGTCGTTTTCTCAAGCGATTGGTACATGACTTTCGCTTTGTCAAACTTCCAATTCAAAATCAAATTCAAATAATTAACCACCCCATTAAAGATAAAGGAAACATAACGCATAAAAATGATAATTAAGTGTTGTCAATAATAAATAAGTTGATGCTTATACCTTGTCTTGCTTAGTCATGCCACTTTGATTGATTCAGCCCTTCAACTTGGGTGAGTTTTGCACAAAATTTGTTCGTCGCCTTTTGAATGGCAGATCACTGATGTATTAAGGACCCAACACTCTGCTCATTTGTACTTTCTTTATAATCATTGAAGTATTGACTAACTTTTTCCCAAAGTTTGGCGTGTTTTTGGTCCATTCATTGGATGGCATCAATGCTATTATTCAGCCATGCGGAGACAAGTAACTTTTCTTCTTCAGGGGTGAAGTTTGCACCCCTGTCTGATTTTCTTTGAGAGGGATGCTCTACTTGGGGCGGGGGTGGAGAGTCATCGAAAGTCACGGGATTTTGTTCACCTTGACCAACATAAATGTGGTCAAGTTCAGGCTCTTGAGTCAGTAGGCTGGTGAAGAACATATTTACATGCTCTTCTCAGTCCATCTCTAAAAATTTGTAAACATAGAAATGTGGTACACATGTTAGACAATTAAGAACTACATTTGCAACTAATTTTAGTAGCCGGCTCAAGAATCCTATGGCAACGTATGACCACACTTGGCACCCTCCCTTGCATGGCTGCAACAACCGGTTGCGACTATTTATTAGCCATCCGAGTTACCATGTCATTGAGGTGTGTGCCAAAGTATTCCATCACCATTTTCGGATTTTCTCATCATCACAGCCGAGGGGTTAAGACAACTCAAATCCAATAACAAAATTAGTTTGTAAACGTGAAAATAAGAGCATTCCCATCCACTTCCCTAAACACTTGTGTGTTTTAAATGTGGCACATAATGGTTTACAAAATTTACATCATGTGTGAGACAGGAGCCTAACATCAAATGGCTGCAAAACCTAACCCAAAGCCCACGTGCCTTTTGTGAAAAATATTACAAACTGCAAAATGGTCATTTGGGTGGGGATTATCCCGCCATCTCAATGGAGCCCACTAACACTTATGAATTACCCCACTAAACACCATCAGCATAGCCTAACAGTAGATATGCAGCCCCCTCCCTCCCCCACAAATAATAATTATTCATCCCTACCAAACACTGCAAAGGTTCCAATAGCACAAACCAATTCACAGCCGATGGGTTAGAGAAGGAAAAGCAACAATACTAAGCAGCAAGCAAAATGCATAAGAACATAAAAACAAAAATTAACTTTGTCAAACCAACAGAGCTCAGTCCATGGGAATAATAATTAAAGAGACCACATTGCCTCAAACCAGCAAACACAGGGCATAAACAAGTCCAAACTGATTGACTTGAATCACTTGTGAAGAAGATAATAAGTTCCCACGTTATTATTTTACTGCTTCAAAGCCAAAAATGCCTCATAATAAGCTTTATATCATCAACTCGACATATAGATCTACCAAAGCAGAAAAGTTAAGCTCTTCATACGGTACTCTTCATTCAAGTACTTTATCAAGCTCTGCATATTTTCCTCTTAGTCCGAATCAAAATAGTTCTCATTAAGAGGAAAAATTCTCAAGACGCAACATCAATAATGTTCCTAACTTCCTCTTATGAATAACTCATATCTTGATATCAACACTCAGTTGCACAAAACATATGTTTTGACCCAAAAATTTCAGCTTCGTCCAACTATACGAGAACGCTACACACAGAGTATTCCACATGAGAAAATACTAAAACCCAACACAACCAAGCGAGCAAGACAAACTCAAATGAACCTAAAACGACCAAAAAATGCAAATGAACAGCCAAGACTCGTCTCTAGTGGCAAAAGAAAGGCAGCATTATCATAAGAAAGGCAGCCAAGACTCGTCTCTAACGAGGGTTTAGAAGTGACAGATTTGAAGAGAATGCAAAAGGAACACTTCAAAAAGTTAACATAAGAAAAAACAAATCTCATGGAAACAATGAGTAAAAATAGAAATCAGTTGACCCAAACATAAACCAAGTGTAAAACTGAAACCAGATGGGGAAATGGGTTTCAGAAAATGTTTCATCAACCTATTAAAAATCCTCACCCAAATAAGAAAAACTACATCAATATGCAATGAAGAGAGACAGAGACAGAGAGGGAGTCGCTCTGTTGCTTGCGATAACAGATTGAAAGCTTAACAGACTGAGTCCTTACCTGTGAACGAAGGTAGGCGCGAGCGATTTTGGTCTTTGTTGTGAATCGAGAGGAAGAGATGAACACGCAGGACCAACGGCAACAAATTTGGGATTCGATCGATTGGGGATGTACAATGGTTCCCCAAATATGGGGAGCAACTGTGGATCCCCTAAAACAAATCCCTATTTTAGGGAATGGGATGGGAGGCTCATTTTCAACTTTCCCTAAATTTGATCTCTAAATTTTAGGGATAATAGTACTTTATGCATCCGGATGGGAATGCTCTAAATGCTTCTAACTCTAGGGAAGAAGATCATCCAAACGGGGACATCTTTGACTATATATATTATTATATTTGAACGACAAGTGATAAAAATATTGAAACGAAAAGGGAACTTTAGAAACATTTATAATATGCATGCGCAAAGCTGATAGTCCATCGGACCATCACCCATAATGTTAGAAAGTATAGCAGAAAAATACCTCAAGCTCAGCTTATAAAATTGCTCCACAAGTTTCTCCAGATTGACAAATCCCAAGTATTTCCTCTTAGTGGCAAAGTGTACTACGTAATATAAAACTAGAGTGACACTTGACAAATCCACAACCTAAATATTTTATCAAGAGAGAACAAAAAGATATAGAGCTTTTGTGTATTTCAGATAATCCAAAAAACCAATTAAGGGGCGCTATATATAGCCCACCCCACACGGCCTCTAAGCCATGCGTTACATACAGGAGATAAGGGGGTCAGCCCCACATGGGCGCCCCTCCATTCAATATCTCTCACTCATACACAATGGGCATGACCTCAGGTCTGCATCTCTATAATATTCTCAATATTATTCATACAAGTAATAGGTCGTGCGACCACCAAGCACGTCTGTAGAAAAGTGGGAGTACATACACCAAATCTCTCCCAGAGAAGACCAACATAGTAACATCCCTAATATGTCTTGTCATGTCCTAAACTCATTCGATCACATCAAGATCAAGCATTTCCAAACCCTCTTGAGTTAAAAAAAAAACAAAAAAAAAAAAGAAAAAAACTCAGAACAATGTTTGACTACCTCCAAATCATTTCGTTGTGTTCACAACCTTAGCCGCTACCAAGATGTAGCGTAATAATTTCACGTCAACAAACACTATCAAAGATACGATATTGAAGAGTCTTCCATTTGCACTCATATCACTCAATTTTGGTCGAACCGCTTTTCCAGCAATACATTTTTAGACCGTATCAATCAGGGCCATAGACAGTATGCCAAAGTAGTAGACATCACAACCTCCATCTCATGACATAGTCAAAAGTAAATGACACTTTAAAAATGAGACTAACACAGTGAGAAAGATGGGAACCTTTTACTCACCTACTCATATAGTCGAATAAGCACATGTAGTATAAAACACATGCTACAGTGGATTTCTCTTTCTCAAAGAGCATATGTCTATATCAACACCGTACAGATCTTAGTCTAGCCACTACTTTAGCATTTAACCCAAGTTCCTCCATTTGCTTGCCTCCAAGGCATCAAAGGGGATCTCGCATCTAGCTAATTATAGGCTACATAGATGGTGGGGTAACCCATGCATAGTCCTCTCAATAAACCTCATCTTAGCTCCCACTAAGGTGACATATCTTTGTATTAACCAACTTATCCCTTTGGACAAGTACCTAGAGACACAATGTCTCATCTCTACTTGCTACTCAAGCGCTAGAGGTGATCACTCTTGTTAGTGAGCCAATCTAAACCTATTGACATATCTTGTGTGTGTATTAGAAAAACAATACAAGAAAGACAAGAACATAATCATATTATATTAATTTTCCAAAGGAAATTTTACATCTCAATATCATTTGAAACACAAATTACATTTACAGTCTACGCAATTCTAGATTCCTAACATGAGTCTCAAAGACATCTCTTGTTATAGGCTTCGTTAAGGGATCAGCAACCATGCGCCTTGTAGAAAGCTATTTCAGAACCACTTTCTTTTGCACTACCATGTCTCTGATGTAGTGATATCTGATATCTATGTGTTTGGTTCTTCTATGATACTTTGAGTCCTTAGCATATGCGGGAACTGCCATGCTATTGCAGAATATCATCACTAGATCTAAAGTATCTATACCAATGTCTAAATGTTTGATGAACCTCCGTAACCAAGCAGTTTCTTGAACTGCTGCAGAACAAGCTATATATTCTGCCTCCATGGTGGATAACGCTATATAGGGCTGTCTCTTGCTCCTCCATGTAATGGCGCCATTGTTGAGCAGAAAGACATACTCAGTGGTTGATTTGTGCTCATCTAGGTCACTGACCCAATCAGCATCACTGTAACCACTTAGCTGCAAATCTGAACCCTAATAGCACAGTACATAGTCCGCAGTTCCCTTGAGATATCGCATAATCCTCTTGATTGCTTTCCAATGAGCTAGTCTGGGATTAGATTGGAATCTACTCATTAAGCCAACTGCATAGCATATGTTAGACCGAGTACACATTATTGCGTATATCAGACTATCCATAGCATTAGCATAAGGGACCCGGGCCACCTTTTCCTTTTCTCTTTGAGTCTTAGGACACAACTCTTTGGACAAGTTCTTACTTCTTGCAACAGGGGTCTCAATGGGTTTACATCCACTCATTAGGAAGCGCTCGAGAACTTTCTTCATGTAAGTCTGTTGGAATAAACACAAAAGTTTCTTTGAGCGATCTCTATAGATCTTAACTCCCAGAATGTATTCTGCCTCACTCATATCCTTCATCTCAAAATTGAAGGATAACCACTTTTTTGTGGCGACTATCAACCCTTTATCATTTTTAGGTAGTAGTATGTCGTCAACATACAATGAGAACATAATGAAACTCTTCTTGAACCTTTTGACATAGACACAATGGTCCTCTGTGATCATCGTAAACTCATTCAAGAGAATGACTAGATGGAATCTGAGGTATCATTGTCTAGATGATTGTCCTAAGTCATATATAGATCGTTTGAGTTTTTACAATTTGCGCTCTTGACATTTGACCACAAAACCCTTTGGTTGATCCACATAGATCTCCTTATCTAGTTCTCCATTGAAAAATGTTGTCTTAACGTCCATCTGGTAGAGTTCCAAATCCATGTTTGCTACTACAGCTAGAATCAGGCGAATTGAGGCAAACCTCCCCACGGGTGAAAACGTTTCTTCATAGTCTATACCCTTATGTTGGGTATATCCTCTCGCCACTAAGTGAGCTCTGTACTTATCTATTAATCCATTCGACTTGTGTTTGACCTTAAGAATCCATTCCAATAGCCTTATGCCCTATCAGTAGATCAACAAGGTCCCAGACCTAGTTAGTCTTCATAGACTCAATCTCATCATTAAGGGATTTCATCCACTCATCTTTAGTAGAAGATGAGAGAGCCTCATGAATTGTCCTAGGCTTGTCATCATCATGCGGAGCTACTATAAAAGCTTCTCATTCAATCTCAAAACGATGATGGGAAATACTTTCACCTGAGCTTCTACGAGGCTGAGTTTGTTGTGATTGATTGACAAGTGGTGTGCTCCTACTCAGATTCAAATCATTTTTATAATTTGTAGGAGCTCGAAGAATTTCTTCCTCATTCTCAACTAAATTCCTTGGAGTACTTTTCTCTTGTTCCACAATCTCATGAGGTTTTAAACTCCTATCAACCTCACCTCTACTTGGAAACTCATCTTCAATGAAAAGCACATCTCGTGACTCAATCTCTATCACACTTCCATAAGATTGTTCACGAATTAACACATACCCTTTAGAGTGTTTTGAGTACCTTATAAAGATACACTTCTTCCCTCTAGGGCCTGACTTCCCATACTTATGAGAAAGATCGTGAACATAACCTGTTGAACCTCATGGTCACAAGTTACTCAAATTGGGTTTCTCGCCGATCCATAGTTCATATGGGGTGGAAGTTACTGATTTGGAGGGCACTCGATTAAGAATGTAGACAGTAGTCAAAAATGCATCCCAAAAAAGAAATGGTAGGTTTGCTCGCGCCATCATTGACCTAATCATCTCAAGTAGTGTTCGATTTCTCCTTTCTGCCACACCATTTTGCTGCGGTGTACTCGACATTGTCAACTGTCTTTTGATTCAGTTTTCATCACAGAGCCTTTTAAATTGCTTAGAGAGATATTCTCGTCCTTGGTTAGTTCTTAGAGTTTTTAAACTCTTGTCTAACTAATTCTCAATCACTCTTAGATATCGCCTAAAGCACTGCAATGCTTCAAACTTACGGGAGATTAAGTAGACATGACCGTAACGTGAAAAACCATCTATAAATGTGATGAAGTAGACACCTCCGTGTCTTTCCCTCACATGCATTGGACCACATATGTCTAAGTGGACTAATTGCAGTGGAAAAGATGTCCTAGTGGCTTTCCCAAATAGTTTTCTCTTAACTTTTCCCATTAAACAATGTTCACATGTGGGCAAGATGACTTTAGTGAGATTGCCTATCAGACCTTCTCTAGCTAACTGAGTCATTTTATCTTGCCCTATATGGCCAAGCCTAGCATGCCATTTATATAAATCTAAATTATCAGATACATAAAGAAAAGCAATAGACTCATTCATATTTGAATATTCCAAATCCAATATCATAAAACTGTCTTGAAGAAAAGCATTACCATAAAACACATGGCCTAAATAAAAGGAAACATAATTGTTTTCAAATACAATCCGAAAACCAATTTTTAATAGAGTAACTACAAAAAGTAAGTTTCATCGAATCTCGGGAGCGTATAGCACATTGTGGAGGAAAAGAGTGCAGCCACCCCTCAAGTCTAGCTTGTAGGTACCAAGTCCCAACACCTCCACACTAGCTCCATTCACCCACCTTGATATCACGGATCCCAGCTAGAATCCGACGATACTCCAAAAATCTGACTCTATCTCGCGCTATGTGTTCGATCGCTCCAAAATCATCAGTCCACACAGGATAGGAGTGAGCAACCATCACATGGCTAGTTACAAAAACAATGCGAGTAAAGTTAAAGTCTACCTTCTTCAGCTTAGTGCAGTCACGAGCGAAATGGCCTTTCTTTCCACAGTTGAAACACGAATTTTGACTTGTTCTTCCCGTGTTTGCCCCTCTTGCTGTGCTGAGAAGTTCCTGACACCTTCTTAAATTGTCCAACAACTACTCCATTCTTGGACTTCTTGCGCTTAGGCCTTGATGCCTTGCACGAACCAGAATCAGCCACATAGGCTGTATGATTATGTTTAGCAGCCTCTAGGCACTTAGCCTCCAATTCTAAGTGACGTGAGACATCATCTAAGTTTTTGATATTCTCGTTATGCATCAGGCTCATATTCTCCCAAGAATTCGGTAGTGATCTTATCACTGCCTGAACTTATTGTTCATCAGTCAGGTTGTTTTCTGCAGACTTAAGTTCGTGGATCATGGTCGACATAGCCCCAAGATACTACTTCATCGTGTGATCAGAGCGCATCTTATAGGAGTCAAACCTCATGGTTAATCCATGCAACTTAGTGGCTGAATTTCCACCAAACTTCAACTTCAAAGCCTCCCACATGCATTGGACAGTGTCATAAATGTCGAACTCACACATTAGATCATTGTGCATGCCGCTTAACATTATTATGCACTCGCGCCAATTTTTCTTAGCCCATTGAGTATAGGCTATATGATCTATCTTGTGTTGTTCCGAGTCCCCTTCCCTAGGCGCAGTAAGGGAGTGAGATAAGGCCTCCATAACCTCTTGCTCATCTAAGACATATTGGATCTTACGATGCCAAATGTCATAGTTCTCCTCATCCAATTTCTACCTTTTGTTTAAATCGGCAACTATACTATTAGATGCCATTTCACTACAATACGCAAAAAATGGATATTACACACACAACTAAGAAATCTACCGCATCCATCCAAGTTAGAAAAATAATAATTTAGACATGTCGCAAGATTGAAAAATCACTAGACTTCAAAATCATCTCTTGCACCACAATATCCAATTATTAAATTTCTAACCTAATTCTCGCGCAAATTTAAGACAAATATGAGAGATTTAATAATCATAAAACTCAACCATACTCCCATTATCTTAAGTAGTCACCTAGTCCTAGTCACGCGATTAAAGACAGATCTTACTAAAATCGGAGTAATCTTTTGGGCAAGTCTACAAGAACAACTACTCCAACCACAACAACCTATTGGGCCAGTCTACAAAGATGGTTCATATAAGACCATTACAGTCCATTTTTCTTGTTCCATCAGTGCATTTACAGTTCTTACTAGGGCCACCATGGTCTTTTGGCTATACAGTGCATTTACAGTTCTTACTGAGGTCACTGTAATTCCTTCAGCCTATCATTTACAATGACAATTCTAACTAAGACTACTTAGTGAAAATTTTTCTATTTTATCATTAAAAGAAATGAAGACTAATGTCTAAACATTCAAGCCTAACATTCATAGATGATAAAAAAAATCACATATCCACATATTCAATTCACACATACATGTAATCACAATTAATCTAAAAAATTAAATAAAAGATCCCATGTAATATAACATTTTGGAAAACAAATAGCATGGATTTAACCATATATTCACTTGTAATCACATTTAATCTAAAACATTAAATAAAAGATCACATGTAATATAACAATATATCTAAGTATATATTAAATCATGCAATTTTTTTTTTTTATAATACAAAATGAATGTATAAATACATTAAAGCCCCTACCTAAACCAAAGGAAAGTCACAAGCCAGTGGCGTGCCCCACTAGGTTTGGTAGGTGGTCCAAAGTTCAAAACCCAAGTGTGCCACTTTTTTGTCTCTTTTTATTTGTGTTAAAAAAAATGGGCTTAAACACTGCTGGGCCGCAAAATGGCCCTTTATTCTTTTTTATTTATAAAACAATGGGTCGAAGGGCCCAAGCCCAACCCAAATGACTTCAGTCATCTTCAAGCTCTCAGTAGGGCACTATTCACGTGAACAATGCTGCTCCTTGCAGCAAGGCACCTGCCACTACTGTCTTAACCACAGAAAACTGTGGACAGCCTCAGCCGATGTTTTCCTCACCTTGAGCTGTCGAGAGAAGACAGTTATCAGAAAATAGTTAGGGCCGCACCACCTCTTTGGTGAGCGCAGCATCACTGTGGTGCGCACAGCACCATTGTGGTGCGTGTAGCACCACTGAGGTGGGTGGCGCAGCACCGTGCACGGTGCTC
The DNA here is from genome assembly GCF_001411555.2 of Juglans regia. Taxonomy (NCBI): domain Eukaryota; kingdom Viridiplantae; phylum Streptophyta; class Magnoliopsida; order Fagales; family Juglandaceae; genus Juglans; species Juglans regia. The sequence continues at coordinate 23,053,123 of NC_049902.1, read as the reverse complement.
ATTGCACCAGAGGGGTGTGCATAGCACCTTGCTTGGTGCGTGTTGCAAAAACAACCTCTTTGCATAGCCTACTGTCTGCCATGGACTTTTAACAAGGCCATGCTAGAAAAACAGTGTTGGAGACTTCTCAAACAACCTCATTCTTTGGTGTCTAAAGTCATGACAGATAAGTATTTTGAATTTGTTGAATGCAAGGATTGGGAGTGGACCTTCTTTTATTTGGAGAAGCCTGCTGTCTGCCATGGATTTAAATAAAGATGGTTTGCTATGGAGAGTTGGCAGGGGGGATAAGATCAAAGTTAAAATGTTTCTATGGAAGTTAGGCTAAGACATCTTGCCTACTAGGGTGAATCTGGCTAAGAAGCAAATCAATGTGGATAGTCTATGTCCAATTTGTGGAAGGGAAGATGGGACTTCTTTACACATTGTATGGAGTTGCCCTGCAGCATCAAATGTTTGGTCTAAAATTGGTAGTCCAGTGTAGAAATGGGGGTGCCATGAAGTCAGATTTATGGAATTGTGGCAAAAGTTAAATGAACTATGATGTATAGAAGATTTAGGTGTTGTGGCTTATGGTATGAGACTACTTTGGTTGAGAAGAAAATCACTCCTCTTTGAAGACATATTTGAGCATCCAAGAATAATTATGTAGAAGGCCAGACAATGTCAACAGGAATTTAGTGCTGCACAAGAACAAGTCAATGCTAAAAGGCATCAACATGCATCTGCCTGAGCTGTCAGTCAGTGGAAAACACCAAATGCTTTCATGTACAAGGCCAATTGGGATGTGGCACTAGATTTACAAAAAAAGAAGATTGGCTTGGGGATCATAGTTAGGAATAGTGAGGGGCAATTGTCTGGCTGTGTTGTGCTCAACATTGAATGGTTTGACACAACTAGTAATTGCAGAGGCTCTGGCCTTAAGGAAGGCTTGTGATTTTTATGTTGATTCAGGACTATCACAAGTTATCTTTGAAGGCGATTGTCAATTGGTGGTCAAACATGTCAATTGTAAGGAGGAGATAGACACCAGCTATGGCAGTATCATTGCAGACATTCGAAGTTTGCTGTCTGAGAGGCCACCCTGGAGCATTTGTTTTACCTACAAAGAATCTAATTCTATAGCACACATGTTAGCAAAGTTAGCTTTGTCTTTAACTAAGGATCGAGTTTGGATTGAGGAAGTCCTTGTCCAAGTAGAGAGTTTTGTAATGGCTAAAAAATTTTGTAATGACTCTGAGTTTATTGAATGAATGACAATGTCAATGGTTTGATTAAAAAAAATATATATATATATATATATATAACTATATACAAGTTTATTATATATGCAATAGTATATAACTATATAGTAGTATATAATTATATAGTTGTATATATAAGTATAATATATTGTAGTATATAAGTATTAGTATAAATACAAGTATATAATAATTAAGTATAAGTATTATATGAGTAGTATAAGTATATATATAAGTAGTATAAGTATATATAGTATAAATACTATATTATATAACAAATATAATAATAACTAACACAAATAACTTTTTACCGTTAGAACGGTATTCATAAGACATTCGAACGGATAAAATATTTATGGAAAACATTCGAACGTAATAACTACCTGTTCGAATGGTAAAAAATAAATATTAGCCATCATGTCCAGACCAAGCTTGCACCGTTAGAATGTTAAAATCAATCTCTCCGTCGCACAAGTGCCAACTTGCTACCAAACGCCACCGTCAAAGCCACCGTCCACCACCACTCTCTAACCCGCAACAGGTATGTCATCTCCCCAACGTTTTTACCGATTATTTTCTCCTTATAACTTGCTTTAAATGTTAAAAAAAAAAAAAAAGCCTCATTTTCAATCCCGTAGTTGGCTAGAAATGGAGGACGAGATGGCTTTATTGTCATCCTGACCTCTCATTACTGTTGTGGGAGAAAAACCAAAAGAAATACACCGATTCCTTTCGGATATGGCAATGGCTGAGTCGACTTAGCCATTACTAAGCTCAAACCAATAATCATCGTTCGAACATATCTTAGACGTTCGAACACCATATGAATGGTGAACGTTCGAACCAATATTATATTGTTCGAACGACAACCTATTATCGTTCGAACCCACTATATAACCGTTGGAACATGTTGTTAAGCATTCGAACGGTAAATTTCTAATTTTAATTTGTTTATAAAGTTGAATAGATAATGTAACATATATTAGATTGTTATATATAATTACCTTGAACTAATTATAATTATTATATTTTGTAATCATTATCCTTAATTTTATAAATTAAATTTAGTGCCATTCCAATGGCTTCTCGGGAAAAGAAGCAGACCGCGTCAGGGCAATCCTCTAGCGAAGAAGTCTGAGAGAGGACTGTTTTCTTGGAGCGGTAGGTGAAAACCAATGATTTTAAGGATCTTCTATGGGAGAGACATTCTTTGGAACTTGTCTTTCTCGATCATGGTTGGAAACCGATCATCGACCAGAAGGACGAAGGGACGGACAAGATCGTTGCCTACATCAATATTGTATCTGAGTTCTATAGAGAACTTGGTCCTGCCAGCCAGGACGATGACGCATACACCTTCTCCATCCAAGGAGTCTCAGTACGATTTTCAGTTGATGCAGTTGCCAATTTTCTTAGTATCCCTCGATTGCCCACTGTATATCCTAACGTGGTGCCTAGGGAGTCTACACTTGCAAGCGATGGTGAGGCTGCTGAGGAAGAGGATACTGTTCTAGTAGATGAGATCGATGGCCTTGCTGATCATGAGATTCGTTAGTTGGTCGTGGGTCTAGATGCTCTTTCTTGTAATGGGAGCAAGAGCGAACATTATAATAGCTAACAACATCGATCCGTGACTGCACAAGATTGAGGTTAGCATGGACCGGGCATGATTTATGCTACCGGTCGCTCGTGGGTTGCCTATCGACCTAGTAAGATATATATTCGTTAGGATTCGATCAGAGGCCACCTATATTACGACAGATATATTGCCGTTTGGAGTCCTACTCACATTATTTCTTTTAGCAAATGGAGTCAAGTCAGATGCGTTTGAGCATGTTTGAGAGCTGATTGGACCGATTAACTCCATGACCATGTCTCGTAGCACGGGACACTCCAGATTTTATATATGTGCACCACTACAAAGGCGGTCAACACTCAGGGAGATGCAAGAGCATATTAGGTGAGACATCTACATTGGGTGCATCATGCACTGCTACTCATGATGAGATTGCAGATATCGTGCATGCAGAAATGCGCACACAGACATTAGATATTATTGTTGTAGTCTGGGTCGCCCTCGCAAAGACTGAGTCGAAGCTCATGTCTCGAGTGATAGATATTGAGACACGCTTTGCTGGAGTCGAGGCGATGCTACACAATCTGGTCCAGTAGTGTATCTTTTATTTGTATTTTTTTTTTTTTTTTTTTGGTTTTTTGTATGGACAATCATGACTATTTGTATTTTGTATAATTAATTTAAATATTCAAATAGTCATACATTACATTCCCACCATAAATTATATTTTTGGGATGCAATTAATGTATGGTTTTTATTTTTAGTATTTGCTAGCTCATTTATTGTTAATTACATTTTTCTTTTTTCATTTTACTTACCGTTCACGATAATATAAAAAATGACACTATCTTTAAAGTAATATTTATTTAACTAAAAATCTTATTTAACATAAAAGAAATCACTAAAATATTTTTAAATTAATTACATAAAATTAATTTATGAATTCTTAAATATTTTATGTTCCATTTGAATAGGTTTAAAAAAATTCCCGCCAATTTTAATTTAAGTTCCCACCAAACCATACGTTCGAATGCGTAAATGTGATGTTCGAACGAAATATGTATATTTCAAACAATCTTGTAACCTTCTCTTTAGATTTTCCCACCAAATCTCTCTTGTTTGAACAAACAAATTGCAGGTCGAAGGGTTTTGGACTTTTCTTGGCAAAATAAATTACTTCACCATCAAGATTATTATTCGAACAGATTATAAATCATTCGAACAAACATTAATTCCCTATTCGAATTGATTTTTTGCCATCCGAACGGTTTTGACTTTTTGAGACGACCTAATTTGTCATAAAAGATCTAGTTCGAACGGATATTTAACAGTTCGAATGGGTTTATAAAGCCATCCATATTTTGAGATGAAATACAATAATTACTTTTAGAAACGAAATTTAGTTCATCTCCAAAGAATTTCGTCCCTAAAATTAAAATTTGTTGTAGTGAGTAGAATCAGTTATATATTGAGCTTTCATGTACTTGTAAGACCGACTTAATTTATTAATATAATCATAGGGGTAGAAATTATAAACTTGTTTTGAGGTTATAAACTTTTGTAATTAATTCACTCTCTCTCTCTGATCTGCCCAACTCCACTTTACTTTTCTAACAATCAGGTTACCACTTACAGTACTGCGCATCTTAATTAATTTCCGTATATAACTTTCATAATTTTTCATTATTTGGACGTGCTTCGTTAAATTAATTAGACAACTAGGGCTTAACATCAACAATGCAATTTCAAACTTCACGAACTAAATTTCCATTTATTTCGCGGCAACCAAACATAACAAGTATCGAGAGAGAGTTATGGCAGTAGGGTGTGAGGAAGTTACGTAGAATTCTTGGCGTTCATTGGAAAATTCGGATTCTGTTGAGAGGATGTTTGGGAATAAGATGAGATGAAAATTTTGTAAATAATAATAATATGATTTTTGAATAATAGTGATCAGATAGTTTGAGTTAAGTATTTATTGAGATTTTAAGAAATGAGAGAGAAAAAATTGAATAAAAAATACTATAAAATTAAAATATTTTTAAAATATTATTTTTAGTTTTGAAATTTGAAAAACTTGAATTAGTTTTTATTTTTTATTTGAAAGTTTAATAAAATTGTAATGATTAGTTTGAAAACGTTGTAATGATTACTTTGAAAGTGTTTGTGCTTGAACGATGTTTAGAAAGGAAATGAGATAGGATAACATGAAAAAATTTCCAAACATCTCCCAAGTGTTTGAGTAGTGCAGCTTCTTCTTATACTCATCATTTGAAGTTATGGCGGGGCAGTCAATTTGGTAACGTTCAATCACAATTAGGGATGAATTCGGTCCGATCCGGTCGGTCCATAAGAGGTTTTATGGACCGGACTGGACCCCTTTGGTCCAAGGTGGGAAAACCTTGGACCATACCAAATGGTCCATTTCGGTCTGATCAGTCCGGCCCAAGCCCAAAATGGGCCAATACTAACTCTAGTGTTTTTCGACCCAATACCAAATTGTTTTTTGTCCACTAACATTTTATCCAATTTTAAGTTAAAAAATACTAAAAAAAAAAATTGAAAGGAAAAAAAATAACGATAAAAGAAAAATAGTCTATATATAAAAAAAAAATTGTGATAAAGAAATTTTAAAAAATCTCTAATCAGAATCATCTAAATTTCAAATTCCGAATAAAAAAAGGAAAGCAAAAGAAAAAAAAAAAAATCAATAAAGACAACTAGCTATAACACAAACTCCAAGTCTCCAACTCCAAGAGTCTGAATAAAAGAAAAAAAATTAAAAAAACCAAAATAAGTAAAGTAAATGACACGAGTTATTATAATTTACAATCCAAGGCTTCTAGCCATTACCCACCTACTAATAAAGATATTATAAATTATAAATTATAACTCATAATAATATCGAATAACTAATATTGAGAAATACTTTTTGTCTCGAAAATGTGTTTTGAATGATTTTTTTTTTTATTTAATGATTAAAAAAATTTTTTATAATATTATTGTAAATTTTTTATTTTTTTAAAAAATATTTATAATGATTAAAAATATATATAAAAAAATAAAATAACCTATTTGAAATGTTTATCCGGGTTGGGTAGCAATGGTCAACTAATGTCACATGGTTCCATTTCCCAGTAATCAATGTACTTGTAAGTCCCGTCAGAAGAACACCGTTCTGACCGCAGCATTGAGGAATACTGGAGCATATTCAATGCAAAGGCTGTACCAATAACTGGAAATAGGAAGAAGCAAAGTCAGAATAACATGTACATCTATAAAGTCTACCAATGCAAGCTGTATAGTTTTTCTTCTTCTTAGTATGCTCTACATGAAGCAAATTAAAAAAAAAAAAAAAAAGACTTAATGGCATGCCGTACCTTTTTACCAGGTATCTATTATCTAAGTTGGATTATGATTTTAATTAATTACTTCATTCATGATCACCATACATATAGTTTCATATAGACTTAATAATTTAGTACACTACTTAAAGCCAGTGGAGTTGCTGCAAATAGGTCGAACATGACTTCATATTATTGAAAATAAATACTTAAAGCCAGCTGGGGGACAAAAATACATATCTGGAGATTCTGGACTAAGTTCTACTACAATCAATAATACCAAGCTACCCACGAAACAAAAGACATAGGCATCTAATGCAAAACAACCAACATAGCCGCTTTGAGCAGCGAGGTGAACCTGTAAAAGTGAGGCAATTTTACTGCCCAATTTAATCCCCACCAATTACCAAAAACAATGGATGCTGGCTAGATTAATAAAGTACCATATAAATATATGGCTAGTATATTTAATTTATTCGAAACTTCGTGCAAGAATCATGGGGTGATCATTAAGATCAGGTGACGTTCTGATAAGAGAAACCAGACCCATTCTAAAGCTGCCTCTAATAGATTCATCCCACAATATATATATATATATATATATATATATATATATATATATATATATATACATATATATATAGTTATATATAACAGAAAAACAAAATAAAATGAGAATATACTAAACCGCGAAACCATCGGTCTATACCTTAGGGTAGGGGATGGAGACTCGGAGAGGGCAGGGAAAAGTAGGGACTGCAGGTTTGCGACAGAGGGGCATGAGACGCGGAGAAGGCAGGGGCTGTGACAGAGGGGCTGGAGAGGGGAGGGGATGCGACGAAGTCACGGAGAGGCTAGAGAGGGGGGATGCGACGGAGGGTTAGGGATTTCCGAGAAGAGAAGAGAAGAGAGACAGAGATCAGAAAAGTGAAAAATTAAAATGGGGAATTCGGGATCAAGATTCGGGGGAGGGGGGAATTAAAAGTAACGTGCCGTTTGGATTGAAACTGGACCGAAAGGACGCCGTTTCAACAAACGTTTAAAAAAAATAAAAAACTGAGTTGCGGCAACTCAGTTTCAATTTTGCTCTCTCAATGGACTTGGATGGTGTCGTTTAGATCCAATTTTATACTAAGCAGCACCGTTCTTGATTCTTGAAAGAGGTACTTTTTTAGCTTGTGATTCTTTTATCTTTTTGATACATAAATTAATAAAAAAAATATTTAAATTAGTAAAATTAAAATTAAGTAAACTATTTAATGTGCATTATTTAATTAAGTCATTAAAAATAATTAATTATAATTATATTAATGATGTTAATTGTTAATTTGTTACTAATTTAGAGTATGTTAATGTATTATAATAATTGTCAATATATTAAAATTTTTAGTTTTTACATTTGTATATGATTAATAAATAATTGTATTAGGTATTTTACAAAAATTTATCTAATAAATTAGAACTTTAATTAAATGTATAAGTTAGTAATTAGTTAAAGATGAATTGGTAACAGATTAGTTAATTGATATTCATATAGATTTGGGAGAGCTACTCACGTATGGATAGCAATGTTTTAAATACCGTATCGTATCGGGAGGTACAATTGAAATATGATGTACCGGCCACTAGTCTGGTACATGTATTGCATATATTTCGTACCAGTCCAAATACCGACCATACCGGCCTATATTTCGGCCTGTACCAGTTGATATTTCGGCTTTTAAATTTTTTTTTCATTTTTTCAAACTACAAACTCATTTTTTGACCCTCAATTCATATTAGGCTATTTATAATTTATATATATATATGTATTTATATATAATTTATTCATATATCTTAAAACAAGAGTAATGCTACTCATCATCCTAACTTATATCATCATCTCATCATCCTATGATGTGTCATTAGATGATTGAAAATTATTTATTATATTTCATTTATAAACCTATCATCTAATGTCACATTATAGGATGATGGAAAGATGATAAAAGTTAGAATGATGAATAGATTTTTTCTATTCAAAATATTGATGGAGAGGGGGTGAGGGACTCTGCAGAGAGGAGAGGAGTGAGAGGATCTGGGTTTGTGATTGTGTGGTCAATAATTAGAGCATTGGCAATGGACTAGCCAAATACCAATGCAAGTCTAAACTTTAGCTATATGGGTAGGGGTGAGAATCGGGCGGTCCGGACCGGAAAAATCGACCGGACCGGCCAATTCGGTCCGGACCGGACCGGACCGAGAGTTGTTCCGGTCCGGTCCGGTCCAAAAATCAGAGGACCGAATTAATTCGGTCCGGTCCACGGTCCGGCTGGTTTTCGGACCGGACCGGACCGAATTAAATATATATATATATATAATTTAATAATTTATATGTATTAAGTATATAATTTTCATTTGACTAATTAACCTAATCCTATCACTAATTCATCATTAAGTAATTATTAACTAATACACATTTATAAGTTTATACTAATAGTAATATTTATAATTTTATAGTAATACTAAATTATTAATATTTATACTAATACAAGTATTATATTAATAGTCTAGAGTCTACTTCTAGACTCTAAAGTCTAATACGGTATTAATAAAAATATATACTAATAGTATATTAGTAAATTAGTAATAGTCTAACATAGAGTAAGAGTCTAAGACAATAGTTAATAGTTATAGACTTATAGACTTATAGTTATAGTAATATAGTTATAACTTATACTAAATCACTATAACTAATATTAGTATATTACTAACATATAGCTATAGCCTATACTATATTACTAATAGTCCAATACTAATACTATTAATCTATTATATAGTTATAAGTTATAACTTATATTGATCATGATTGATAATAACTAATCACTATAAGTTTATAGTATTAATGTATTATTATATAATATATACTATTAGTATAGTAATAGACTCTAATATGGTATCATTGGTATTAGAAAAAAATATACTAATAGTCTACTTCTAGTACTAAATTACTAATACTATTAATCTAGTACTAAATTACTAATACTATTAATCTATTATATAGTTATAACTTATAACTTATAACTTATATTGATCATGATTGATAATAACTAATCACTATAAGTTTATAGTATTAATGTATTATTATATAATATATAGTATTAGTATAGTAATAGACTCTAATATGGTATTAGAAAAAAATATACTAATAGTCTAGTACTAAATTACTAATGTATTATTATATAATATATAGTATTAGTATAGTAATAGACTCTAATATGGTATTAGAAAAAAATATACTAATAGTCTAGTACTAAATTACTAATGTATTATTATATAATATATACTATTAGTATAGTAATAGACTCTAATATGGTATTAGAAAAAAATATACTAATAGTCTAGTACTAAATTACTAATACTATTAATCTATTATATTATATATAGTTATAATTTATAACTTATATAGTATTAGTATACTATTACTAATAGACTCTAATATGGACCTATGGCTATGGTATTAAAAAGAAATTATACTAATCACTATAAGTCTATAGTATTAAATTATTAATGTATTATGTATTATTAATATTAATATATAAGTCTATAAGTCTTTAGTATTAAATTATTAATGTATTATGTATTATTAATATTAATATATAAGTCTATAAGTCTTTAGTATTAAATTATTAATGTATTATGTATTATTAATATTAATATGTAAGTCTATACTCTATAGTATTAAATTATTAATGTATTATGTAATATTAAAAAAAATATGTACTGTATAACTCAAGTGCACTGGGCACTGCCCACTGCCAAGAAGCCGAAACGGCGCCGTTTAGTATAAAATAGGACCTAAACGGCGCCGTTTAAGTCCAGGAGGGCGTGAAACGGCAGGATTTTGAAACTGAGTTGCGTGAAACGGCGTCGTTTCACGCAACTCAGTTTTTTTTTTAATAAACCGCATGTTGAAACGCCGCCATTTGGGTCCAATTTCAATCCAAACGACGCCGTTTCAACATTAGTTTTCCCCCCTTCCCAGTTCCTCATTTCGCCCCCCCTCTCCCCCGAAAGGCGATTGTGTGCCGTGTGCGATTCAGAAAACCCTAGCCGTCGCGACTCGCATCCACCCTCCTCCAGCCCGTCGGTCGCCCCCCTCCGTCGAGATTTTGGTACTCTCTCTCTCTTTCTCTCTCTCGCTCTCTCTCTCTAGTCTCTGGTATATATTTGGTCGCCTATATTGATTCGCTATGTTGGTATTTATCGGCGCCGAACGCCGATGTTGGTTCTGAGGTACTTTTAATCCTTAATTTGTTATCATTAATTTAGTTGTGATTTGTGAAGTTGGTGTGAGCTTGTTGTGTGTCAAAAAATTGTTGTGAAGTTGTTGTGAGCACTGAGCACGGACTCACGGGGTCAGGGACTTCGAAATGTTTTTTTTTTTGTTGAAGCAAAATTTTGTTTTGTTGGTCGAACTGAGATGCATATAATTTGTAGAAATTTTGGGAATATGAGATGCATAAAATTTGTATAAATTTTGGCACTCTTGGGCCCTTGGCAGTGTTGGAACTTGGCAGTCAAGACTCTATTCATTTTATTTGAAGTACTTTTTAACTCCCATGTAATTTTAATGAATAGCTCCCGTTGAACTACAAGTCTATAAAGGTAGTCATGCCATCAAGGTTCAAACCCGAATCATATTTGGATTATAGTCATACTATGACCTCTAATTTATTAATTTCGCATTGTATTTATGCTGAATTCAAGTCTGGTCAAGTTCAAGCATATAGTTCAGGTTATGTTGTTGATACTCCATATATATTAACATACAAAATCAGTAATGTGAACTTTTATTTCATGTAAACTGAAAAATGTAACAGTAGTTGGCACTCTTTCTGTTTAATAAACCGCATGTTGGAATATATTATATATATAGAACTTGTTGAGTTGTTCACTGATATATATATTATATATATATACATAAGTTATATATATAATATAATATACAGTTCTTTTATTCTGAATTTACAAGGCTTTAAGCCTTTAACACTATATAATTTTTCCTTGTTTTCTAATTCTTTTATTCTTTTGTCTTGTTTGTCCCGACTCCATTTTATAGATGGAGTCTTCTACAAGTGATGTGCAAGGGTCAAGACCAAACATGCCTCCACCTCCACCTCCACCCCCACCCCCACCCCCACCCACTGTAAGTGATCAATCAGTTGGTGGGTCACAAAAAGGTAGAGTTAGGTCATTTGTTTGGGATCATTTTACAAAAATTCCAAAAGGTGATCCAACTAAACCTAGGGCTGCATGTAATTATTGTGGTGCTTCGTATGCATGTGATACGAAGATCAATGGTACGAAAAACATGAAGTATCACATTGAGCACCAGTGTAAGAAATGTCCGTTTAAGAAGACGGATAAATCTCAGACGACTCTAGCTTGGAAGGTGGAGGGAGGAAGTGGTAGTGGTAGTGGGGGACTTGTGTCTATTGCATTTAGTGTTGAGGCTTGCCGACAAGCCTTAGCAGAGATGATTATTCTTGATGAGTTGCCATTTAGGCATGCTGAAGGGGAGGGTTTCAGGAAGTTTATGCTTGTGGTTTGCCCTAAGTGGGTAGGAATTCCATCCCGTATGACGGTTGCCAAGGATTGCTTTAATTTGTTCTTAAAAGAAAAACAAAAGTTGAGAAATGCTCTTCGAGGGCAGCGAGTTTCTCTCACTACGGACACATGGACATCCGTGCAAAACCTAAACTATATGTGTCTCACAGCACATTTTATTGATGATGGTTGGAAGTTACGCAAGAGGATTCTTTCATTTTGTTTGGTTGAAAATCACAAGGGTGATACCCTTGGTAAGGGCATAGAGATGTGTTTGCATTATTGGGGGCGACCAAAAATACTTGCACTGACACTTGATAATGCAAGTTCTAATAATGGAGCTGTTTCTTATTTGAAAAAAAAAACAAAGTATAGGAAAGACACGATCTTGGAACATGAATTCTTGCATGTTCGATGCTGTGCTCACATTTTGAACTTAATTGTTCGTGAGGGGTTAAAAGAATATGATGAGTCTATTGCGAAAGTGAGGGGTGTTGTGAAATATGTTAAATCATCCCCTCAAAGGTGGAGTACATATCAGAAATGTGTGGGGTTGGAAGATATTCAATCTAAAAGTCAAGTTTGCCTAGATGTACCGACTAGGTGGAACTCCACCTATCTTATGTTGGAGAGGGCTTCAAAATTTAAAAGGGCTTTTGAGCGGTTGGAGGAAGAAGATCCATGCTTTCTTAGTAGTATTAGAGATGATGATGACGACGATGTCGATGATGAAAATGTAGACCATGTGGTGAATACGAGAAACTCGAAGAAGTTAGGGCCTCCCAATGCATCCGATTGGGCGAAGGTACAGTTGTTTGTGAGGTTCCTTGCATTATTTCATGATGCAACTTTAAAATTTTCGGGAGGTGAATATGTAACTTGTAATGTTTTTTTCCTGGAGTTGGTTATTATTAAAGATGCCATTAATATGGAGTGTGAAGAACGAAACCCCGTGGTGGGATTAATGGCCACAAATATGAAGAGAAAGTTTGATAAGTATTGGGAGAACTTGGAAAATCAAAATATGTTGCTTTATGTTGGGGTTCTTCTTGATCCTCGCTACAAGATGCGATATCTTGATTTTGGGTTGGGGAAAATGTATGCACATGATCATGCAAAAAAACTTGATTTTAGTTGGAATGTGAAAAATGCATTTATCCGCATATATGATGCATACATGGAAAGTGAAGAAGGGCATTCTCCTCAGCGCACAAGTTCCCAACATGAAGATGTAGCTCTTTCAGCTGAGAATGTGGCTAGTAGAAAGGCAAAAATTATGGCTGAATTTAAGCAACAGTTGCAGTCAGAAGATAGTTTGGAAAGTAAGTCAGAGATTGATAGATATCTAGCTGAAAGATGTGAGGATGAAGATGATAGTTTTGACCTTCTAACTTGGTGGAAGGTGAATTCAGTTAGATATCGCGTACTTTCAAAGGTTGCACGTGATGTGCTTGCAATACCGGTATGTACTGTGGCTTCTGAATCTACATTTAGCACTGCGGGTCGTGTACTTGACCCTTTTCGAAGTAGTTTAAATCCAATGAGTGTTGAGGGTCTCATATGTGCACAAAACTGGCTTCGTTCTTCTTCTACTCCAATAAGCCTTAGGACTTTAATGGATGAAGTTGAGGAATTTGAGAAGCAGCTGGATATGGGTATGTAATAAAATTACCTTTGATATATTTTGTGGTTTATTTTGTTTTATTTTTTATGTTATGTAACTTTATTTAACTTGTTTTGTTTTAAATTTTTATGGATAGAACTTGTTGGGGACCCGAGCTTTGCTGATTCTGTGGAGGGGTCAAATTCAATGCCTACTGGCCCTATACCCAATGATGATTAAAGACTAAAGAGGTGAGAATATTATAAGCTTTAAATTCTATCGAAGTTGTTGATTATGCTAGTTTGGATGTAGCAGCTAGAATTTTGATTTCTACTTGATAATTATTTTTTTCTTTTTTTGTCGCAGCCCTACTTGTCCTAACTCTTGAGTAACTGAAGTCTGACTTGAAGATTAGTAAGCTGGATGTAGCAAGTAGCAACTAGAATTTTGATGCATATATGTCAAGTGTTTAAGTTGTTAATTTTGGATTATAATTTGTAATTTGTAATAACTTCTGTATTATTATTATTATTTTTTTTGGGTTTTTTTTATTTTATATAGATTAGTTTTAACTTTTAACTTTTATTTTTATCATTGTATTTTTCAAAATCAAGTTTTTTAAATAGTTTTAGTTAAAAAAATATACCAAATTTGAAATGGGCCGAAAATAATTGAAATTGGACAAAAAAAAAATCACATTTAGATGGGCTGAATGACCCATTTTAGGCATGTCCAGACCGACTGGACCGACCCTGGACCGGACCGGACCGAAATGGACCGGACCGGACCGGACCGATATGTGAGTCGGTCCGGTCCAGGGTGGAGAAAGTGTAGACCGAATAGGTCCGGTCCGGTCCACATTATGGCCCAAGACCGGACCGGACCGGACCGATATCAGCCCTATATATGGGAGAAAAAGCTTCCACATTGGACTAGCCAATGGTCTAAAGTTCAAGACTTCAGCTACAGTAATTCTTGGGTGCTCTCCATTGTTGGCGAGTTATTGTTCACCCTCCATCATAATATTTTATTATTTTGACCAGCATCTCTCACTCTCTTTCCCTCGTTCATTTCTCTCTCTTCAACCCGCAAGCAACCTCGCACTCTCCTCTCCCTTGCTCTTCTTCAACTCGCAAGCTTCCTCGTTCATCCCTCTTCTCTTGGTCAGCCGTCTTCTTCCAAGCCAAACGGTAAGTCTCTTCCTCGCTCTTCTCTTTGCATTTTGCTCCAAGTCACTTCTCTCCTTTTCTCTCATTTTATGATCTGATTCTGATGTACTCCCTCTTCTCTCATTTTCTCTTCAATAAACGATTAAACTGAGTCTTCATGGTGGATCTGCAACTCTCGCAGTGGCTTCTCTCAGAAAACCCTAGCGACACGATCGAGATCTTCCAGATCCATCATTCCTCTCTTGGTATGTAGCTGCTCTTCCATTTTCCCTTCTCGGATACGCACATTAAAGTTCCTTGCAAATTAGCACCTATGATTTTTAGAGAACTACATATAAAATCAAACTGATCAAGATGATCTATATTTCCTTGCAAATTAGCTCCTATGATTTCTTGAGTTATGATGATTAATTTTAATTTAGATTATTGGGGATTTATCAAATTAACGTTTATCGAGTTTAAGATTTTGCATAATACGATAAATCATGAGTTGATGGATTTTGTGATGGAATTAGCTATAGAAATCTTAGGCCCCATTTCCAGATAAATTTGGCTTTTCTAATGTAGAATTTGGATTTGAGATCAATGGAAACGGGCTTAATGGTGTTAATTTTTCAACCTTGATTATAGAACTATAGAACTGTTGGGTTTTGTCATGCAGTTATACAAGATTGTAGTTTTAAATGGGAATGAGAATGAGAATGAGTTGTAGTTTATATAAGATGCTACGGGAATTAGAGAATGACAAATTCAAGATGAAGAGAAACATTGCCCATCAAGATTATGCTCTATGGTTGTTAGAAATGATGTCAGGCAGTATTTTGACATCTCAGTAAAGCAGGTTTATCTTTAACAATATATCTTTAACAGTATGAAATGAGGGTGGACATGAGAATCTATTTATAGTAGTTCAAATTCAGTTTTCAATTGTATTAATGTCTCTCATACTTCCTTTTTATTTTTGATTATGAGCATAATGACAAATTATATTGTTGTGTCATTGTCGTAGGATTGCTTTTGATGAAAGCTTCTAAAGGATATCTACCACAAGTATGACTGATATGCATATACATTGCAAAAGAAGTGAGTCCTCTGCTTGATCAGTAGCAAGGTCCATGTTGCCACCATTTATTTATAGAAGGCATATGCATAACAGTCTCTTCCCATCTTCCCCTTTTGCTTAACTAAAAGAAAAAAAAATTGTCATTGTCATTCTGTATATCCATGGTGGTTTTTCCTTTTCTGTTTTCCAAAAAATAAAAAAGGTTAAGATGACATTCTCCCCTAGTTATCCTGTTCCTTTTGAGTTGCGAAGAAAATAGGGAGTTGTAGCAAGAGTCAGACAGAGCTATTGTTTTCCCTGCATGCATTGCAATAATACATAGAATTATTAAATTTTGAAGGGAAGAGATTCAAAATAAGCAATAGTTGCCATTTAAGAATTGTTGAAGCAGAAGAGCTCTTGTTGAAGCCGAAGAGATTCAAGACTTGTTGTATAATTTTTTTTTATCAAATATTATTAAAATATATAAAGTATATTTGCATGATATAAAAAAAAATTATCAAATATTATTAAAATATATAATATTATATTATTATTTTTACTTTATAATAATTAGTCTAATATAGACTCACCTAATTAAAAATTAATAATATAGTCAAAAGTTGAGATTCTAACTAAATTTAGGTTGTGTTTGGATGTTGAAGTGAGTTGAGTTGAGTTGAGTTGAGATGATAAAATATTGTTAAAATATTATTTTTTAATATTATTATTATTTTAAAATTTGAAAAAATTGAATTATTTATTATATTTTATATTAAAATTTTAAAAAATTATAATAATAAGTTGAGATGAGTTGAGATCAGTTTAAAATCCAAACGAAGCATTAGACTGACAATAGTTAGGTCATCAGTAATGCTAAAGGTGTTTTTAGACTTTGAACAGTGACCGGATAGAAGTTTTTTCCAAATTTAAACCGTAGCGGGCAGAGTCTGCAGCTTGATCATTTCTCTTAGCAAATCTTGGGATACTCTTACAAACAGGATCTACAGAGACTTTCCCTTCGGCTTGAAATGCTTTTGCAGAAGCATGTAAGTTCCTCTTCATAAGATAATCAAATATATACACATCCAACCTATCATACAGGGACCAAAACCATAACACCAGTAAGAAATTCAGAAAATCTAGATTCTTTGATAATAATTTGAAGAATAACAGTGGCACGGACCAAGAATAATAAATACAAAAATCAAATATGATACAAGAGAAGTGCCATTTAACATCCTGTAACCATGAAGGACAATAATTTCCCACCATTCAAAAACCAACAACATGAAAGACAATAATGTCCAAAGGATAAAATCATGTCATCATCGAAAGTCAGAAAATCAAAAACTTTAAACAAGTTTAGAGACTAATTGCACTCATCATCTGAATTCCAAGATATCCTCCTTACCTGCATTACAATTTCCATGCATTTCATATTTTTACTCAGGAAAATTTTCAGCTTCACTGCATTTTTAATACAGCAGCTAGAACTTCATAATTAAAGGCAAAGAAAGGATACCCAGTAGTACTAAAGGAGATTTTGCTAGATAGTAATGAACAGCAAAAACAAAGAAGTATATATATATATATATTTTGAACACAGAGACATCGAAACCAGTATGGCCATAAGAAATTATGTAGCTTGAGATGCTGAAAGAAATGTGAGCAAGCAGAAAACCTTGAGAATGAGAGTGTGAGCTCAAGAGACATAGAACCAAACAGAAAAAGAGCTTCCCTGCCCCAACTAAAGCCATTGAAACCGCAGACAAAGGCTCCCAGAATCAATGAGGAGAGGGAGGATTTGTTCGAATATGAAGCAGGGTCTCATCCCTTTTACGCTTTACACTATCCAAATCCAGAGAAATTGGAACACTCTCTGCCTCATCAGCTTTGCTGCAAAAAATGATAATCAAAATTCAATCACTCGTAATCATCATAGCATAACAAAATAGTCTATGTTATACACATAGGTAAACAAGTACAGAGAGGGAAAAATAGACTTACTTCTTCCTCCTCTGCTTCTCCTTCACATTGCCTTCCCCCATTCCTAGAGATTTCTCTTTACCCACTTCAAGCAAGGGCTTCCTCTCTTTCTCCCTCCCATTCACCTCCCCCAAAACCTCAAATGACTCTTTCACCTCCTTTTCCTCTACACCCCCATGTCTCTTATCCACACTCAAACTCTCAATATTCTCTCTCTCCCTCGCCCTTGTTGCCATTCTCTTCAATTCATTGCAAATCTCTGTAATCTGATTAAGTATATCCCGTCCCATTAACAAGTTCCTTGCCGAGAAGTCATTGCAGCAACATCTCTCTCTCTCTCTCTCTCTCTCTCTCTCTCTCAACAAGTCATTGAAATTTTTCATTAAAAAAACAAATAAAATCTGAAATAGTACAAGAAAATTCCAAATAACAAAACCCTAAACCCTCAATCCACAATAAAATCATCACACTACTTCTAAATCAACATCAGAATAAAAAAATTTCAAACATAGTTACCTATTTCTTGAAACTCACGGCAGGATGTGCTGGTGCTGCTGCAAGTGGTGTTGCTGAAAGTCCTGAAAGCGAAGGGCCTCAACTGGTGTTGCTGCAACGAAATGGTGTTGTTGCGACGGACTGGTGGTGCTGCGACGAACAAAACCTGTTGCGACGAAACACAAGGTGCTGGACGAAGGTTTGTGAAGGAGGGGGATCGAGAAAAAAAGTAATTTCGCAGATACCAGTAGGGGATCGAAAAGGCAGTGATATTACAAAGATGGAGAAATGGAAGAAACCTAACAGAAAGGAAGAAGAGGCACTGACTTAGGGTTTCTTGCAAGCGTACAAGAGAGGAGAGTGAAAGAGACGGATTCGGGGGGGAGGGGGGGTGGGTTTTCTTAGAGCACTCTCATTGGAATAGCTAAATTAAAGTACATTTTTTATGAATATAAGATGAATTTAACTTTTAGCTATTTCATTTATATAAATCTCCACATTGAAATAGCTATTTTTTCATTATATGACAATAAAATAATATAAGATGAATTTAATTTTGACTATTCACATCAAATCTCCAAATTGAATTATCCATTTATTCATTATATAGTAATGAGTAATTAATAATTTTGAAAATTTTTTAATTTTTTTAATTATGAATTTATTTTATTTTATCATATTTTACTATTTATAATATTATATATTAATTTGTAATTGTATTTGAATTATATTTTTTCAATTGTCATTTAAAATAGAGAGAGAAATAATTAATATTAAAAGGAGAGAGAAAGAAATAATATAAAAAGGATTTGATGAATGAATAGTGTGTTCCAAATTTGGAAATTAGTTTGGATATTACTGTAGCTAGCTAATTCAATGTGAGCAATTTATTCACCTAATAGCTAAATTCTCATTGGATTTAACTTTTAGCTAATACAATGAGAATGCTCTTAGGAGGCATAATTGCGTAAAGACCCGGGTACCGGGTTTGTAACCCATATCCGGGCCGGAAAGGTCTGGATTTTTCAATCCGAGTTCCGGCTCGAATCAAATCCGAGCCGGAACCCGGTTTTCTGGGTTCCGGACCGGGCCGGGAAAAAACCCGGCCCAGTTGAACAGTCTTAATTTGAGAGTATTTATTTCATATACATGATGTGACATTATCTAAACCATACATCTCTTTAAGTGAGTATTAAAAATAATCAACTAGAAGTAATTATACAGTGAATATAAAGTGTGCATTGCTATAATAAATTTTTTCTAATATTACTCAAAATAAATTCGATAATGCTCGTAGGCAGAGAAGCAAGATGCCAAGAGGGAGGGATATATAAACTATGTATTAATATATAATATATACAGACGGTGCTTAGGGGAAAGAAATTTAAACCCTGTAATGAATCAAATTCAACTAACTTGTATTTTGCTTATGTTTAGATATATAGTCCGTACCTTTCTCTTTAATTCGAACGAGAAACGTCGCACTTCATGTATTAATTTGCTTTTGTTATTCGAAGATTGAGAATTAGATCAGAGCTGACACTAAACTCCATTTTTCTAATGTAATAAATTAATAAGACATATATATATATATATATTTATATATGGGACAATTTGAGATGAATAATTCTTTTAAACAAACGAATTCTAATTGGGTGAGTGTAGCGCCGTCATCTTTGATCAATATGTCGTCTTATCTTTTATATATCAATAAAAGTTAAAACGAAATTTAATGTTCCTCCTCATGATCACTTCGTTGCAATAAAGTCAACTGACATGATAAACGTACAATGATCTCCTAACAAAGTGATAGACAACTCCTTTTTCGAGTTAGAATTCCCTTTAAGGATAATGATGGAGCTCCCGCCGGGGGCTCCGCTGGGGTTTTAGTGTATTTTATTATGTGTATTTTTTAATTTTTTTTATATAGATATTTTTAATGATTTTAAATATTTTTAAAAAATAAAAAAATTTATAATATTATTAAATAATACTTGCTTAATCACGAAATAAAATATAAAATATTTTTTTATAATTTTTTATTTTACTTCTTGATTAAGTAAATATTTTTTAATAATTTTTTTTACTTCTTAATTAAGAAAATATTTTTAATAATATTCTAAATTTATTTTATTTTTTAAAAAATATTAAAAAATATTATATAAAAAATAACTTAAAAAAAATATATACAATATATGCGCCCCCGCTGGGGGCAGCCCCAGCGGGGGCTGTAGCACGATCCTTCCTTTAGAACCGTTAACTCTTTTCCTTTGAATATGTCCTATATCTTATTTTATTATATTAGGAAAAAAGGTTACGATATGTCCCATTCAAGTAGACATATATCAACTATCAAGGAAAACACTGTAGCGGGACCGTTAGCATTTATTTTTTTATTTTTGTTTTTATTTTATGATTAAAAAAGTATTTTTTAATAATATTATAAATTATTTTTAAAAAATATATATATTTAAAAATGTTAAACAAATACATGTAAAAAATACAAGAAAAAAAAACACATCAAAATAACTAGCAGGAACTAAGAAAACTCTTACTATTATTTTTTACAGCTTGGTGTTACTGTTAAAGTTTTTTATTTTTTTATTTATTTTTCTTTTTTACTTAATGATTAATGAATTATTTTTTAATAATATTGTATTATTTTTTATTTTTTTAAAAAATATTTAAGAGTATAAAAAAATACATGTAAAAAAAAGACAACCAAAAAAAGAAAAACAATTATACTAACGGTAGCTCCCATGGAGCGGTGGACGTAGCACAATCCATATATCAATAATAAATATATCTTTGAGGTAATAAATTATAATATATATTATTTTTGTAAATATAAATAGGTTTATATATATTATTATAATAATTAGGAATGTGTTAACTATTATAAAAAAAATATAGAGAGAGAGAGAATGGGAGAGACTATAATGGCTGGAGCACATGAGGCACGGTAGGATTTCAAAAGCTAGTGAAATGAGAAAAACGCGTGGTCATTATTTTCTCATCATACATTTTCTCATATTTTTCTCATTTCACTAGCTTTTGAAATCCTGTCGTGCTTTTGAAATCCTGTCCTCCTCCAGCCGCCTCTATCATCACCAACATCATTACAATAAAGCGTGTCGAAGCAGCTTATACTTGAGAAAAAAGACAACCACCTCGCCTCATTGAACACTCAACTCATTCCCCAAAAAAGTGATACCGTTCCTCTAGTATTAGGTAAAAGGGTTACAAATTACAATCAGGGATGAATGTAAAATTAGCCACATGATCTATCCTCAAAGGCTCGAAAGTGGCAAAGAAACTGTGGAAAATTTGTCAATTAAGAAGCGACCCCTTTTCTTCTCTTTATAACATTAATTTATTAACCTCTTGATCTCATGTTTTTCTTTTCCTTCTTGTAAATTTTGCAGCTAATTTTTTCAATGATAACTAACTTTTAGTCTAAGATTATTTCATTGCAATTGAAATTAAATTTTCCATCTTACTTTTGTTTTATATTTTATTCCCTTTTTTTTTAAAAAAAAAAAAATTACTTTTTTGAGGGATATAACTTGGAGGTAAACAAATGGTATTCAAAGCTGGTCGAGTAACTTCTTTCGGTCACAAAAAATCTGCCCTCCTCTCAACATTGAAATCCTAGCTTCGTCCCTGGTTTCAATGTCCCCTTAATTTATATTAAGAAAAATAGAGTTTAATGCCACCTTAACTCTCTCTCCAAAAGATGAAGGTGACACTAAGGTAGGGTTTAGATAGTGAGAAGAAATAGTGAGATGAGATGATTTTAAATAAAAGTTGAAAGTTGAATAAAATATTGTTAGAATATTATTATTGTTTCGGGATTTTAAAAAGTTGAATTGTTTATTATATTTTATGTGGAAATTTGTGAAAATTATAATGTTGAGATGAGATGAAATAAGATGAGATGGATTGAGATGGTTTTTGTGAGGGGATTTTTCTCCGTCCCATGCAATTTCTTAGGCCCAGCCATTGGGAGAGATTCACTAGAAGACAAGATATGAGAGAAGGAGAGGGGACAAGAAGAGACTAAGGCATGAAAGTGTCAGGAGGCATGAGAAAGTAATGTCAGGAGAGGAAAAAATGGGATTTGACAAAAAACAAAAAAAACAACAAAGTGTCATGAGAGAAAAAATAGGGAAGTGCCTTGAAGCAAGTGAGAGGCAGGCGTTAAAGGGCAAGAGAAACCTACGGATAAAGGACTCTCACTCTGTCTTTTCGGGACGGCTTTGACTTCTTCTGACTTAGGGACTTCTTCTTCAACCAGAGAGAAAAACAAACAACTTCTTCTCCAGTAAATAGCTCAACAGCTTCCATTGTACAATGAGAAAGAATAGGCTATGAGAGATTATAAACAAGCTTGTTACAGTGGAATCTCCCCTCCCTAAACTCCCATGGATGTAGGCCTAGTACCGAACCATGTAAATCTGTGTATTCATCTTTCTTTATTTTCTGCATTTAAATACTGTTAATCTAATGGATGTATGAACCGACATTGTACAGCCGCATCGGACCACTACCGAGAGCTCCATATAGCCCTGATCGAGGCCCAGCGCCTCTCAGCATGTCCCCGGAATGGATCTCTCTTCCCTTCTGGACTGTGTGCGTGTTTTTGAACGTTAACAGTTGGCGCCGCCTGTGAGATCTAGATTTTTTATACCGAAAGTTGAAGAAGGACGACTTTCCAAAGCGCTAAATTATTTTTGAAGGAGCAGATGAAACTCTTCCAAATAAGTATCTTTAGTTTTTCCACTTTTATTTTTATGAAGAGCACTACTGCAAGAAAGGGATGATTAAAAGTGTACGACAGTTTTTATATATTTAGCATGAAAGGCCAACTTCTCAAACTAAAAAGCATGAAAGGCTAGAAACCAAGATTCCAAGCCACTTAGGCTATAAATGCAATTGCCTTGTGTACTTTTAAATATACAGTACACATGTAATACACTCGCAGGAAGTAGTGCATAAGTGCACAGTGCATGATGCACGGATACCACATCCAAGAACAATACCATGCACGGTAAACAGGGGCCGAGCATGCCTCGTGCCCCCTGGGCATCCCTCGCCTATTGGCAACGGGGGCCTATGAAGAAACCGGCAGCCACCATCTGGGCCACTGCCGTGGTCTGTTGGCTCAGTGGTGGTCGTCGACCAACACGGTGGGCTGACGTACGAGGCCCACAACTGCGCACAAAGGGATAACTAGAAGTGCCACAGCCCCGCCATGGCGCAGCGCGGGAGTGGTACTAGCGGTCACCTGTCAGCGTCGTCTGTCCCCGTGGGGGTGGTCTATGACCTCTCCTCAAGGCAAGGACCACACAATGGAGACGAAACACAAATGGAGCTGCGTTGGCTGAAAGCTCCACCTCCCAGCCCGGCTTTGGCGCAGTGAGGATGATGGTGGCTATATCTTGCCTCGTCGACGTTCTCTAACTTCACTAGGTTGGCCTCCGACCACCCTAACCAGCGGCAGCTCAGCCATGAGCTATGGGCACTCTTGCAGGTGCATGACCGTGCAGTCTCCATGGCCCCTCTCCACTGCCAGTGGATGCACTCCTCGGCCACACCATAAGCAGGAACTCCATGGCTCCTTTCCACCGCCATACGATAGCGGGAGAACTACTCCTCCGCCAACCTTCACGGCCTTGACGTACTCTCAACGACCACTGAACTATGCGGCCTTAACTCATTGGTAGCTGACTCCACGGCCCTTGATGTGTCGCTCCTCAGCCATGCACAATGGCACATCAGTCCTACACTCCTCGGTAGTGTCTCCTCCTCTCCACGGCCATATGCACAACGGCCTCCTAGGGCATAACTCTATGACCCAAAGTAACACGAGCAGAAACTCCACCGGTGTGTAGGACCACTACATGGCCAGCTCATGGCGATATCCTCCTCTCCACAGCCCTGGGCCAGCTGTCAGTAGCACAGCCATGTACTGCAGGCTGGACTACGACCAAAAGCCTGTAGCCGATAACCACCACACATCGGCCCTATTATGTGGCAAAAGATTACACAACCACTCCTCTCCAAGCACTACGTGGCCACTACGTGCATGTGTGCCATGCACTGTGGCCATATGCACAGTGAGCATGCAGAAGGGCACAACGGCCACCTCCACAATAGTTTGAGTTTTCCTTCGTCTTGCATTGTCACTCCCACTTGTTTGAGTTCTAGGTCGCCCACTTTAAAAGATCTACGTTTAACTCGTTTGTTGAAGAATCGCTTCGTCTTACTTTTGTTGAGGATATTTTGAATCTCAGCTTCTTCTCTTTTCTCTTCTAGGAGGTCAAGGTGCTTGTCTTGCACCTTGTTGTTTTCAGGTTGGTTGAAGTGATGGGTTTGATGTGTAGGCAAGCTGACTTCTAAAGGGGCGACCGTTTTGCTCCCAAAAGCCAATGTGAAAGGTGTTTCACCTGTTAGGGTCATCATAGTTGTCTTGTAGGCCCATAGCACCCCTCGGAGTTCTTCCACCTATTCTTATGTTCGCGAGCTTCTTTTTTAAAATCCCAAGTATGGATTTGTTTGTTGCCTCCGCCTGCCTGTTAGCTTATGGGTGCCCTAGTGATGAGTACTTGGCTTGGATTCCTAGTTCTTTGCACCATTCTTTTTAATGTTTTGAATCAAATTGCTTCCTGTTGTTGGAGATTACACTGTGGGGGATTCCAAACCCGCGGACAATGTTCTGCCACTGAAATTTGGTATGGTTTTTCCCGTTATGGTTGCTAAGGGCTCTCATTTTGCCCATTTTGTGAAATAATCTACAACAACGACTACATGTTTTACCCCTCCATTCACTGGCGGGAAGGGACCTACCAGATCAATTCCCCATTGAGCGAACAACCCTGAGGCAGTGATAGAAAATAACTTCTAGGGGACAATGTGGGACGGGAGCATAGATCTGACATCTAATGCACTTCTATGCAAACTGCTTGGCATCTATAAGAGCTTTGGGCTCGTAGTATTCTGCCCTAATAGCTTTCCTTTCCATAGCCTTTATGTCAGAATGGTTGTCTCAGACGCCCTCATGTATCTCTACCAAGACATGCTTGGCTTCCTTAGGTGAGATGCACCTTAACAATGGGGCGAGAAAGCCTTTTTTGTACAAGATTCCATCAACCATAACAAACCGTGTTGTGTTCCTCTTTATCCTCTTTATTGTTTCTTTCTCCTCTGGGAGTTTTCCTGTGTCCAAGTACTCTGATATTGCCTTGGCCCACTCCAGCTCCGTAGGCCCTACTTGGTTTACCTATACTCCAATCACTGGGATCTTTATCACTCTCCTATGTACCTCCCAACATAAATCTACCTCATCCATCGCAGAGGCAGGTTTGGCTAGCTTGTGTACTACTGCATTATCATCCTCCCTCAGTATCTACTCAAGACTAAAAAGGTAAGTTGGTTGCGAATCTCCAACACTTGGCTCATATACTTTTTTCAGCTTTTCCCCTCTTGTGGTGTACACTTCGGTTACTTGGTTTACCACGATTTGGGAATCCACCTTTGTTTCAATCTCCACGACACCTAGAGTTTTCGCAATTGAGAGTCCTACTATTAAGGCTTCATACTCGGCTTCATTGTTGGTGGTTTTAAATGGTAGTGTGGCCATGTAGTGGTGCTCTTATCCCCCTTCTCCGGAAATGTTGATCCCTATTCCTCCTCCGGCTTGACAGGCAGATCCATCCACGAATACTAGCCAAGGTTGTCGGTGGGGTGCAACTTCAGCTTCCGCTGGGAACCCTGTGAATTCGGCGATGAAATCTGCCAAAGCTTGCCCCTTCACTATGCTCCTGGGCATGCAATCAATGTTGAATTCGCTGAGTTCCACTGACCAGTAGACCAATCTTCTTGGGGTGTCTAATTTTTGTAATATTCTCCCGAAGGGGTGTTCTGTTAACACCTTCATGGGGTGAGCCTAGAAATATGGCCGCAATCTTCTTATGGTTATCACCAATGCGAACACCAACATTTCTATTCATGAGTATCTGGTCTAGGCTCCCCTCCAAGAAGTAGAATGCCTCTAGTGACTTCAAGTTCTGCCGTCACTTACTTTTCTTTCTCTCTCTTAGGCCGTGTGACAGTCTGCCTTCCTTACGTTATGCAAGGCGAAAGAAATGCTCGGCTTGTGTAATATACTGGCACCTATATTACTTTCTCTTCGTTGACTAGGACCACAGAAGTGGCGTGGGGGTATACCGCCAGGTATACGTACAAGGTGCCCCCTTGATTGGCCTGCTTTAATAGAGGTGGGTTGGATCAGTACTACTTCAACTCCTGGAAAGTCCGATCACATTCTTTGTTCAATGGATGTATCTTTCGTAAAACCCAAAAAAAGGGGAGACATTTTTCTGTGAATCTTGAAACAAACCTATTTAACGCTGCCACTATACCCGCCAACTATTGGGAATCGTTGATGTTTTGCGGCAGTTTCTTTTTCAAAATGGCACCAATCTTTTTAGCGTTTGCCTTGATGCCTCTTTCAGAGACGATGAAGCCCAAATATTTTCCCAAATCTACCTCAAAAGCAAACTTCATCGGGATCAATTCCATCTTATACTTGTGAAGCACACCAAAAGATTCTCTTAGGTCTGCTAGGTGTTGGGCAGGTTCCTTATTTTTCACCAGTAAGTCATCGCATATACCTCCATAGTCTTCCCGATCTGTTGTTTAAATATCCGATTGACCTGCCTTTGATTAGTTGCCCCAACATTATTCTGCCCAAAAGGCATCACTAGGTGGCAGTAAAGATATCTTTCAGTATTGAATGTTGTCTTCTCTTCATCTGACTCTTCATGCAGATCTCATTGTATCCTGAATATGCATCCTATCCTTGGGGAAGGCTTTATTCAAGTCTCTGAAGTCTACACACATCCTCCATTTTCCGTTCTCCTTCTTAACCAAACACCATGTTGGAGAGCCACTCCGGGTAGTATGTTTCCCTTATAAACCCCACAGACAGGAGGCGATCTATCTTCTCGGCTATGGCTATGCACTTCCCTATACTGAAGGTTCTTCTTTTTTGGCACATCTTATTTGCCGTTGAATCAACACATAGCCTATCCTCTATGACGGCATAGTCAGTTCCTGGCATGTCTTCATGACTCTAGGTGAATACATCTCTGTGTTTGATCAATAGATGTTTTAACGCCACCCTATATCAGGGGGGAGCCTTGTTCCCACTTGCGTCGTGGTGTTCGACCGATCTAGGTGTAGCGTTACTATCTCTAGAGGCTCGTTTGCTTCTGGTTGCATTAAATTGTTCTCGTCCCTACCTTTCAAGTCCTGGCAAGCTATGCTTTGCAGTGGGGGTGTAGGTTTCGCTTCCAACCTTTCCGTGACACATATGCCTGCCGCCCCTGCTTTGAGTTCCTAATCAACTAAGATCCGCCTAGTCGAGTAGTTTGCGATTAACAAGGTTACTACCAAGCTGTCATCATGAGGATACAAGACCCCTTGCAGTCTTCATCTCGAAAAGATAAAGTAGGCATGGTACCCATTCTGGGGTGTTTGGAGGGTTTATCTGCCATGTACACCTCATGGTACCTCGCTTTAAGGGAGTGAGCCGTTTTGTTGGATGCTATCACACCCCTGCGAATGAACCCTTTTTTATATGGTGCAAATTTCTCTTAAGGGAGCTTGGTCTTGGTTGTGGGACTGGCAGGGGGCGTTGTGCCCATGTTCCTTTTCCTGTCTCTACCTTTTGGGGCTACTACTCCGCCTGGACTATCTCCCTTGGCCTTCTTCTCTCCTTGGCTTGACTTGCTCAACCAGCATTCGCTTGAGCTCCTCTTCTTGCTAATTTGACTACCCTTTTCTTCGTGGTCGAGCTGCCTTCTATCCAATGGGAATCTAATTGGTGGTATTTGCAATAGTGCTGGTCCCTTGTGGATGGGTGTGCTTATTTCCTTGTGGTTACCACTTTTCCTTACACGCTTAGATTATTATGGATTTGACAAGGCCCTTGGTCTTGCTAGGTGGGGTGCCTTTCTCATCATCTGTCTTGACGACTCAACCCAATGTTTTTGTCTCTCAAATTGTTTGAGTTCTTGGTTTTCGACTTCAACTCTTGCTTCCTAGGTTCTAAGAGGGCTTGTGGCATATCGTTTGTGTTAACATAATCATCAGCCCTGTCCAGGAATTCCCTTAAGGTCGAGGGGGTTTTCTTGGCCAACTCGGTCATGAATGGACTACGGAGCATTATACCTCCCAGAAGGGCAGCTAACGTGATATTCTCATCCTCATCGTATGTGGTCAGTTTCTCCTTGTTAAATCAGGTTAAATACACTTTCAAACTTTCCTCCTCCCTTTGCTTAATGGTGAGAAGATAGGTGGTGGGTTGTCGACGTCTCCTACTTGCCCATGAATTGTGTTAAGAGTTGTTTGGCCGACTCTTCAAAACGGTTGATTGATCCTGGTCGCAAAGTTCTTAACTGGCCCCACACTATTCCTTTTAATGTTAACGGGAAAGCATGACAAGCTACCTTTCCTGGGAAGCCGTAGATGGTCATGTGCGCTTTAAAATTCTTCAAGTGATCTACTGGTCCCGAGATCCATCATACATATCGATCTGGGGAATTTTGAATTTGGTGAGAGTGGTATTGCTATCATTTTGTCGTTGTAAGGAAGATCAATTCAATTCACTAGTTGCACCACGGAGGAAGATCCTCCCATATTTCTTGCCATCTCCTCGTATTTATCTATGAGGCTATGCATGTCATCATGTAATCTCTTCTTTTCTAACTCCTCGGTGTTCATGCCTCCTGCACTCTGTGCTTTTCCTTCCAACTGCTCGTTGTGGGCAAATGGTGTTGCAACATTCTATTATTTCAGCTCTTTGTTCTCCTTCCACAGCTGCTCAAGCACTATTGTTACCTTTTTCAACTTTTCTTCAGCTTCTGCCACCTTTGCTTATGTGTCTGTCGTATTTATCTCTTGGTCGCGGCTTGCTTGGGATTGAGTAGTAGTTGGCATGTGAAAGACACGTTGAAGTCTACAAAGATCCCACAGATGACGCTACTATTAAGCATGTGTTTCGCACCACTAACTGCATGGATGACCTGCAATAGAGGGGATGGCGGCATGGTGTGATAAAGTAAATATCTTTGGAAATCAAATCTTTTGATCTGATAATTATAAAAAAATCAAGATAATTTGATATGATCTTTAATAGAGAAATAGAGGTTGGCTTACATCTGTTAAAATTTTACTTTATACATTTTGTTGAAAAATGAATGGATAATATTACTTTGAAATTTTAATAGTGAAATTTTAATAGGATGAAAGGCAAACTCTACGTAACCAAGTTCAAAAGGTAAACAATGCTAATATGACTCGGGAGTTAGAAAGTGAAGACTATTACATTGTACATGTACAAGTCCAAAATTTCTTGTTCATCAGCTTCTCCTAATTAGCCAATGCTAATTCCATTGCTGAACCGAGAACAAGGAGAGTCATTAAAGATGATAGCTAAGAACAAAACACGGCTTTAAAGCCCTTTCTATTTCCCATTTAAAGTGGGACAAGCAATGCTTAGACATAACTAAATGGACTGCCACATGTTCATTTCCCTTTTGACTACCATTCAAGTGTATTAAAACAGAAGTTATATATAGCTGCTATATGTGTAAACTAGATAATGCAAATATATATATATATATATATATATATTATAAAGAAAAATGCTTATTATAAGAATCAAATAGGGATTTCTATTTTTCAGAAGAGAATAAAACAAGTTCTCTATATATACATTTCATAATAATCCAAACAATACATAATGCCTTAGACAACTTATATAGGCACTTAGTACAGCATGTAATGACTGAAAAACAGCAACCGGCCTGCATCCCTTCAGCGGCCTCGCGGCTGATGTGGAATTATTTAAAAAAAAAAAAAGATAGACAGAAACAAAATGAAAGACGAGAGAAATGAAATGGGTATGCTTCGTCTTTGCCTGAGCTGTCAAAGCTCAAGCTGTCTTCTCCTAAGCTATCTTCTCCTCGTCTTGGCCCGACCTTCGTCTTCTCCCGAGATTCTTCTTGGCCCGAGCTTTGTCTTTCTGGTTTGTGGCTTCTGTGTTCGTGCGAGAGTGAAACCAAAGAGTGGGAGTTAAGTATTTCGTCTGTGGTCACCATCGTGGGTGAAGGATTCCGGTTGTTGCGGTCGCCATCGTCACATAGTCCAGATCTTTGAGTCGTAGTCGCAGTCTTCTTCGTGGGTGAGAGAGAGGTCTGCAGTTGCGAGGTCCACTGTGATTTGGAGACGATGGGGAGAAGATGATGGAGCGGAGGGAAGACAATGGCTTCTGTGTTCGTGGGGATGGGGGTTTCGATGAGTCGAAGACGAAGATTCATTCGGTTTCTTTTTTCTTTTTTTATTTTAAATAATTCCACATCAGCCGTGAGGCCGCGACTGGGATGCAGGCCGGTTGCCTATAGAATTTCTCATTCGGTAATGCTCGTAGACATGCAGGGAAGCAAGAAGGTGGGTTCCTTTTCTTCTTTCTTTATAATTCATTTTAAATATTTTCTCTAACCATTATTAAATTTGTAATACTTCATTTTAAATCTTTCAATATTTCTCATATATTAATGTGATTACAAAATCATTTTGTTGTCAAAATGACATTAATGACCCATTTAAAAAATTTAAAAAAATGTAAAAAATAATTATCCTATGTTTAATTTGTTAACTTTTAATCATTTTTTTTTTCATGTTTTGCAAAGTTTTTTATGAGTATTTTTTATTAAAATAAATTATTCTAATAATACTATAACTTTTTCATATTATGTAAATAAAAGTGTAAATGTGAGAAAAATAAAAAATATTTACATAGATGAATAGTGCATATTAAAGATCGAGAATCACTTTAGCAGCTCATATGGATTTTGCACTGATTTTACATAATAATGGAGACTTTATTTTGAATTATTGTTAATTATTTTACGTAAAAACACAAAATAGGTAAGTCATTGTCAGTGCATTTAGAAAAGCGAAATGCTTTTCCACAGAAGGATTGAATTTTTTCATTTTTATTTAATTGTTAAGTAAATATTTTTAAACGAGTTTCTATTTTTTATTTTTAAAAATATTTAGTGAATTTAAAAAAATGTTTGAATAAGAAATTAAATAAAAAGAAGACAATTTTTCTTTTGTCGCTGTTTCGGTGGCCTCCCTATGTAGGAGTAGCACCACCCTTCGTAAAAGTCGTGTATGCACATTGCACTCGCTTAGGATCGATGAGTTTAATATCATTTTTTCTTGGGTGAGTAATTTAGGAGTGTTCATCTAGGTTCCGACCCCAGAATCCGGGTTTCAAACCGCGGCCGAAACCTGGATCGAGTTGGTCCGAGTCAGACCCGAGTGGATCCGGGTTTCGAGTTGTACCCAAATTTTTTTTTCTTTTAACAAAAACCTATATCATTCAGTTTTTTTCAAAATGCATTTTTTTTTATTATTATTCTAAGAGCCTATATTCTATTGTAAATTTTTCAAGAAAAAATGTTCATATTCTTTTATATATAAAACTAATTACCTTTATAACTAAATGCTTCTAAAAAAACATAATGCAATCACTACATATTTCATTATTTAATATTTATACATTGCATTACAAAACACAAATTACAATATATAAAATTACATATCAAAGTGGATTACATAGAGCCACCAATACATAATATGTCTGCTTCATGCAATCAATGCATTCCTCCACAATTGAGTTTAGTTTTTGATGAATTTCATGTCTCAGAACAACCATTGTTGGTCCAAACTTATCAGAAAGATGTATTCAACAGAAAGGTGAAAACTGCAACTCTGTGGCATTAGTTGAATCTGAGACTACATGACCATTCATTCATTAAAGAAATAATTAAAACATCTACCCAAAGAAACGGGAAGTGGGAAACCAACCACAGGTAAATAATTAAAACATGCTTAAAAAGGCCAGATAAAGAGGGAGACAGAGACCCGCAACATTTTGCTGACATTGCTAGCACCAAAAACCTTGTGAACAATGGCAAACTTGTGAGGGTCATCAGAAGGGACAATGCTGACTCCATTTAGGTCTTACACTTGTACAGTTACGTGTGTCCATTACACAACAAACACCATACTTGGTAACTAGAAAATATGTCCATTACACAACAAATGGACATAATGGCATTAAAGAGTTCAGAAAATACCGAGTCCCCTGCAACCAGCTTCTTGTGGTTCACGAATGTGCTCCACCCAGTCGTCAACAGAGCATAATGGCAAGAGTTCAGATAGCAAAATAATAAAAAAACCCATGTTTACACCCATCTTTAACAGCATATACTTTATACCTATGTTTAACAAAATAACAAAAGAAAAGCCCCAGATCTATCAAAGATTCTTCCATTCAAACATTTTTATCAAAACAGACCCAAATTAACAAAGTAATAAAACGAGAAAATCCTAAAAAAACTATTGCAGAGAAAGCAAGTCAAGACCAATACTACTTGTTGCTCTGAGGTTGAGTTTTTTTCCCCCTTTTCATTTTCTGTACCACACTCCATTCTGGGTCGTTATTCGTTTTCTACACAAATGTTACAAAAAAATATTGCCTCGGTTCTTCGTTTTCTACACAAATGTTACCCAAATCACAGAGAACAAACCTTGGGGTTGAGAGGATGTCGACGGCGACAATGAGGTCACGAGGATGACGGGGTTTCTTCGATCGGTACTGAGGGAGGGAGGGAGGCTAGGGTTTCTTCAATCGACATTGAGAGAAGACCTTTGAGCCCCAAAAGAAACAGGAAGAAGCAGACGGAATCACCGAAAGAGACCTTCGATTCACTCTCTTCAATGAGCGATGGAGCTTTGCTTGGTAGAGACACTACATTTTTAGCGTGAGAGAGAGAGAGAGAGAGAGAGAGAGAGAGAGAGAGATAGATGGATGGGAGTCTGGGAAAGTCAGAGATGAAGGCTGAAGTGGCTAGGCACTAGGATTACGTCTCTTCGAATTTATATAAACCTAGGGCGGTACCGGATGTTTATTATTGAACCCAGCTTTCATAACCGGGTCCAGACCGGATGAAGGGCTGAAAACCGTAACTGGAACGGAAAAACATCCAGCTCGGATGAATAGTCTTAGTGAGTATAGCTTCACCTACCATAATGTCCTTTTATTTTATTTGGTTACTAAAACAGAGTTTGATGTCCCTTCTCTCCTTGATGGACAAAAGCGACACTGAACTCATTGTTTTTTTTTTTTTAAGTTCGGTGTTGCTGATCCTCCTCCTCTAGAATCCTCGAGTTAATTAATCCCTTTTCCATTGAACATGTCCTCTTATTTTATTTTATTAGGTTGGTAACCTGATGAAGTTAGATCCCTTTACGTAAAAGCAATCAGGGATGAGTTTTTATATTAGCCACATGATCTATCCTCAAAGGCTTGAAGGTGGCAGAGAAATTATGGAAAGTTTGTCAATATAAGAGCATCCACATTGGCTTCTTCAAATAATATTTCATTTCTAAATTTAACTAATTTTATCAATTGTTGGCCCACATTGAATTAGCCAAACACTTTTCATCCTAAATATTATCTATAGTAATTTCATCATTTTCTTCAAAGATGAAAAGAATTGTTGATCCTCCAAATACATTGTCTATTAATTTCGGCTCTCTCTCTCTCTCTCCCATGATTTCTTTCTCTTTCTTCTTCCCTCTTTCTCTCCTGCGTTTCTTCTTCTCTTCTTCCCTATTTCTCTCTCGCATCTCTTCTTTCGTTTTCTTCTTCTATTTTTTTTCCTCTTCTTTCCCTTCTTCCCTCTCCCGCGTCTCTTTCTTCTTTCTCTTCTTCTAGTTTTTTTTTTCCCTCTTCTTCCCTCTTTCTCTTCTTCCGCAACCATTCTCTCCCGCAACCATTCTCTCCCACGACGGCACTCTCAAGCACGACACAGTGGCAGCTTTTCTCCAGCACAACAAGCACACGGTATGATTCGAAACCCTAACCTTGATTTTACTCTTGATTTTTATTGTTTGGGTTTGATTTTGTTGATGTTTTTTGGGTTTGATTTGAAACCCTAGCCTTGATTCCACATTGGCTTATTGTTTGGGTTTGATTTTGTTGATGTTTGGGTTTGATTTTGTTGATGTTGTTTGAGTTCCCTGAACTGTCGATTGAATTATTTGGAGCGTGGGCTAAGTTTCATTTCCTGTCGCTGAATGTCATTCTGAATGGGGTAATCAAGATTTGATCCTTGGCCAAGGATTTAAAGAAAAAAGAAAAAAATGCAAGTCTTTTGGTTGTTTACTCCTTCATCTTCCACTCTGTCTTTCTCTCTATAAAGGGCAAAACTTGTGCTTATAATGAAATGAAACTGTCTGGCTCAAAAGGGTGAACCTGGCCTATTCTTTCTCTGTCGAGTACATTATGTTCAGAACATTTTTCTCTATTTTCCTTTTTATTTTTTCTTTCTAATTTCTTTCATAAGCTCTATCTATTTTCCCTGCAACTGGGTAGTTTAAAACATGTTTGTTAGTTTGCATTATGGTCTCGGGTACTTTCTTTGATATACCTGTTTTTTTGAAATAAAGTATTGTCTTTAAGCAATGGTTTGATAGCCTTCAAATGATGGCAGCCAATCTTCTTTACATTGAGTGATGATGTTTGTGAGAATGGGTTTGGTTGCATTGAAGATTGATGGAATTATTTTGATAATATTAATATCATGTGATGAAATTTTGTTTATTGGATTGTGAAAATGAAAATGAATATGATTATTGGAAATTATAAGAGGTTATGAAAATAGAATTAATTATAAAAATAAAAAAATAATAATATTTTTTTTATTGTAGAGATTGTGATGACTAATCCAATGTAGACTTTAAGTTTTGAATGATTAGCTAAAAGTGAACAAGTTATATATTAATCAAAATTTAAAGAATAAAATAGCCAATTCAATGCCAATGCTCTAATTAAGAAGCAACCCCTTTTCTTTTCTTGATAACAATTTATAATTTGAGTACCTGATCATGATCCTGTCATATATGTTTTTCTTTTGCTTCTATATTTTGCTTTTTCAATGATAACTAAGTTTTAGTCCAAAATTTTTTCATTCCAATTAAAATTAAAATTTCCATCTTATTTTTGTTTTATATTTTATTCATTTTTTAGAAATTTAAGCTCTGTAATGCATCAAATTCAACTAACAATTGCATTTTCCTTTTGTTCAGATATATAGTCCGTACCTTTCTCATTAATCTTCATGTATTAATTTGCTTTTGTTATTCGAAGAGTGAGAAATAGAGAGGTGAAACTAAACTCCATTTTTCTAATGTAATAAATTAATAAGAGTATATATTTATATATATAGGACAACATGAGATGAATAATTCTAAAATTCTAATTAGGTGAGTATACCGCCGTCATCTTTGATCAATATGTCCTTTTATTTTATTATATCAATAAAAGTTAAAATGAAATTTAGGTTTTGTTTTCACGAAACTTTTTAATTTATTTTTTTTAATTATTACAAATTTTTAAAATTTTTATATAAAATAAAATAAATAATTTAATTTTTTTAAATTTTAAAATAAAAATAATATTAAAAAAATATATTTTAATAATATTTTATTTAATTTTTAACTTTAATCTCACTTATCATATTATAATGGGTGATGCTACAGCCCCCGCTGGGGGCTCCTGCTGGGAGCTCCCGTTGGGGTGTAGTGTTATTTTATATGTATTTTGTTTAAGTAATTTTTTATATAGATATTTTATTATTTTAAAATATTTTAAAAAAATAAAATAAATTTAAAACATCATTCAGAAAATATTTTCTTAATTGGAAAGTAAAAAAATATAAATTAAAAAATACTTTCTTAATCATGAAGTAAAATTAAAAATTATAAAAAATATTTTTTAAAAAATAAAATAAATTTAGAACATCATTAAAAACACTTCCTTAATTAGAAAGTAAAAAAAAAATCATTAAAATATACTATCTTAATCACGAAGTAAAATAAAAAAATATTTTTTTATGATTTTTTATTTTACTTTGTGATTAAGAAATATGATTTTTTATTTTACTTCGTGATTAAAAAAATATTTTTTAATAATATTTTAAATTTTTTTATTTTTTAAAAATAGTTAAAATTATTAAAAAAATCTATATAAAAAATAATTTAAAAAAAAACACATAAAAAATACACTAATCTCCGGCGGGAGCTCCCAGCGGGAGATATAGCATTTCCCTATTATAATATACTTCTTCTGATCTCTTCGTTTGACTAAAGTTAACTGACAGGACAAAAGTGTTACTTCAATACTGAAAAGGAAGGATGGAGTAGTGCTAGTATGTTCATGAATGAAACTAAAGTGTTACTTCAAAAGCTTGCTAAGTGGGAGATTTCTCATGTTAGGAGAAATGGTAATTCTATAGCTCACTTGCTAGCAAAAAGCTCTCTTTCATTTCCTGACCATACTGTAATATCGGAGGACATTCCAACATGTATTTCTCCCTTGTTTCATTGAAATGAAAATGAGAAGTTGGTTTCAAAAAAAAAAAAAAAAAAGTTAACTGACAGGACAAAAGTACAATGACTCCCAACAAGGTGATAAGACACCTTACCCAAATGATCTCATTTTATTATATTAGAGAAAAGGGTTACAATATGTCCCCGTTATATCAAAATAATAATGAAGTATCGTGGATTATATATATCATGAACACGTGGAAATTCAGCTTACCCGAATGAGAAGGTGAACATGGATTAATATGTATACGTACGTGGAACTTCAATAAAAAGTGATTGTACTTATTAAGTTTCAAGAGTAGCAGGTAGAGGCCGGTAGGGGTGTAAAAAAAATTGAAAAACTGGTTAAATCGGTTGATCAAGTTTGTAAGTGATTAGTCCTAAACAGATGTAATATCAATTTTTATATTTTAGAAATTAGTTTAAATTGAGTTAGACCGGTATATATATTTATAACTTTTATATTATATTATATATATTATATATTAAACTACTAATTAATATAACATAAAATTTTATTATTTAAATATATTAATTTTATAATATAAATTAATATAACATATTTTGATTTTAAACATAAACATTAATATTAATATAAACTTACTTTTGATATACATAAATATATATATATATATATTAAGGATCGATAAATACATTTTTTTCATAATAAATTATAATATATCTTATGTTTGTAAATACATTTACACATTTGATCATATATACTCAAAAGTCTAAAACTTGTATAGATAGTTAAATTCAAATGCTATACAATTATGTTTTAATTATTATAAAATAGTGTATTTATACTATAATATAAATAGATTAATAGTTTAGTTTATGTAAAAATTATAAATAGACTAAGACAGAGAGAGTAGTATCGAAGTAGGGACAGGTCTACAGCCACCCACCCCAGTCGGAGCTATTGTTAGTATAAAATGTTGTGTTTTTTTATTTTATTTTTTTGTATATATATTTTTTTAATACTGTGAAATATTTTTTAAAGAAATAAAAAAATTATAATATTATTAAAAAATATTTAATTAATTACTAAGTAAAAAAAATAAAATAAAATAAAATAAATATAGTGTAACTCCCAGCGGAACTGGGAGCGGTGAGAGTAGGTTTACTCATCGAGTAGAGGTTCTCCCACGCCAACAGCCTCTTCTAACTTCTATCCTCACCATTCCCACTCTGCTCACCAAGCATCTCTCTTTGATCTATCTCTCTCTTCTTGATCAGACAAACTCCTCTAGCTGGACATATGAGTAGTCTTGACTGTAGTTCTTGCAAAAAATGGACGGAAGTGATATTTTTGAAAGGATCTCAAGTAGGGTAAAAAAGATAAATATATAAAACTTTATATCTCCGTATGTACCGGAGGTATAGGCGTACAGCGAGCGATCATAGAGAATCACACAGACGAGAACAATTAAAAAAACAAAAACGTAAAAGCCTAAAGGAGAGCTCATGCACTGCCTCTCTTAAGCTACAGAACTAAGATACACAACATTCTGGGCTGATGATCAGTCTCCATTTTATCTGCACCGTAATATAAATTGGGGTTCCGTCAAAAAAAAAAATAGAAATAAACGTAGGTTTGGTTTCGCTTCACTTACTCATTGGATCCGTCAATTTCGACCACTTCAATTTCAACTTGAGGGGGTACTGCTGCTTCTAGTTCTTCTTGACGTTGGAACGTGAAGCCAATGATAAGGACAGGGATGTATTGGAGAGTGTGATAAAGCCAGCGGAGAAAGCTCTTGAACACGTCCAAAACCATTCCAAACCAACAAGACGTGACGATGAGTATAGGAAAGACGACCCAGAAGAGTGTTGGAGGAAAAATGAGCGAGGCTAACATGGATACAGTCAATGGAAGAGAGAAATCTCCCACTCGCAAGCGGATTGGCTCCAGAGTGAGAGTGAAGGGGAGCTTCACAGATATGAAGAGGGAGAGCAACGTGAGAGAGGCATGAAAGATGAGAAAAAGGGGATGATAGAGGATGTCAAATGTCAAGATGGCATGATCTCTAGGCCAAGGTTTGTCTTGGGACAAGAGGATCATAAGACAGTGGCTTAGGAATGGTGGAACCAGATACCGGAAATCCACGAGGTACCTCATTCTTTTATGCTATCAAAGAAAATTTAGGAATAGATTTGACCAGATACTGCAAGAAAGATCGGTGAAATATTACAAGGCAGAGGTCGGAAATGACGAACTTATAAAGGGAAATGACGAGTCTTGGAGACGGGAAATGACAAGGAAGTGTATGAAATGACCAAATTGTCCGCCGAAAACGACATCCGATTCCGCCATCCACCGAAAATGACGTCATTGACGAACCAGTGTAATATTATATATATATATTAATTATTACATCGCGGACACGAAAATGACAAGCATATGAAATGACCAAATTGTTCCACAGAAAATGACAAGCATATGAAATGACCAAATTACATCGCGGAATCGGATTAATCCGATTCCGCCATCCACCGAAAATGACGTCATTGACGAACCAGTGTAATATTATAGAGAAAATATACTTACAACCGTGAATTGCGTAACCGTCGCGTAATCGCTTTGAAAAAAATGAATAAAACATGGGACCCACATAAAAAAAATTAATTTTTTAATAGTGGACCCCACTCTTTTTCAAAGCAATTACGCGGCGGTTACGCACTTTACGATTGTATGTAGAATTACTCAATATTATATGAGTAATTATTACATCGCGGACACGAAAATGACAAGGGCATGAAATGAAATGAACAAATTGTCCCAGTGTAATATATATATTACAAGGCGAAGACGAAAATGAAGTGATTATCGTTTGGTTAGTTAAATACTCTCAACTCATCTCAACTCATCATTACAACTTTTTCAAATTTCAACACAAAATATAATAAAAAATTTAACTTTTTCAAATCCTAAAATAATAATAATATTAAAAAATAATATTCTAACAATATTTTATCATCTCAACTCAACTCAACTCAACTCACTTCAACATCCAAACACAACCTATATTACAAGGCGGAGACCGGAAATGTCAGCACGGAAATGACAAGGAAATAACGTGTATATAAAAGTAGTGTTATTATCCCTTCTCAATTTATCCATTTGATATGCCACCAGTGTAAATTATATTATTTTTTTTTGTTTTTTATTTAAAATATTTTTTAAATATGTTTAAACATGTTTTAAAATTAAAATATATATATTAACATACTAATAATCATTTCCCTAATAATTAAAAAAAATTAAAAAAAAATTTAAGCAGTCAAAATGAGTGAACAAATTAAGTAAGCATAATATATATATATATATATATATAGACACTAGGAAACGACTCCGAGTGCGTTAGTCCTGAAATGCACCTGACATAATGATTTAAATAAAAAAAAATGATAAAGTCAGTAGTTTATTTGTCTGGAAAAAATACAAGATTAAAAAAAAATAAAAAATAAAGATTAAAAAAAATCTAAATTTCAGCAAAGTATGATGATTGGTTTGCATCCATATTGAATTATCTATTTATTTTCTATATAATAATAAACTATTATTAATTTAATATTCAAGGTCTTTTGGTAAAATATGATTTTTTAATAAATTTTACAAGGGAACTATATGTCAAATGTTCAAGGGTCTTAAGGACTTTTTAGTAAAACAAGATCCTTCGTTAAATTCTACAAGGGAACTACATGTTAAATAATCAAGAGTTTTAAGGATCTTTTGGTAAAATAAGACTTAAGAGACTTAAAGAAAAATAAGAAAAGTTAACGAAAAAATAATAAAAATTACTATTCACAATTAGATAGCTATTTATTATAATAGAGTAGATATAAATTATA
Organism: Juglans regia; assembly: GCF_001411555.2. NCBI lineage: Eukaryota > Viridiplantae > Streptophyta > Magnoliopsida > Fagales > Juglandaceae > Juglans > Juglans regia. The sequence goes on along the minus strand of NC_049902.1, from coordinate 23,012,686 downwards.
CGTTGGGGAAGGGGTTTCGTAAACTAGGATATTAATTGGCCTACAGGTGGACGAGGTCTCTTTAGTAACCCAACCCTTTGATTTTTGAAAGGGACACCGTTTGCAAATTTAATTAGTGATAACATAATTAGCGTATTCTCAATGGTTTATTTTAATTTTCATAAAAAATAACTAATCAAAATCACTTTTTTTAATTAACTATTATTATGATACACTATACATCAACTTATATATTCTTTTTCTATATCATTTCAATATTTTATATATTTCTTTTTCATTTTAAATATTTTGTCTAACCATTATTTAGTTTCTAATACTCATAGCTTTCAATATTTCTCATATATTAATTTGATTACAAAAAAAAAAAAAGAATATATTTCTCTTCGACATCAACAATATATAAATAAATAAAAAAAAAGTAAAAAGATTACTATCCTATTTTTGTGAACTTTTAATAATTTTTTCACGTTTTGCAAAGTTAATTCTTTGAGCTTAATTTGCTACTAATTATCATCACCACATACTACACTTTTTTTAACTTATTTATTTATTTAATTTATTTATTTTTATTCTTTTTAAACTAAATGAATTCTTCTACTCATCATCTATACACCACATATTTTGTACAAAAAAAATGTGGAATATTATAACTTTTTAATGGCATGCAAATAAAAGTGTAAATGTGACAAATAAAGAAAGAAAATAAATAATAAAGAATATTTACATAGATGATGAGAGGTACTTTTTCGTATAAGCTGCTTCAACCCGCTTTATTATAATCAAATAATCTACTCAACCGCCGGTTCCTTAACCGCACGCCACACTCCTGACGTGGCCGAACCCGGTTCTTTCTCATGTCACGGTTTATTCTCCCTCTTCTCCCTCAAACATCTCACTTGACCTCTCTCCCTCAGTCCTCTCACCCTTGTTCTCCTTCTCCTTCAGGCATCTCGATTCTCACCCTCGTTCTCCTTCAGATCTCTCAACTCTCCCTTTTCCCCTTCTCCTCCCACAGACTCTTCTCTCTCATGCCTTTTCTTTCTGACCGCAAAGCCCTCACCGAACCCTAGAAAAATTCCTACTCTCACTCAACGCAACATTCAGCCCCGAACTGCACTCAACTCTCCCTCTTCTCCTTTTCCTCCCTCAGACTCTTCTCTCTCACGCCTTTTCTTTCTCACCCCGACGCTTTCATCGAACCCTAGAAAAATTCACGCAGCATTCAGTCTCGAGCCGCTGGACCGATTCACCACATTTGAAGACCCATCTCTCTCACCCTCTTTAGTAGAAGAAATCCTCGTCAAAGAAAGGTATGCTTTTTTTTTTCAATTCGTTTTAATGGGACTCACTTTGTCAAAGGTATGTTTTTTTTTTTCCAATTTGAATTTTTACAGTGAAAAAAGATCCACCTATCTAGTTCCAATTCGTGTTAACAACTAGAACTACTCTCTGAGAATTGAATTTTTTAACTTCAATAATTGATGTTCGCATGAATAAGGAAAGGTAAAAGATCTTAGATAGAATATGAATTTTGTTGGAGATTATTGTTTTGATGTTCTGTTTCCTTGTTTCATGACAATAATTATTCTGATAATTTTTATTGATGTTAATTATTAAAAGAGGTTTTTCTTGGGGGTGTGGGGTTTGATGTATGAAGCTAATGTGCTCGATAGTGGCCTGGATAACTTAGGGTTATTTTTAAAATAACATAAATCAAGGCTGTCACAGAGAATTGATCTTCTCCTTAGATGGAGCACTAATAATGATGTGCTCAGATTTTCGAAATGGTTCTGCCTAATAAATTGGCATCTTAGACATTTCTTCACATTTATAACACCTGTTTGGATTTATATGCCTTGTCAACATCTCTTCAATACATGATTGTTCAAGAGCAATGTTATAATGCCCTTTTTTTAGGAGTATAATTCCAGATAGGTTTTTCTTTGTTCTTTTGCTCTTTTGATTCTTCTTGATGCATGAAAAACATAGTAGATTAAGAAAGACACATTGATAAAAAACATTAAGACATGTCGGTATTGCCTAAATACCCTATTTGTATGGGGGTACTTAATCGCAATTGTGTTGGCATTTGAAACTTCGAAATAGATGAGGAACTTGAATATGTGACCTAAAATAGAGGTGAGTTGGTCATTGCTGGGATTTTTAAATTAGAAGCTTTATCAGAATAAGAAATTGACTATTTCATATAAACCTAAGCATTTACAAATATAGTAATTTGCATGATATGAAGCATGTGATCGTTGATGAGCTTATCTCTGTTCAATAGCTTCTGTTATGGTTAAGAAATTCAAAATGTTAGCATTGAGGGGAGTTTTTTGGCCATATGTGAAGGGGAGTGTTAGAATTAACTATTCTTATCCACTTAACTTTCAGAGTTAGTGACAATTAATCAATATATTTTCATGGTCTATTTGGATATATTCAATCCTTCTTTCCAAACTGAAAACCAAATTGGTTCCAATAATAATATTATGTGGTTATTCCCTTTGGTGCACCTTGTTTCCAAAATGATATCCTCACACTTTTGTACTCTAGCTCTGCATGCTTCCTATTTGAGGACGCTTAACCTAAGTTGTATTTTCTTAGAATTTCTCATTTATCTAATTTTGTTAGACTTAAGTGGTGTATAGGTACAAAACAATGTCAGAGGTTATCTGTTTATGTTGTGTAACATTATTGAAGTTCGAAGTTAGAATTTTTTAGGTTATTGAGAGTCAGGACTCTTGTTTCTGATCTTTGCCATTAAACATTTTTTAGTTAATATATCCCCAGCCTTGCGAGTAGACATTTTTACACTTTCACGAAGAGAGCTCCAAAATTGTTTTGTTTCTCATTGTTTATATTGATATGCAATCTTGGTAAATGCAGGCTCATTGTCATTTTACAAGATAAAACGTATGTGTATGTTGTCGAACAATTGAAGCTCCCAAATTTGTTGTTAGCATTTTAAACTGCATCTTAACTGCTTTTAGATAGATTTATACTTGGTTTGAAAAAATAATAATGTCAAATTGATGTGAACAATAAATGCAGCCAGATTTGCTGTTAGCATTTTAACTTGTTTGCATATTAACATGCATCTTAACTGCTTTTATACAGATTTATACTTGGTTTGATGTGAACAATAGATGCAGTCAGATTTGTTGTTAGCATTTTAACTTGTTTGCATATTAACATGCATCTTAACTGCTTTTATATAGATTTATACTTGGTTTGAAAAAAAAAATATAAAAAACAATAGATGCACCCAGATTTGTTGTTAGCATACCCCTATTCTGTCTACAAATTGTTATCATTATATTGATCGTGGTTTATATGATGTGGAATATTTTGCTCATACCTTGTAATAATTTTGATAATGAAACGTGTGGGTAATAACTCAGTGTTGCACTTAAAGTAGTCATATGTCCATCATCACGTAGATCAACTATGGCATCGAGTCAATCATCATCATATGTAGTTAATGATCTTGAAATGGAATCACCGAGTTGTTGGTGTGGTTTGAAAGCGCCATTAAAGATCTCCCACACCCACAAAAATCCTGGAAGGAAATTTTATGCTTGTCCGAATTATGGAACGGTAAATAATATGCAATTTTTTGTATTGCAGTTGAATGCATGTACCAAAATATTTATTTACATGAAATTTGAAATTCTTTAATTGTACACAGGGAGAAACAAGATGTCAATTCTTCATTTGGGCAGATATACTTCAATCAGTATTATATGAGAAAAACCTGACAAGAGAGAATGAAATTCGGAAGAGGGAGGATGTTTTGTTGTTGCGTGAATATGAAGCTCAAAAAGAAAAAGACAATCTAATAGAGAGAGAAAACGCTTCAGAAGCAAGAGGACAACCTTCATAGAAGGATACTAGAGAATAGGGTTGTACGTATATTGTTGTATCTATATTGGATTGTATCTTTTGTAATAGTTTTTGGTTGGTTCTAAATGTAGATGTATCATGTTAGTTTTAGATGAAAATAAACTGCTCGGATCCTAACATGTATGATATATTATCTATGAATATAATTGTGACAGCTTATATGGATATTAAGTTCAATGTTCTGCATGTGTAGTTGCCATAGCCATTTTTGGAGTGATATTTGGCATTGGCAAGATTGTTTTGTATTAGATATTTAGAGTTGGCAATAACTTTGGAGTTGGCTTTATTAGAGGAAATGTACGCACTTTTTATCCATGACGTTCCCATATAGGAAGTGATTTCGTTTCTATGCCCAACAAGAAAATCCTTCACCGTCTATTGCAGGAAAAATAGCTGTTATAAGCAGATTGATAAATGATTCCAGATCCTAACGTACATACGATCCAGTTGCTTCAAAATGTAAAAAAAAACTAAAATGAAGACGTCAATGTATGATCACAATCCCAGTTAAAATAAAAAACGTAACATTGCAATTACTCAAGACAGGTCCAATAGTTTGTTACAATTCACGAAAACGGTGGTCTAAAATGTAACTGAAGAGCCGCTTCTCCTGGACATTTGGCTTCCAAGTTCTCCTAGACCTATCACCACAGTTGAAGAGAAAGTTCTCAATAATATATTTCTTCAAAGTTGATAAAAGGCAACAGAACAAAGAGAAAGCTAGGAAGTAGCGAACACTCTTGTTTATCTATGTAGCAAAATAATACAGCTTCATCCTATGAGGATCCAATGGCACCAATCACTACATGCCACTTTGTAAAATCTCAATCCAAACCTAGACAAAACAAACAAATATACCAAATAAATAGATACTTCTAATACTTGAATAGAAGTTGTCCAGATCATATACCTTCATCAGAAATAATCGAAGTGGATGTATTCACTCAGAAAGAATACCTGTGGGTGTATTCACGTTTTATCCAAGCACGTGTCAATCATCTTCATTTAACTTAGTCGCAATAGATTGGTTCTATACAATAGAATTAAAGAAATACCTTGTAAACACACCCCCTCCACATTCCCCAAGTTTATGCATGGTTTTGAGTCGTTATAGTAGATACACAACTCAAAACCATGCATAAACTGCATCCGATGAAGTCATCTCAGCTTTCTCAAAAAATCATGGTATTGAAATAGTTAATCCCATTTTAAGACAACCATAATGCACATGTAGGAAAGAGATACAAGAATTTGAATCGTTCAGCTCAATACATCCACCCAAAAAGTAAATTATGACATTGATTTTTTAAGACTATACAGTTATTACTTTATGCTAGACTTGGTCATGCGTGTCTATATGCTTTACAAAGAAGAATATCATAGATAGAACAAGAAATACTGGACTGGATGCTTCTTTATTAATGGGGCTAAGGTAAATTCTGGACTGTCATATTTACAGAAATGATAACATATGTGGAATTGTGACATGATGCATTACAAGGGTGAATAAATCATATTGTAGTTATTGGGTATGCAATTTTGGTTTCAGAGATGCCAATAAACAAAGATCTGAACTAGGATTCAATACAAATATTTCATACCATTGTCAGCAGAGATTTTGGATATTCAGCAGAATGCTATCATCCCTGAAAGATATTCAACAAAGCTAACATCAGCGGGAGAGAAATAAGTGAGGAAAAAAAATGGATGTTCCAAGCAGGGACACACAAGACCTCTCTCCGCAAGCCTAAGGCATTTCAGCAGAAGAAAAATCCAATAAGATATTGAACATTTGAGAATTGCAGAAATGACAGCCCCACCCAAGATGAAAACTCTGATTATGTCAACACTTGTGCAGAGAATAGGAGAAGATTTGCTATGAGTGTAACTCCCACCAACAAGACCAAACAAAACACAATACACAGCAGGAAATATAGTGAATGGTATAAGGCGCCAAATTTTCCTACACCAATCAAGAAATCAGAGTGAAGTTAAAAAGCGAAAACATTCATCTCAAGAACAAGAAGCATGATTATACAGGCAAGTACATTGAATAAACTATGTATTCTGTCCCTCACCTAGCATAGAGAAGAATATCATAAAACCAGCAGAGAACATTAACTTTTCACCTTGAGAACCTAATGAAACAACATACAGTTTTTTTTCACAACCATGAAACAAGAAGCGTATGTGAACAATCAAAAAACAGTTTCCAGTTGAACCAAAAAGCTTTGTAGTCAATGTCCCATGAGATAGCTGTTCAAAATTTCTCTGGCCTCCAATGTATTTTAGAGTAGAACTAAGACCAGTAGAAAAATCATTCAGAGTGCTTCCATCAGATTTGCTTTCAGACAAAAATGCCCAATCTCTATCTCTATCTTCCACCATAGTTCACAAAATGCTGAGATCTCCAAAATATAACTACAAAACTCAGGGAATATCTACGCTAAGTTCCATCGGGCAAGCTTGGCGTAGCCTGAATATATTGAAAATGTCAAAATTATTTATGAGATTACATTAAAAAGAGAAAAATATAAATGACAAAAGGTGAAAATAACCTCAAACCTCATCATTGGCCGGAAGCCTTACTTGTGTTAGAGTACTACACTGGGTTTGGATAACTACCTCCTCAACAGTATCACCAACTTCTGACAGCGGGAGGTCAACATTGTGTCCTGTATCGTCAAATAGATTCCTGCATGTCTAGATTGGAAAATAAAATCAGTTTCATCTATTAGAAACAATATATGTATGCATCCCAATATCTACACAACTGATGATGCTATATGTAATACCTGTTTTTTCTCTCTCTTCCTTGTAGCCTTCTAGACCATTGGGACCTTTCTTCTAGTTGGCGGTCTCCCTATCCCCCGAACAACGTGTGGGCTTAATATTTTCTTATCCTTATCGGCGACCGCGTTCTCTTTTAACTTTGTTGAACCGGACTCAGGCTCTAATCCTACATACTTATGCTCAAAGTCATCCAGCATATGAAAGAATGCATTCACATGCTCATCATTTCGAGATACACGCGTCGCAAATCTTAGACATCTTTGTACGACAAGCTCATAGCGTCGTGCATCCGCATTGACCCGTACATCATCATAGCTACTCAAGACCAGTGTGTATCTTCTCTTTAAGTCTTTCCTCCATCGATCCAACACATATTTCTCTGGCAGCACATGAATGTACTTCATCTGACAGACTTTAAACACGTTTTTCGTACCCTTCCACCTCGACTCTCCGTATACAGGACATGCTTGTTTCTCCTCGTTCTCCTTCCAGAACAAAACACAATCATTCTTGCATGCATGTATGGACTTGTACTCAAATCCTAATCATTTTCTCAACTGGTTCGCTTCATAAAAGTTTTTTGGCAATGCAGACCCTTCGAGAAGCACATCGTTAAATAAGTCCAATACCATGTTTATTGCTTTCGTTGACATCCCACACAATGACTTAATGTGAAGCAACCGCACAATAAATGACATTTTGGAATGTTTTGTACAACCTAGATAAAGCTCGCGCTTTGCATCTTCTCACATTGAAGCGAAATTTTCACAATCACTCCCTCGGCCACTTGAGGCATTGTCGTCAACCTCATCCATAAATATCACAGCTCCAATGTTACCCAACATCTCATCCTGCTCATAATCATCATCCATGTGCCGCAAATAATTTGGGTGATCGACCAATACATCTGCTGACTGTTCATACGGCTCACCAAACAGTACCCATTGGGTATACCCCAGATCCATGCCGTTCCCAAATATATGACTTTCAACTTCATCCAACCCTATTGCACACAAATTTTTACACCCTCAACATGGACACTTAATGTAACCACGACTATCAACAGAGGCCCGTGCAAAATCAATGAAGGTTCTTACTCCACGCGCATAGGGTACATAATCCTCTCCAAGTCTATCGCCCAAACGCATCCAACTTTTGTCCACTTCTAAAAACATCTATCTATTAATAACAAGTACATAGAAAATTCACATGCATTTTATGCGCCAATTTTCTTTACTTTTTTTATAAGGTAGTTGGTCCTATCCCATTCGAGATTATATTATCCATATTGCACAAATCTCATCACCATACTACTTTCCACGTTAGTAGAAATTTTGGCAGCACCTCTCCATAATTTTCCAAGTATACATGTTCAAATAGAGGGATTATGACCTTATGAACAATATACTCGAAGAACAGTAGAGGAAGATATCGAAACTTCATATTAAACGTGGATAGTATGAGTAACAAAAATGTGCAATACAGATAATATAATCTCAAATTGTCCACACTGGACAATTCAGGAATTAGTGGACATATAAATGTACACTAATTTCCAAACGGGTCTAAGGTATGCAATGTCACACCATATCTATCAAAAAACATTATAAACAATATCCACACATTGTTTGAATTAACAATGTCAAACAAATAGTAGTGTTATATTGTTAAACTAGAGAGAAATGGAAGAATATGTGAACAAGTTTCCTATCATTTCACAACGAGGGAGAATGATCTTGAAAAAATGTATAAATTTTAGTCTAATTACTTAACTGTCACAAACTCTCTGACCTTGACAACTCTTAAGGCCAGAGAGACTTTGACAGTCAAGCAATTTGACAGACATTTCTTCAAAATCATTCTTCCTCGTTATGTACAAGACATAAAACTTGTTCACATATTATTTCATCTCTCTATAATTTAACAATATAACACTACTATTTGTTTGATATTGTTAATTTATAAAAAAATAAAAATTAATATTTATGGAATTGAAACTTCAGATTTTTCAACAGGCAACAAAATATTTTATAGTGATCTTGGATTGGCTGGGGCTATGCTATACGAAATACTATAATCATTGATCTCGGATTATTATTCGTAAATTATAACTTTAATTGTTATTATATATCTTAAGACATTGTTAATTGATATCTATGTAATTTTAATTGTTATTATATAATTTTTATTATAATTGTTATATATAATTTTAATTATTATCATTCCTAAATTATAATTTTAATTGTTATACTTAATTGAGTGAGTTATTTATTTATATAGAAAATAAGTATATAATTTCTATATAAGCATTTATTTGATCCTTATTTATTTACTCTCTAGTTTATTTTAAATAAGTATATTTATTTATTCCAACTCTTTACTTATTAAATATTAAATCTCATATTATATATACTTATTAAATATTAAATCTCATATTAAATTTATATTAAATGGTTTTAATCTTTACTTAAATTAAATTCCTAAACTTATAATTTTCTTGTTAAAAAAAATTCAAAAAACACCAAAAAATATTATATCAAAAAATTCACATAAATCCACAACCTAAACACAATATATTTGTAACCATATAAACACATTCAATAAAAATCCACAAACAATAATTACAATATTTCAAATCCATATCACAACATATTCACAATATTCTCACAACAATATTTCTACACATTAATTCATCAATGAATACCATAAACTCATAAACTATTCACAAACAATAATCACAATATTCCAAGTGTAAGTATAAAATCACAACAACATGTATAAACATATTACTAAACTTTAGAAATATACCTAGTACTCACAAATTCAAAAAAAAACAAAAAATATTATATCAAAAAATTCACATAAATCCACAACCTAAACACAATATATTTCTAATCATATAAACATATTCAATAAAAATTCACAAATAATAATTACAATATTTCAAATCCATATCACAACATATTCACAATATTCCCACAACAATATTTCTACACAATAATTCATCAATGACTACCATAAATTCACAAACTATTCACAAAATTCACAAACAATAATTACAAAATTTCAAGAGTAAGCATAAAATCACAATAAAAATGTATAAACATATTTCTAAAATCACAAAAAAATGTATAAACATATTGCTAAAATTTAGAAATATACCTAACACTCACAATATCCTCTTACAAATCAAAAGCTTTCAACTTACCAAAACAATCAATCCTTCAAAAAAATACAACACTAACTTAATTGAAGCATATATATATATATATATATATATATATATAAGGTACTAGGGAAACCATCCAAAATGCAGTAAAACGCAATGAGGAAGGTCTACCTATTTTTGATGAATCTATTGGGATGGCTCATCCTGATGGAGTTAATACTTTGATTTACACTGTTTTGAAACATTTTATTGGAACCCCATCTAATATAACTAGTCGCGTAAGCGATCAGTTGAATAATCTCAGATGTCATCAGATGTCAGATTATAGATGGTATCAAGATGTTTTTATTTCTCGAGTAATGCTTCGTGACGACAGTCAAAAGCCTTACTGGAAGGAGAAATTTATTGACGGATTACCTCGTCTATTTGCTTATAAAGTCAAAGAAGAACTTACTAATGCTTCTGGGTTAATTAACTACGAGGATTACACCTATGGTGATATCTTCAGTATTGTTAAGAAACTTGACATTAGTATGTGTCATGATCAAAGAATGCTTCGTGAACAGATGAGAAATAGTAAGAAGGCCAAATACGAAATGGGCACTTTCTGTGAACAATTCGGTCTTCCTAGTATTGCTCCATCTAAAAGAAAACATAAAACTTCTAAACCTCATGGTGGTTTCAGGAGAAAATCCCGTGATGGATTTTATAAGAAAACATACAAAAAACCTTTTCCTAAATCATTTCCTAAGAAAAAGAATTTGAAAAATTCTAAAGAATTTTTTGAGGAAAAATGTTTTAATTGTGGCAAGACTGGGCATTTTGCCAATAAATGTCCCAAGAAAGCCAAAGCTTTTAAAAAGAAACTTAGCCAGATAAATATCGATCCCCATGATAAAGAAGAACTATTTCGACTCCTAGAAATAGAATCATCTTCATCATCGGAGATTCTTGAGTATAGTTCTAGTGATTCAGAATATCACTCTGAAACTACAACTCCTGATTTTTCTGACTTAAAGCTAGGTTGCAATTGTAATTCTACTTGTTGCAAGCCTCCAGATAAGACAATCAATGTCTTAACCAAGGCTGAAGAACAAGAAAATCTCTTGCTAACCTTGATTTCTCAAATTACTAACCCTGAGCTTAAGGAAGAATATCTCCTAAAGCTAAAGAAGGTAATGGTTCGTAAAGATCCAGAACCCTCTAATCAAAGGGTTAATTTTCAAGAAACCTTGGAAAGATTTTCAAAGAAAAAACCCAAGGATATTTCTGTTTCTGATTTACAATTTGAAATAAATTCTGTCAAAAAAGAAATGGTAGATCTCAGATCTGAAATAAATAACCTCAAATCTGAGAATGAAGTTTTAAGACAAGAATTTTTATTATTCAAGATTGATAAACAACTTGATCATGATATCCCTTCTGACAACGAGCAAACTGAGGCTGGTTCCAGTCAACAGGATCTACCTGGCGACAACCAGATCTGTTTAATTCGTCATACTATTCCTCCAAAATGGTTTTCTCGAGTTAATATTATTATTGCTCATGATTTCCAATTTTCTGTTGTTGCTATGATTGATTCCGGATCAGACTTGAATTGTATTCAAGAAGGACTCATTCCCAGCAAATATTTTGAAAAATCTACCGAAAGATTATTCTCGGCAAATGGCTCAAAGATGACCATTAATTATGAGCTCAATAATGCTCATGTTTGCCAAGATAACATTTGTTTTCGGATTCCCTCTGTTTTAGTCAAAAACATGTCTGACAAGGTGATCTTGGGAATCCATTTTATCTCTTCTTTATACCCCTTTATGACTGAGAAAGACGGTATTACCACCGACCCTTTTGGTCAAAAGGTAAAATTTCATTTTGCTTCCCGTTTTGAAATTGACACGGATAAAAGCAAAAAATCTTTATTTTTAGCAAAACAAAAACATTTGAATTTCCTCCAACAGGAAATCAAATACAAGAGGATTTCAGAACAGTTATCCTCTCCACTTTTAATTTCAAAAATTAAAGATTTCAACAAATGTTTAATAATAGATGTTTGTTCTGATTTACCCAATGCATTTTGGTATAGGAAGAAACACATAGTTTCTCTCCCATATATCAAAGGTTTTGATGAATCCAATATTCCGACAAAAGCCCATTCTGTTCAGATGAATAGAACGACGTTGGAATATTGTAAAAAGGAGATACAAGATCTTCAGAATAAAGGTATTATCAGGAAAAGCAAGTCACCCTGGTCTTGTCCTGCCTTTTATGTTCAAAAGAATGCAGAACTAGAACGTGGAACCCCCCGTCTAGTTATCAATTATAAACCCTTGAATAAAGTCTTAGAGTGGATTAGGTACCCTATTCCCAACAAGAATGACTTAATTCATAGGTTGAGTGAAGCAGTGGTCTTTTCCAAATTTGACCTAAAGTCCGGTTTTTGGCAAATCCAAATAGCCGAGTCAGATAGGTATAAGACTGCTTTTGTTACCCCTTTTGGTCATTTCGAGTGGAACGTGATGCCTTTCGGCCTTAAAAACGCTCCCAGTGAATTCCAAAATATCATGAACGATATTTTCAATTCGTTCTCTACTTTCACCATTGTCTATATCGACGATGTTCTTGTTTTTTCTAAATCTATTGATGAACATTGGAAACACTTGAATTCGTTCCTTGACATCATTAGATTCAATGGTCTTGTTGTTTCGGCAACAAAAATCAAATTGTTTCAAACCAAGATTAGATTCCTTAGTTATGACATATCTGAAGGCAAAATCAGACCTATTCAAAGAGCTATTGAATTTGCTGACAAATTCCCTGATGTCATTCTTGATAAAAAACAATTGCAGAGATTTTTAGGATCTCTCAATTATGTCGCTGATTTCTACAAGGATATGAGGAAACAATGTCGTCCTTTGTTTAAACGACTTCTTTCTAATCCTCCTCCTTGGACATAAATCCATACAAATCTGGTAAGGAAAATCAAAGCACATGTCAAAACTCTTCCGTGCCTTGGTATTCCTACCTCTGATTCTTTTAAAATCGTGCAAACAGATGCCTCAGACATTGGTTATGGTGGCATTCTGAAACAATGCGTTTCACCAGGTTCATCTGAACAAATTGTTCATTTCCATTCCGGAACCTGGAATCTTGCACAAGAAAAATATAGTACTATCAAAAAAGAAATTTTGGCTATAGTACTATGTATATCCAAATTTCAATCTGACCTTTTAAATCAAAAGTTTTTGGTCAGAATTGACTGCATGAGTGCTAAATTTGTTTTAGAAAAAGATGTTAAAAACATTGCATCAAAACATATTTTTGCACGATGGCAAGCTATTTTAAGTGTTTTTTATTTTGATATTGAATACATCAAAGGCACACAAAACTCAATCCCTGACTTTCTCACCCGTGAATTCTTGCAGAAACCCCACCATGGCCAGCAAGAAGAAGCCAAAAGAGAGAGAGAAAAAGGTGAATCCACCACCCCCAATGCCCAGTATAAACCTCATCAAGAATGAGGCTGGATCTTCTACCACTAGGGCTGTATCTACAGCACTAGACATTGCCAACAGGTTCCAGCCACTTGGCAAACCTGTTCAACCACAGACTTTCTCGTCTGCGGCAACTACAACCTTTGACCCATATGCGAAAGCAATTGAGTCAAAGAACACAAATGCTATTGTCCCTCAGTTTTTCCTCCCAAAAGGAAAATCTGAATATTTGAAAAAGAATTTTGCTTCATATCTGTTCCACATCGAGCCTAACAGCACGATATATACAGATGTTTTCCAAATTTCTTCTTCTTACTTTCCTTCTCTTTTCCACTGGATCCTTGAAGATTCTTCAAAAAATCTCCAGTTTTATTCCAGTATTCTTATCCAAACAAATTCTTTGGTTATCAAACCTATTTATGACAAGGTTGATACCAACAAATTAATTTTTCACAGTGCCTATATCCACCGAGTCATTACTCAAGCAGAATGGGGATCTACCCCATCCACTTCCAAACGACTCGCTCAAACAGACACTACTTTTTCTTACTTTGATTACATTGATGCTTGGAAGTGCTTCATGTTCTTCCAAACCCCAGATATGAACCACTCTTGGTTCATAAAATTTGATAATAAATTCAAAGGAAATTTTCCTCTCTGGTTCATCCAATGGTGGAACCAATATGGATTAATTCCTGAAAATCTTCCTGATGAGCTCTTCAAAGCTTATCAACATTTTTCAAAAATTGTTGATCCAACTTTGGATCAACACTCCAAAAAATTTCACCACACTTTACACTTCTGTAAAAGATACCACCTCCCGTGGATCTTTAAATGAAATTATGAAAGAAATGGTGATGTTATGACACGAGTTTATTTCACCAAATGGTGGGATAAATTTGCTAGCTCTGAAATAATTGTTGATTTATTGATCAAGGATTTTCCACAGACTGCACCTAACCTGTAGAATAAAAAAGAATTTCCAAAGATCATGGCTGGACCATCCAAGGCTCCTGAATATCCCTTAATACAAGCCCCTGCTTCTCCAACAAAATCCGGAAAGGACAAGGACAGTTCATCCAGCAAATCCTCTAAGTCTGAAAAGAAAACTGACATCTTTGATGGACTTAAAAAGAAGGATTTAATTAACATACTTAAAGAATCACTATCAAAGTCTCAAAGCAAATCTGAAGATGAAGAATCAGACACTGCATCAGAGGCTTCCTACAGCAATCTCTTCGGTAACTCTGGATTTTATACAGACGAAGAATAATTGCTTCTACCATCAGACAGAAGAGGACTAATGACAGGCCACTTTTGTCAGACTACTACTTGAGTTCAAAGAAGACCCACTGACCGGTCTCCTTTAAACAAAATTTGTCGTTTTGTGCCGAAAGTAGCAGCAGCCGCCAGACACAATGATGACACCCGTGGTTAAACAGTACTAACACTGTTCAATCACTTTTGCTTTTTACTTTACCCGTGCCTAAACAGTAATAACAACTGTTCAATCACGGATTACTTTTGTAAACAGGAACTCCTTCACCTATAAAAGGAGAAGCTCATTTCATTTTTAGGCAGAGACCATTCCAGAGATCCTAAAAAGATTTCTTACTTGTAAGCCTCTGCCTACCTTCTCTCAACTATCCAAGAGCAAATAACGCTCTACCTTGTGCCATAAATTTTGTAGTTATTTTACAAATTTATGAAAATATGTTGAATATTATTTATCCATCTTTCTTATTTTGCATATCATACATGCATATGGTCGGTTCTACCGCCTGCCTTTAATTGTGCATATTTATATTCTGCTTCCTGCTTTTCTATTCACCATCTTCTTCCCTTTCCGGTCATTTTGGTATCAGAGCCATTCTGGTATTTAATTGTTGCACATTATTCTTCTATTTTCTATCTTGTTTTGATCATCCTCTACTGGGTGCGGGAGTTTCTACACTAGGTGGTTCAAGATCGGGTCTGGGATAGAGTAAGAAATCCAGGTAAGTCCCTATAAAGCCGGGGTAGGCGTTTGGGCAGATAGTGGTTTCTGAGGGTAGTCCCACAAACGGTAAGTTCGCAGCCTCTTTGAGATGCAACATTCCCTGTAGATTAGGATCAAAACCAGTTAGAATGTGGAGGAGTAATTCCTCAATTAGTTCCAGGTCGGCCCTGCCTCTTGATATTATCAATGAAGAAGATTGTTCTTTTGAAAAAGAACTATCTCCTAATCTAGGATCGTGGAAGATCTCAGATATTAAACCATCTTCTATTTATCAAACCACTTGGTTGAAAAATACTTTTTTAAACACTTTGAATGTTCGAGCAGTCGAACAAACCTATAGTATATCTAAATCCCATGAAAAATGTTATCTCCTTAACAGTGATGACATTAAAAAATATAAAAAGGAGGGATTTAAATATATTCATATAGGTTCTGTCCAAATTGCTGCTAAACCTCTAACGAGGTTAGGCATCAATGCTTCTGTTCTTTTTTGTTTAAGAGATGGCAGATTCCTCAAATTTGAGGATAGCATTCTCAGAATGGTACAGTCTTCTTTATCAGAAGGACCAGTCCATTTTGATTGTTTTCCTAACATAACGTTGTGCTTAACAGACAACCATATAACAAAATGTTTGATTTTAAATATTCTGACTTCTGGATATCATATGATTGAAGGAAGTAAACCTCTTGCTTTAATTTTCAGGATTTATTATCGCCTTTTAAAAACGAATTTAGATCCAAAAGCCATTGCAAAACCTTCTGGAAAGCATACTCTCCTGATCCAGAGTAGCTCTTCAGATGTGGATATTAAAGTTCCAAAAAGAATTTATTGGGATGAAATAACTCTTCCCAATGAATGGATTATGGAACAAGAAATGCCTATGCCTCCGAAAAATATTGCTACGGGTGCTGATGTTGACATCATCCAGCAATATATTAATGGAGATGTTAAGATTTCTTTTGAAAAATCTGAAACCTCAAGTAGAAGAAGAAATTCTTTTGCTGGTTCCAGATCCAGTTTTGTTGATCCTGTTCAGAACAATCCAAGAAATGATATCAAACTTCATCAATTTCTTGAAGATTCTGTAAGAACAGCTCAACTTGTTAAACTTGCTTTGAAAATGAAAGGACTTTCTACGTCCTCTCAAATTACTTCTACTTTTTACACTGCACAAGGAGCAGCTGGTTCTTCAAAAAACCAGAACATAAATGATGAAGTAGACAAAGAAGATACTTCTTCTATGTCCCCAACAGCTTCAGATATGCAAGCCCCTGTCGCACCTGTTCATCACAGTTTAAATGTTTTGAACAAACCTTTTGAAATTGATTTACATGCTTTACTAAAAGATTTTTCTTCTTCTGAAAACAAACAAAGGCGAAAAGCCTATGTTTCAAAATTTTCAGACTTAGAAAAACAGCGTGTTAAACGCAAATGGAAGGAAGAAATGAATAGGCTTCAAAAGCATATTTCTCTTCTGGACTTTGCAGAAAACACTTATGTTTCAAAAACTACTTTAAATGTTGTTAAAAAGGATTTTGTCAAGGAAGAAGGAAGGACTGTCATCCAAACCAGTCATACTCCTTTGGAGACGATAGTTATTCCTGTTAAGGGACTAGAAGTAATTGCTTCCCCCTTCAAACTTTCTGACACTGTTTCAAAAGATCCAGAGAAAGACAAGATTCTCAAAGAAGCAAAGAAGATTATTTCTCAAAATGATTTTGCGAATCTTGCTCTCCATAATATTGGAGAACAGTTAGATAGGATTGAAGAAAAGGTTGAGAAGCCTGTTTTTACTTCAAACCCTGTTTTTAAAAATGAATATCCTTTAGTTTTCCCCAAAGATCAGTCAAAGAAAAAGATTGAAAAACCTCTGATTATCTTACCAGAAGAAAGGCCAAAAATCGATTTAAAAAATCCCCAGGCCAAAACTTTGGAAAAGATAGATCAGATGATTGCTGATCTTAAAAGAGAACAACCTTCCACCAGTACTTTATATATATATATATATAAAACACACACAAAAGAAAAATATCATAATATTCAAAAAAATAAAAAAGAAAAAAAAATTTCTTACCAAAATCAATGGAAGTAGAGTTTCAAAATATTAATTAACCCTCTCTCTCTAACCCACGACGACCCTCTCTCACCATCTCAATCTCTAGGTTATTTGAGCGCATGGGAGAAGCAGCATAAATGAGTCTGCTTCCTCCTGTGCATGTATGTATTGTTCCATTAAATATTTAGATGTAACGTCCGAATGTTTAAGTTGTATGCTCGAACGTTAAAAAACACAGGTAAATTTTTTGTAGATAACGTTCGGACGTTGGTTAAATAACATTAGAACGTATCTTCATATGACAGAGACAGAAATCTAGCGGGAAATTTCCCGCATTTTTATTTTCATGTTCGAACGTTTGGAAATTTGATGTTCGAACGTTATAAATTCCTAGTAAATTTCATCAACTAACGTTCGAACGTAAAGTTTTAACGTCCGAACATTTCAGTTCATCACAGAGGTGCCGAAATCGAGCGAGAAATTTTCCCTTTTTTTCTTCTCGTGTTCAAATGTATTATAATTGTACGTTCGAATGTCAATCGATTTCCTCTCATATATCTTCATTCACGTTCGCACGTTAAATTGAAACGTTCAAACGTAGAAAGATCATCACAGATATGAGGAAATCGAGCGGGAATATATTATTAACGTTCGAACATAAAAAAAAAAAAAAATGTATGTTCGAACGTTACTTTATTCAATATTTAGTATTTATTAATATAATAGTTATATATATATGTATTTTTTCTAAATACTCATAATATTTCTTTTCAATATAATCTCTTTTTATTTTTGAAAAGTTGAGAAAAATACTAACCTTTGTGACTATTTTCTTCTATCATATAATCTTGTTTAAGATATTCTTTGTTACTTTTAAATTCTTCTTTACTCAAAGTGTATATTTGGGCATCATCTCCAATCACTTGTAAATATGTTGAAGAAAAATGTTCATTTTCAAGATTATGAGAGGCAGATGCCAGGGTGAGTAATCTTTAAAAGGAGATGCAACATTTGAAATGTAATGATCCCACCAGCCTTTTAGTTGGCCAGTTGGCCAGCCTGTAACAATAATATGTGATATAACAATAAGTATTCGACGTGAGTGGTGATTTGGGCGTTCAAATGTTTTCTCTCTATTTCCAACGATTGGTGATTTTTACGGATCGAATGGTATTTTAATAAATTTATTAATAATTAATATTATATTATATTATATTATAATTAGTATATGTTATAAATGAATTTTTAATGCTATAATTTAGTATAATATATATACTATTATAGTAGATTATATATAGTATAATATATATACTATATTATATATATATATATATATAATATATATACATTAAGTAGTTGGAGATGATGCCCAAATATATACCCTGAATAAAGAAGAATTTAAAATTAACAAATAATATCTCAAACAAGATTATATGAAAGAAGAAAATAGTCACAAAAGAATAATATATTTTATTATTTTGCCTTTTATATTGCTATTTTACTTGCTGTTTAATTTTGAATTAAGTACTTTATGATGGATAATTATTATGCTCATAGTACTGTTTTTCACGATTTATATGAGCTAAGATGTCTAGATTATAATCTAAGACTTGAATTAGAAATATTAATGAATAACATAAAAGGTCTTAAGAGACAACAACAATTGATGAAACAAGATTATACACTAATGATAACTAAATATCATGTATATCAAAGTAGACAAACGGCAATAGAATATTATGAAGCTACAACTTCTTAAGAAACGAAATTAAAAGTGTAAGAAATCATTTAAGGATTCTTGTTTTATTAAAAAAAAAATGATCTCCTCTAATCTTATTTATTTATAAATCTAGATTTTTAAATTGGTTTTCAATATTATTAATTTCAGAGTCAGATATTACTGGTGAGTCTGTCTTGCTTAATAATGATTATGAATCGTTGCAACTATTAACAGAATATAGACGAAAATACAATGGTTTAATATATATATATAATACACTATATATATACTATATAGTATATATATATATAATGTATCTATATATATAGATGAAATTCTTTCTATATCTATATATATATATATATGTAGATATACAAAGAACTTCGTCTATATAAAAATATTAATCTTTTGTGACTATTTTCTTCTTTCATATAATCTTATTTAAGATATTCTTTGTTAATTTTAAATTCTTCTTTACTCAAGGTGTATATTTGGGAATCATCTCTATATCACTTGTGAATATGTTGGAGAAAAATGTTCATTTTCAGTATTATGAGAGGTGGATCCGGATGATTAACAGTCTATATTGGTGTATCAATAATATTGTCAGGAATAATTTCCCGAATCTGTGTCTAGATTTTGGGATTTGTTGTCAAAAGTTTAAAATTTATTTCGAGAAATTGATGTAATAACAGATCTGGGAGTATGATAACTAGAAGGTGCTGGAGAAGAATAATGTAATAAAGATCTTCTAAAAGGTTGAAAGGCAATTTGGACTGTTCCGTCCATTTTTTTTATCTATGTATTCAAGATTGTCTTTAGAATTATTTTCTATTTTAAGTACTAAAGTAATATTTTCTAATTGTCATTCATTAGGGAGAGTAATTTGATTCCAATTAATCTGTTTATAAATTTGTATACTAGAATTTTGTGTACTAAATTGTAATAATAAAGTATATCATTTTGGGCTAGTAATAAGATTTTGTGGTTCTAATGTTGTTTTCATTAGTTTATAATGGATCCTATATATAGTATATATTATATATTATATTATATTATAATATATAATATAATATTAGATATATACTATACTATATATATAGTACAATATATATATAATATACTTTATAATAAATTATATATGTAATACATTATATATATAATACACTATATATGTACTATAATATACTAGCATATATATATACTATAATATACTATATATATTATAATATAATATTAGATATAGTATGCTATATGTTATAGTATACATTATAATATATAACATATATTAATAATATAATATATTATAGTCAATATTTTAGAAAATCAATCGACAAACGTTCGAACGTACTAAGAATTAAGTTCGAAAGTTTCGTGTATATAAGCCCAAAACAGAATGGCGAAACATCATTTTCACCGTTTTGTACTCATTCGCATTTGCACGCCGCCAGTCCTCTCCGTCGCCACCGCCGTCAAACCCTGCCACAACCGTCACTAAAAGGTAGGCATCCATCTTTTAACCTCTAACATGTATTTTATTTGAGATTTTGGTTTTCTTTAAGACAAGTTAAGTGGTGACCAAATTTTCAACTCCATTTTCTGGCCCCCACAAGTTGTCATTGGCTAAATAGTCATCGTAGAAAAGTTTTTTGAAGTGTATACTTCATTTCTATGGTGGCATTTCGGCGTTTAGAATCTTGTAACTTGATTTTCGAGATTTCAAAAATGGCTAAGTTGACTCAGCCATTCTATGTCGTAACTTTCGAACATATGACGTTTCAATTACATAGCCGTTATGTCTTCTACATTTGAACATATATTTTTTTATATTCAGACGTTATTTTTTGTAACATTTACGTCCAAACATTTAATTATAATGTCCGAATGTACTACTTTTTAAATTTATTTATGCTCAACGTTCGGACGTACAACATAAACATCCAAACGTACGTCATTTAGATTTATTTACTACTTACGTTCGCACGTATGTGTTTTACGTGCGAACGTAAAGTATACACATTCGAACGTTTTATCTGAACATGCGATCATTTGTTTTACTATGTTCGAACGTTAATGTAGAGCAACTTAAAATTAACACGAAAAATCCATCAATGTAAATAATATTTTTTCTTTTTCTATTTTCAGGATATGGCTCATCCTTTGCATACTAGGAAATGAGGGAGGGAATGAGCCACTCAAGACACTGCTCGTATCGGGGCTCGTACTGTTATGGTAGAGCGAGAGGTCCTGATTAATGAGTTCGACGAACTCAAATAGGAGCAGACAAACCTCAGAGATGTCTTCGTCAGTAGAGGCAAGAGTTCTATATGGAGATGTGTGACATGCCTCAGGACGCATCCTCTCACACTGTGACTGTACGTGGTGTTTCCATTGAGATTTCACCATATGTCATCGCCGATCACCTCGGGATTCGTCGAGGAGTTGAGACATCGACTACGGCTGACTCTTTAGGCATGGTTTACACATCTACATCTGCACATGCTACACCCCGTGAGGATGTAGGCACTTCTACATCATCTACAGGCCCATTTCAACCAACATCAGCCAGAGATGCAAACCGGTCAGAGGCCGAGGATACTGGCCTCAAGGCTCGACATGATGACCGATATGAGGATTTCTACATCTTCACTGGGAGGGACCGCATGTAGATCGAGAGGAAGAATGCCTTCAACCAAAACCGTTTGCTACATTTCTTCCGCATTTTGCACCTTATTGTTGGCTTCAGGCACATTTTTTTATACGAGTGACACGTGAAGATCCCATAGATTTGTCATTGCACATCTTTGAAAGGATCCGTTACGAGGCAAGCATCGTCTCCACGGACAATCTCTCATACGGTGTCCTGATCAGCCGGCTATTACTTGCTCGGAGAGTACCAACCTAGCTGGAGGAGCGGGTCCAAAATCAGACGAGCCCCCTGGACATGACCACGCATCGACGTAGCATTGGACAGGCGAGGGGACGTCAACCACCCCCTGTAGAGTATCTAGTTCCTCTAACGCAGCCTGAGCCAGGTGTAAGGAGTAGTAGTCTGTAGCCGATCAGTACATTTGCGGGAGATGTGCGGCCTGCTTGGGTTGATGCGGTGATCTCACAGTTGACTGCGCATATTGATCGTAAGATCGATCGATCGCTCAGGGCTTTAGAGGCATCTATCGCCAAGATAACCCATCGTGTAGGTATCCTCAAAGACAAGGTTGATACCTTGACTGAGGAGATATAGAGTACGAATTTCGCGAACAACGCTATCATCTGAGTGTTGTTTACGAAATTCTATCATATTTTGTATTTTGCTTTTAATATATGTAAGGAACAATATTATTTAATATTTCTATAGTTTTTTAATTTCAATTCTCAATCTTCTTCAATGTTATATTTTCTAACTTTAATACTAAATCACTGCACTTCAAATATATATAAACATAAATATATATTTATATATGTATATATAAATATATACAAGTCAATTTTGTAGACTTGTTTACAAATTATGCACCATAAAAATCACATAATTTTTAAATTATAATCATATTTAATTTAACTTTACAATTAACGTTCAAATGTTAACTACTAACGTTCGAACGTTGGCGCCAAAACATTTCACGTTCAAACGTTAATTACTAACGTTTGAACGTTGACGCCAAAACATTTCACATTCGCATGTAAGTAGCCACAATGTTTGAACGTATATGTGATGTTCGAAAGTAAATTTCTCATACGTTGGTATGTAAAAAAAAATCTCATACGTCTTTAGTGACGGTTTTTGAATCGTCACAGAAAAGACTTTTTAGTGACGATTTGGAGACTGTCAAAAAACAATTGTGTTGTAGTGAGCTACTGATTCAACACGCTTTATTGTAATTAACTTGGTGATGACAGAGCTAAAACCTGTGATCTGATTGGCATAATCACAAACTCTAAAATAGAGATCTGGAGTTCGAAACCTCCATCTCCCAAATGTGTGTGTTCCTCCTCCAGCCATTATATATAGTCTCCCTCCTCCGTTCTCGTGTATTGATTTTATTTATATTTCATTATTATTATCACTATGATCATCATCAAGTTAATTATAATATATACAACTCCCTATTATTCCTCAACCTCTGCACTCCAAGCCTATGTGGCATTTAATTTTTTTTTTTTAAACATAAAATGTACGTTTTGATTTGCGGAGGAATCCAAATTCCCCCCCCCCCCCAATTGTTCTCCCCCGCTTTCCCACCCCCCATCCCCCAGCTCGTTTTGGCTTACGCCAGCCTCACTCCTCGGCCTGCATTCTTGCTTTAGACATCATCATTGTCCTTCATCTACTTCCGGTACCGTGTGGCTCTACAGACAAGATTAACAAAAGTTTGAAAATGGCTTTTTTTTTTTTAAATAATCTACTCAACCTCTGGCTTCACCATTCTCGCACGGCTTCACCCCTCCGCTCGCATTCTTGCTATTGAAATCATCACCATCCGTCGTCTACTTCCAGCTGCGTCTGGCTCCGCCAACAAAGGTAGGAAATGAAAAAAAAGGGTTTTTATTTTTCTATTTTCGTCTCCGAGTATCTCTCCATTTCTAGCATTACTCATGTTGTGTGTTTTTGTATTTAATGGATCTGCGATTTTGTGTTTGTTTGATCTGTGTTTTGTGGGTTTTTTTGTTGCTGACTTTTTGGGTATTTTGTCATCCGAGAATGGCATCAACTGTCCACAGCACGCATAAATTTCGTATACCATGCCACACAACGCATCAGTTGTGTTTTTTGGTTCCTGATTTTGGTTTTTGGGTTGTTGATGTTATATACCATTCACTGGTTTTTGGTTTGCTGATGTTGTATTCCATTCACTGGTTTTTTGCTTGTTGATAACAACTGAAATTGTGTAGCTAATTAAATATTAAATCAAACCAAGATTTAGTTACCAAGATGCCAGCCCCCCGTAGACATGTTCTGCTTGCTAAGGTCTGCTATATTGGCCAAAGGAACATCATTTCACCAACAAAATTAGTTAACTTTATCCATTTTAAAATTGATTTATGAAATAAAATAAATCTGAATGTGATTAAGCCATAGCTATGGTCTTGAAAAAGTTGGACTTGAAAACCTATATAGGCTGAAAAAATAAACCAAGATATTCGTACTCTGCATTTCCAACTTCTCTAAGGCCTCATTTGGATGTTGCTTTTGAGATGGTGATTAGTCTAAGGCCTCATTTGGATGTGGCCCCCATGATAATGAATTTATACTTTTCATCCCCAGGAGAGAGTGATCTAAGGCCTCATTCTAGATTTTCACTAGCTAGTGAAAATATGTTCAATTAGCATGTCTTATGTTTAGTTAGCATTTTATTTTTCCTTTGTTGGTACATGTATAAATAATAACATTTTATTTGATTTTTTAAAGATGTTAGTTAGTGTTAAGTTTAGTTATTTGATTTTTGAATTGTTGGCACATGTATAAACTAGATACGGGCGTGCATTATGCGTATATATGTTTGTGAAATCACATATGAGCGTGTAGAGGATTTATGCTTTAAGTATACACGAAGGATTATTTTCTTGAAGTGTAATATTTCTGGAAGTGTAATATTTTCTTGTCTTGTCTGTAAAGGGGGTAAACCAGATATGTAATTTAATATGTAAAGTGCAATATAATATTTTCTTAAAGATGGTTTGTTTCCATTTACATTATATTCGTGGATTGGCTGCTACTTCTCATATTGTAGTTTGTTTTTTGCAATCTTTGATATAAGATTGCGGCAGAATGTATTTCTTCTATGTTTTGTTAATTTAGGAACTTGGTGAGGACAAAATATATATGAGTGAGAACATATTGGCCTTTGAACCAGAACCTTTTGCTGATTGTTCAAATAAATTGTTGTTAATGGTTCTAGTTGCTGACATTTCGAAAGTGGTTAATTTGTGAGTGAAGATGGAACCCACTCAACTAAACATGCCACTTCAAAAGTGGAACAAGTTAAATAGGTAGGTGGCAGAACAAAACTAAATAAAAGTTTTCCATTAACAAAAATTTGCTATGCCAATCTGCAACTATTTAATGGAATAACCCAAACACAAACGCAGAAACCCAAAGATTGTAACAGGTCAATTTTTTGCATTTTCAAAGTAGGTTGTTTTCTACAAAACTATCAACCACATGAACTCAAAATATGAGAGTGACTTAAATGAGCTGCAACATGCAAGAACAACAATACAAAATAAAGTGTTCCATCCTGATGCTATTTTCCTTAAACTTTTGAACAAAATAAGTAATATCTTCATTTGCAACAGCTTCTCCCGACACACTTGCATGGCCTCTTTTGTCTTGAATGAGACTACTTCTAATGACTTCGTATGTAAGTTTTTTTTTCTAGCCCTTAGCTTCTATACCTTGTGAATGTAGGTTGCGGGATTTCTTATGTTGATATAATGTTGTTTCGTCAATAGTTATTGAATAAATTGCGTGATGGGCGAAGAGGAAGCTGGAAGGCCACCCAGGCCTTCTACATCGATTTCACTCACCCAGGTATGATACACATTGGTTATTTAAAAATATTGCAGCGTGGGATATTGTTGACATTTACTTAATCCATTGTGTATTTTTATATTATAGGGATATTATGGAACTGTAAATCCATATAACCTGCCATATATAATGCCTCCAAATCCATATCCATATCCACATCCAAATCTGTACGCTTGGGGTAGCCAGGTAAAGTTATTTTAGTATATTGATTTTTTTTAATGCATGGGTTTGAGTCATTCTAACAAAGTAGATTTTTTGCAACATCTGCTACTGCCACCCTTTGGAACAATCATGCCATCCCCTCTGTCGAGTAATCCAGAGGAGTAGAGACGAGGTGAAGATACAACCCAGGTAGTTCATGTGAGTCTCTTTTTATGATTGTTTCTTTTACCTCCGTATTTTCCTTACTGAATAACGTGCATCTCAAAAAATGCAGCATTCGGCGATGCCACCACATGTGCCATCTATGCCATCCAATTCTATAGCTGAAAAGAATTTAGAAGGTACACTTTTAACCATATCAGTTAACATCCACTATATATATTCAATGTGCAATTTTCCTAACCATGCAATCTTCCTTGTCAAAAACTTCATCCGACATAAATATAGAGCCAGATGCGGAGGGGATGAATGAAGTATCAGATGATGATAATAGAGTTGAGCCTCCAAAATCTGGTATGCACTTTGCTACCGATAAAGAGGTTTTAGACTATTACAAACGATATGCCAAACAAGAGGGTTTTGCTGTTATCATAAGAAGAACGAAGAGAGATTTGGATGGGGGTGTGAAGTATGTGACAATTGGTTGTGCACTTGGTGGCAAGTATTATCCTAACAACTCCAATTTATTAAAGCCACGACCAACGATAAAAACTGATTGTAAGGCAAAGATAAATGCTCGCTTTGTGAATGGGGTATGGGTGTTGACCAGTGTTGAACTTGTTCACAATCACAATACAGTAAGCCCACAAAAATCTAGATTTTTTAGATCTCACAAACATTTGGATGAATATAGTCAGAGAATGCTCGATTTGAATGACAGAGCGGGTATTCGGATGAATAAAAATTTTCAAGCACTTGGACTGATGTGGGGGGGTTTGAGAATTTAGCTTTCCAAGAGAAAGATTGTAGGAATTTTATTGACAAAGCTAGATATACTATGTAAATTCGAGCAGATTTTTCTACCATCATTTTTTGATGTCATGGTCCATTTAGCAGTACATTTACTGCGAGAGGTATTGTTGGGTGGACCGGTGTAGTTATGTTGGATGTATCCAGTTGAAAAATACTTGGATCGACTGAAGCGCATTGTTGGGAATAAAGCCAGAACTAAGGGTTTAATAGTAGAGGCCTATATATACGATTGAATGGTTAACATTTTGCTCTCTATATCTTCGTGGTGTTGAAACACGATTTAATCGTCAAGAGCGAAATGCTGATCTTGCTGCTTAGCCTCCTCGTGAGCTATCAGTGTTTTCTCAGAATGTACGACCCTTGGATGCACAACCGAGTTACGATTTAATTGATGGAGAGTTGGTTATAGTTCAGTGGTATGTGCTAATAATTGCCAGGATATTGATGACTATCTCAGGTATGTCTTTCCATGCTTCGAATAATTCAAGTTTTCTTGAAGTTTAACTATAACTGTTGTACTCAAAATATACTTCTTTTGCACTTATATATAATAGGTTGCAGAATGAGGGAGGATCAAATAGCATGAATCAACAAAAAAGGTTACAAAATGATCTAGATTTCCTCTTAGACTAGGAAGATACTTGGTGGAGACAAAGGGCAAAGAAAAATTGGTTGGTGGGTGGGGACAGGAATACAAGATTTTATCATGCATGTGTAAACCAGAAAAGGAAAAAGAAGTTGATCAAAAGAGTCATAGATCAGTAGGGGACAATTTTAACAGGGGATTCTGAGATTGCAAATGGTTTTACCAGTTTTTTCTCTTCAATTTTCCAGTCATCACAGCCAGATTCAGTTTGTGTGGCTCAATGCATAGAGGGAGTGAATACAAGGGTGTCAACTGAGATGAAACTTCATTTGGAGAAGGCTTTTACAGAAAAAAGAGGTGGAAGAGGCTCTCATGCAAATGTCCCCCTTCAAATCTCCCGAGCCCGATGGCTTCAGTGCAGGCTTCTACAAAGAACACTGGAAGATGGTGGGAGTTGAGGTGACCCAGGCAGTGCTAGAATTTCTAAAAACGGGGAAGATGTCAAAGGCCATGAATCACACCTTGCTAGTGTTAATTCCCAAGGTAAACTGCCCCAACTCTATGAATGATTACATGCCTATTTTCCTTTGTAATGTAGCCTATAAATTGATCTCGAAAGTTCTGGCAAATAGAATGAAAGGAGTCTTGGATGGGGTAATTTCATGGAACCAAAGTGCTTTCATCCCAAATAGGCTAATTACAGACAAAATTATAGTGGCTTACGAACTTCTCCCTACCATGCATGCTAGACAGGAGGGTAAAGAGGGCTCAATGGCTATCAAGTTAGATATGTTAAAAGTCTATGACCGAGTAGAGTGGCTCTTTCTTGAGGCAATGATGCTCAAACTTGGATTTGGAAAGAAATGGACTGATTTAGTGATGGTGTGTGTCAAAACAGTTTCTTACGCTGTCATGATCAGTGGGAAACTAGGTGAAACTATATTCCTAACTAAGGGCCTTCGACAAGGGGACTCCTTATCACCTTACTTGTTCTTATTTTGTGTTGAAGGCCTCAACTCGTTACTGTATAAGGCAGAATCTGAAGGTCTCATTAAGGGGGTTGCAATTGTAAGGGGTGGTTTGAGGATTAACCACCTTCTTTTTGCCGACGATTGTGTAATTTTTTGTAGAGCAAGACTGGTTGAATGGTACGAAATCTATGATCTACTGGTTTTATATGAGGAAGCTTCAGGCCAAACTCTAAGCAAAGAAAAAATGAGTGTATTCTTCAGCTCAAATATCAGGGTGGAAGCCAAGGACTTCATTCTGCAGCAGGTAAATGGCTCGAGATGCAATGACTACAATCGATACCTGGGTCTCCCAACTGTGGTGGGGAGATCTAAATACAATTCTTTCAGAGGCTTGAAGGAAAGGATTTGGATTGTAAGGGGTGGTTTGAGGATTAACCACCTTCTTTTTGCCAACGATTGTGTAAATTTTTTGTAGAGCAAGGCTGGTTGATTGGTACTACATCCGTGATCTACTGGTTTTATATGAGGAAACTTCAGGCCAAACTCTAAACAAAGAAAAAATGAGTGTATTCTTCAGCTCAAATACCAAGGTGGAAGCCAAGGACTTCATTCTGCAGTAGGTAAATGGCTCGAGATGCAATGACTACAACTGATACTTAGGTCTCCCAGCTGTGGTGGGGAGATCTAAATACAATACTTTCAAAGGCTTGGAGGGAATGATTTGGAAAAGGAACAATAGCTGGAAAACAAAGTTCTTATCTTTAGCTGGGAAATAGATCCTCATAAAACGTAATTTGCAGGCTATTCCAGCCTACTCCATGAGCCTTTTTAAATTTTTGGGTAAGCTACTCAAAGAAATGGCATTGGAAAACTTTGGGTGTGGTATAGATATCTATTTTGGTTTATATCTCATACATCATGGGTGAGTGGCTCTGATTTAGTGGAATCTGAGTTCAATGAGGCTCAACTGATGGATACGACATTAAAAGCATTGGGCTACCTTCTTTACCTCAAGAAGGTAGACTAGCGCAAAACTGGTGGGAAGAAATAAGTATTCCTTGCATTTGGGCGAGAAGCGATATATTTGGGCAAGAAGCGGTATTTGTCGAATTTGGGCGAGGAACAACTTATTCCTCAGTTGGGGGAGTAAAAGTGGCAATATCAATCTTTTACCCATAAATTTGGCTACAGGTATCAGAGTCGCTCATATGACTCTAATCCATAAAGGTTTCTTTGGCACATGTCGTGATCACAAGGCTTAGTTTGGTGGGCCCCTTGTTGACCCCAAAATCAGCCTTTTTCCTTCCAAATTGTCACTTTTAATTAATTCTTTCATTTTTGGTTACTTTTCTTTTATGGTAACATTTATTTTTAGTGACAATTTTTATTCCAGATTCTTAGGTTAGATTTTAACCATAGTTATCTTATTTCGACAATTTTGCCTTTTTCGATTAGCTATTTAAGCTTGACTTGTGGACTTCAAACTGATTATTGGATTTTCTTTATAAGAAAACCCTAATCCGTTTTTTAACTAGCTGTCAAAATTACCACCTATTTTGTCCCAGCATTAGCTGGCATCAAAGCTTTAGCATTTTCTTGGTGTGAATTATCATTAGTTTTCATGACTAGTGGCAGAATTCGTGGTCGACATTGACTGGTTCCAAATGAGGAAGTTCCTCCCCTTGATCGTATCGTACAGGAAGTGACGATTTAGATTTGCAGAGGCAAGTAGTAGAATTATCCCAGCGTCTAGAAGTGCAAAACCTAGAGGGTCAAACTTATGATCAATATTATGAATCTAGTGTTGAAAACCCCTATCACAATCGTGCTCCGTTACGAGAGTACCGTGGTAGGGAGGAGCGAGGTGGAGACTACGGCTTTAGAGTGGACCTATCGAAACTTTTTGGTACTCTACAGACAGAGGGCTTCAATGATTGGTTCCACGAAGTGACATGTATCTTTGATTACAAGGATGTCCTAGATCGTGTGAAGGTGAAGCTAGTCACCATCAAACTGAAAGGCCGAGCTTCTGCCTGGTGGGAGTAGTTGAAGCGGTCTTGGGAGCAACAGGGTGAAGCCAGAATCACCGACTGGGAGAAGATGAATGGTCAATTTTTCCCTTTCGGATATACTCAAACCTTGTTTCAACAAGTTGAGGTAGGGAATGAAATCCGTTGATAAGTACACTGAGGAGTTCCATCAGTTGGTGGCTCGAAATGATCTTTCCGAAACTGAAGAGCAAATGGTAGCACGTTATTTTGGTGGCTTACGACAATCATTGTAGGCATCCTCAGTCTCCACTCTTTGATGCTTTAGATGTGTGGTGCCTGGTCATAGGGCAATGGAATGCAGAAAGTCTGCCAACCGAAAGGGAAAAAATCTCCTGATCAATGAGGATGACATGGAGGATGAGAGCATGGGATAATAGGTCTATGACAAAGATGGCAAGGAAGGTGATGTCTTAATTTAAAATAATAATTTACGTAAATAATATGTCCTCTTATTTTATTCTATTAGGTAGGTAACCTGATGAGGTTAGATCCCTTTACGTAAAAGGGTTACAATAATCAGGGATGAATTTTTATATTAGTCACATCTGTCATCTATCCTCAAAGGCCATGAAAGTGGCAGAGAAATTATGGATAGTTTGTCAATTAAGAAAGCGACCCATTTTCTTAATTTTCAATTTACTTTTTCATCTAAATTAAACAAGCGCGCGAATTCTAATTGGGTGAGTGTAGCGCCGTCATCTTTGATCAATTTGTCCTCTTATTTTATTATATCAATAAAAGTTAAAACGAAATTTAATGTTCCTTCTCATGATCTCTTCGTTTGACTAAAGTTAACTGACATGAGAAACATACAATGATCTCCTAAAAAGGTGATATAGACATCTTTCGAGTTCGAACTTCGAATTCCTTTAGAACCGTCAACCACTTTCCTTTGAATATGTCCTAGATTTTATTTTATTATATTAGGGAAACGGGTTACGATATGTCCTATTTAAGGAGACATATCGTAACCCATTTTTTTGAAGTTTAACTATAACTGTTATGCTCAAAATATACTTCTTTTACGCTTATATATAATAGGTTGCAGAATGAGGGAGGATCGGGTAGCATGAATCAACAAAAAAGGTTACAAAATGATCTAAATTTTATCATGCATGTGTAAACCAGACAAGGAAAAAGAACTTGATCAAAAGAGTCATAGATCAGTAGGGGACAATTTTAACAGGGGATTCTAAGATTGCAAATGGTTTTACCAGTTTTTTCTCTTCAATTTTCCATTCATCACAGCCAGATTCAGTTTGTGTGGCTCAATGCATAGAGGGAGTGAATACAAGGGTGTCAACTGAGATGAAACTTCATTTGGAGAAGGCTTTTACAGAGAAAGAGGTGGAAGAGGCTCTCATGCAAATGTCCCCCTTCAAATCCCCCGAGCCCGATGGCTTCAGTGTAGGCTTCTACAAAGAACACTGGAAGATGGTGGGAGTTGAGGTGACCCAGGCAGTGCTAGAATTTCTAAAAACGGGGAAGATGTCAAAGGACATGAATCACACCTTGCTAGTGTTAATTCCCAAGGTAAACTGCCCTAACTCTATGAATGATTACATGCCTATTTTCCTTTGTAATGTAGCCTATAAATTGATCTCGAAAGTTTTGGCAAATAGAATGAAAGGAGTCTTGGATGAGGTAATTTCATGGAACCAAAGTGCTTTCATCCCAAATAGGCTAATTACAAACAAAATTATAGTGGCTTACGAACTTCTCCCTACCATGCATGCTAGACAGGAGGGTAAAGAGGGCTCAATGGCTATCAAGTTAGATATGTTAAAAGTCTATGACCGAGTAGAGTGGCTCTTTCTTGAGGCAATGATGCTCAAACTTGGATTTGGAAAGAAATGGACTGATTTAGTGATGGTGTGTGTCAAAACAGTTTCTTACGCTGTCATGATCAGTGGGAAACTAGGTGAAACTATATTCCTAACTAAGGGCCTTCGACAAGGGGACTCCTTATCACCTTACTTGTTCTTATTTTGTGTTGAAGGCCTCAACTCGTTACTGTATAAGGCAGAATCTGAAGGTCTCATTAAGGGGGTTGCAGTTGTAAGGGGTGGTTTGAGGATTAACCACCTTCTTTTTGTCGACGATTGTATAATTTTTTGTAGAGCAAGACTGGTTGAATGGTACTAAATCCATGATCTACTGGTTTTATATGAGGAAGCTTCAGGCCA
This sequence comes from Juglans regia, assembly GCF_001411555.2. Classification (NCBI taxonomy): domain Eukaryota; kingdom Viridiplantae; phylum Streptophyta; class Magnoliopsida; order Fagales; family Juglandaceae; genus Juglans; species Juglans regia. The sequence goes on along the minus strand of NC_049902.1, from coordinate 22,980,091 downwards.
AACTCTAAGCAAAGAAAAAACGAGTGTATTCTTCAGCTCAAATACCAGGGTGGAAGCCAAGGACTTCATTCTGCAGTTGGTAAATGGCTCGAGATGCAATGACTACAATCGATACCTGGGTCTCCCAACTGTGGTGGGGAGATCTAAATACAATTCTTTCAGAGGCTTGAAGGAAAGGATTTGGATTGTAAGGGGTGGTTTGAGGATTAACCACCTTCTTTTTGCCAACGATTGTGTAAAGTTTTTGTAGAGCAAGGCTGGTTGATTGGTACTACATCCGTGATCTACTGGTTTTATATGAGGAAACTTCAGGCCAAACTCTAAACAAAGAAAAAACGAGTGTATTCTTCAGCTCAAATTCCAGGGTGGAAGCCAAGGACTTCATTCTGCAGTAGGTAAATGGCTCGAGATGCAATGACTACAACTGATACTTAGGTCTCCCAGTTGTGGTGGGGAGATCTAAATACAATACTTTCAAAGGCTTGGAGGGAAAGATTTGGAAAAGGAACAATAGCTGGAAAACAAAGTTCTTATCTTTAGCTGGGAAAGAGATCCTCATAAAACGTAATTTGCAGGCTATTCTAGCCTACTCCATGAGCGTTTTTAAATTTTTGGGTAAGCTACTCAAAGAAATAGAAGGCCTTTGGGCTAGATTCTGGTGGTGTAATAAAAGTGAAGGAAAAGGCATCTACTGGAAATCATGGAGGTCATTGGGAGAGGTCAAAAGTCAAGGGGCCTGGGATTTCGAGATCTTAGCAGCTTTAACAAAGCTCTTCTAGCCAAGCAATTATGGAGAATGATAAAAGACTACCTCAATGGTCTATCTAGTTTTTGAACAGAAATATTTTCAGAAGTGTGACCTCTTGGAGGCTAAATTGTTTGGTGCTCCTTCTTTTATGTGGAGAAGCCTGTGGTCTAGCTTGGAACTGATTAAAGAGGGGGCGGTATGGCAGGTTGGAAATGGAAAAAAGTATAAAAATTTGGAGGGATAAATGGATACCTGCCCCTGTGACTTTTCTGATTCAGACCCCCTTGAACACATTGGATCCCGAGGCCATTGTGGATGTTTTGATTGATGAGAGCAGCTGTACATGGAAATCTGACTTGGTGGAAGCAGTATTTAATGATGAGGAAGCAAAAGTTAATTGTTCCATTCCATTGAGCAGTAGAGGGAACAACGATAACCTAATATGGGTGGGATAAAAGAAAGGCACATTCTTTGTCAAAAGTGCCTATTTTTTGGAATCTATGATTTTGAAAAGAAATGAAGGCGAAGGCTTAACCAGAGGAGAGAATGAAGAGATGTGGAGCCAGGTGTGGAAACTAGAGGTATCGGGTAAGGTCAAACTATTTTTATGGAAGTGTCTTAATAATATTTTTCCTACAAAAGATAACCCTTTCAGGAAGAACATTATTGAGAACAACTTATGTCCAATTTGTACCTGTGAAGTGGAAACACTGGTGCATGTGATGTGGGACTGCCCTGCTATAGCATACGTTTGGGGAGATGGATCTAGTTTTTTTTTGCAAATGGAAGAGATATTATACTAACTTTAAGCTGTTGTGGACTGAGATGAGGAATAAGTTGAGTAAAGAGAGGTTGGAGATGGCCTCAACCACATGATATCAGCTATGGAATAGGATAAATGCTCTCATTTTTAAAAACCAGTTTATGCATCCTAGTATTCTGGTGAGGCAAGTTCAGGCCGAACTATCTCTATTTAAGGAAACCAATAAGATCAGTTCAAAGGGTGCATTAGATTCTATTGAGAGAGGTTCTGACCTGAAGTGGAAGCCGCTTGCTTGGCCTTATGTCAAAGTGAACTTTGATGCAGCCTTTCAAAAAGAAGAGGGAAGGATGGGTTTGGGTGTTATCATGAGAGATTCAATCGGCAGGGTACAAGCAGTGGTGATAGGCCCAAAGGATCATATCTCCTCAGCTACCCAAGCTGAAAGTGTTGCTCTTCTTAGAGCTATGGATCTTTGCACAGAGCTTGGCTTCAACCAAGTTTGTTTTAAAGGGGATGCTAAGGCAATAGTGGATGCAGTAAACTCCAAAGGTGAAGACAACTCGTGGATGCAGTAAACCAAGTTTGGTGTTACTGTTGAAGTTATTTATTTATTTTTCTTTTTACTTAATGATTAAGGAAGTATTTTTTAATAATATTGTATTTTTTTATTATTTAAAAAAATATTTAAAAGTATAAAAAAATACATGTAAAAAAAAAAAAAAAAAGAAGAACAACCATCCATATATCAATGTTAAATATATTTTTGACGTAATAAATTATAATATATATATATTATTTTTGTAAATATAAATATGTATATATACATATTATTATAATAATTAAGAATGCGTTAATTATTATAAAAAAATATAGATAGATAGAGAATGAGAGAGACTATAATGGCTGGAGGAGCACATGAGGCATGGCACGGTAGGATTTCAAAAGCTAGTGAAATGAGAAAAATGCGTGGTCATTATTTTCTCGCGTTTTTGTCGTTTCACTAGCTTTAGAAATCCTGTTGTGCCATGTCTCATGTCCACCAGCCGCCTCTATCATGTCCAACATCAATACAATAAAGCGTGTTGAAGCAGCTTATAATTGAGAAAAAATACATCCACCTCGCCTCATTGGACACTCAACTCAGTCTTATTCCTGATTCCATATTAATGCACATATTAAGGCTGATCAGGAGGCTGTTGAGTGGCAGTTTACTGGCTTTTATGGGCATCCTGAGGTTAGTAAGAGACAAGAATCGTGGGATATCTTGGTGTGATTAAAACCCTCAAATAACATGCCTTGGTTTATTTGTGGGGATTTTAATGAAATCTTAACACAAGATGAGAAGAGAGGAGGAAATGTGAGAAGTGTAGCACAGATGAACAAGTTCAGATAGGTTCTAGAGTTGGGGGAGCTATATGATCTGGGATGGACAGATTCAAAGTTTACTTGGTGCAACAGACACAAAGATTCAACTTTTATATTAGAAAGATTGGATAGAGGATTAGCAAACAGTGGATGGTTGGACTATTTTAACACAATTAAAATATATACTCTGGTTGCTAGAAGTTCTGATCATAGACCTTTATGCTTTTCTTTTTGGCAGCAGATTGCAGGTTCTAGAGAGTATAAGCATTCGTTTAAATATGAAGTGGCTTGGGGCAAGGATGAAGGATGTAAGGAATTAGTAAGTGAGGTGTGGTTGAAGGAGGGTACAAGGGAAGATCCTGTAAGAGAGGTTCAACAAAGACTTAAAATTTGTAGAATGGGCTTGGCAAAATGGAGTAAAGTTGCTAGATCAGCCTCAGAGAAAGAATTGAAAGATAAGTCTATGTTGCTAAAAAAGTTACAAGATGAAGAAAATCAACAAAATGAAGTGGAAATAGTGCAGTTACAGAAGGAAGTGGGAGATTTACTGCATAAAGAGGATCTCAAATGGAGGCAAAGGGCAAAAAGGCATTGGTACCAAGAAGGGGATAGGAACACCAGATTTTTCCATGCATGCGCCACACAGAGGAGAAAACAGAATGTTATTAAAAAAAGTCAAGGATTATGATGGAAGCATGAGGTTCGGAGAGGCTGATATTGCACTAGCTTTCCAGAATCATTTTCAGAAGGTTTATACATCCTCTAATCCACAGGAAGCTGATATTGAGACATGTTTACAAGGCATAGACAAAAGGGTGACAATGGAGATGAATGCTGATCTGGAGACTCCTTTCACCCAGGAAGAAGTGTTTGATGCTCTACATCAAATGGGTCCTTTTAAATCTCCAAGGCCTGATGGGTTTGGAGCAGCCTTCTACCAGCATCACTGGGAAGCTATGGGTCCTCGTGTGTGTGAGGTAGTGTTTGATGTTCTAAATGGGGGTGGTATGCCTGGTACTTTGAACCATACTAATATTGTTTTAATTCCAAAGATTGATGTGGCATTATCTGTGAATGATTTTCGACCCATTTCTTTATGTAATGTCTTGTACAAAATTATTGCTAAGATGTTAGCAAATAGGCTTAAGCATGTATTACCCCATATAATAGCTAGCTTCCAAAGTGCTTTTGTACCAGGTAGGTCAATAATTGAGAATGTTATGGTGGCCTATGAAATGCTACACACTATGAAGATAAGGAAGAAAGGAAGAGAAGGAAGCATGGCTTTAAAGCTTGATATGTCAAAAGCATATGACAGAATTGAGTGGAATTTTTTGAGGTCTATAATGGGGAGGCTGGGTTTTAGTGAAAAATGGGTCCAGCTGATAATGAACTGTGTGGTATCAGTTTCTTATTCTGTTTTGGTAAATGGAAAGGAGGGGGAGAGTTTTATCCCAACTAGAGGATTGAGGCAAGGAGACCCCCTGTCTCCTTACCTTTTCATCCTATGTGCAGAAGGACTGAGTTCACTATTGTGTGCTGCTGAAGCTAAAGGGAAAATGAAGGGAGTAGCTGCTTCTAGAGGTGGAACCAGAATCACTCATCTGCTTTTTGCAGATGATTGTGTGATTTTCAGTAGAGCAAGTAAAGAGGATTGGAGGACAATAATTGACATATTGAAGGTCTATGAAGATTCATCTGGCCAAATGCTGAATAGACAGAAAACATCTATCATGTTTAGCTCTAATACAAGTACTCTCAATCAAAGGGATATTTTGCAAGAGGCTGGTGCAGTTATATATGGGGATTATGGGAAATATCTGGGCCTCCCAACTATTGTTGAAAGATCCAAGTATGGAACGTTTAAGAGCATAAAAGACGGAATTTGGAGGAGAATTCATAGCTGGAAAAACTCATTTCTATCAAGTGCAGGAAGAGAGGTTCTGATCAAGGCAGTGTTACAGTCTATCCCTACTTATACCATGAATGTGTTTCGATTACCAAGGAAGCTGAGCAGTGAGATTAATTCTATGATAGCAAGGTTTTGGTGGAGTAATAAAAAGGAAGGCAAAGGTATTCATTGGCAGAATTGGGGTAAAATGGGGGAAAATAAAAAGGTAGGTGTAATGGGATTCAGGGATATCAATACTTTTAATAAGGCTATGCTGGCCAAACAAGGATGGATGCTGCAACAAAATGTCAACTCCTTAGCAGCAAAAATTTTTAAGGAAAAGTATTACAGGAAAAGCCAATTCATTGAGGCAAAGCTTGGGTATAAGCCATCTTTCATGTGGAGGAGTTTGTTGGAGACACAAGGTCTGGTCAAAGCTGGTATGGTGTGGAGGGTAGGTAATGGCAGGAGTATATCTATTTGGAATCAAAACTGGCTTCCCAATTCTGTAAATTTCCAAGTGAGATCACCCGTTAGAATTATAGCTGCTGACTCAAAAGTAAGTTCCCTTGTTCTTGAGGATATTCACTGCTGGAATGAGAGGCTGGTTTGTGAAATATTCAGTAGGGAAGAGGCTGCTCAGATCTGCAGTTTACCTCTGAGTAGGCATGGTGCGGATGATAAAAGCTTTTGGGGCTTCACTAAGGATGGAAGGTTCTCTGTGAGAAGTGCATACCACTTATGCACTGACATGGAAAAAGTAAACTATGGGGAATGCTCGATCAGACAGGAACAAAAACATGTATGGGAGGGGTTATGGAGGCTTAATGTTCCTAACTCTACCAAGCAGTTTGTGTGGAGAGCACTGAATAATATATTGCCTACAAAGAAGAGCTTGGCCCAGAAGAATGTTGTTAAGGTTGCCACATGCCAAGCTTGTGGTATGGAGGAAGAAACAGTATGTCATGTCCTTTGGACCTATCCAGCTGCAAGTGATGTATGGGCAGAAAGTCAGAGTGGTCTACAGAAGTGGACTTGTGAAGAGAAGGAGTTCTTTTATATTTGGGCTGAGATGCAGTCAAAGTTGCAGAAGACAAAAGTAGAAGAGGTTGCCATGATTTTGAAAGGTTTATGGTTCAGAAGAAATAGGATGGTATTTGAAGGCAAGTTCGATAGCCCAAGTAAGGTGATTGCTGCTGCTATATCAGGTCTCAAGTGTTTTCAAGAATCTAGACTTGAGGGGAACCAGACCAAGGGGGTAAACATCCAAAGAAGGAAAGATACAAAGTGGAAGCCACCAGATGAAGGTGTAACAAAGGTAAATTTCGATGCTGCTATTGATAAACCGAATAACAAAGTGGGGTTGGGTATAGTAGGAAGGAATTATGAGGGAGAGCTTTTATTCTCATTATGTGCCTCAAAGATGTTTAGTGGAAGTTCAGATTTGGCTGAAGCTATTACCTTATGGAGAGCTATGGATCTAGTTGTGGAACCAGATGGTCGAAATGTGGTTTTTGAAGGTGATGCTGAAAGGGTAATAAAAGGGGTAGCAGGGAAGGGAATCATATGTGCTTCGATGACTCAGCTTTTTGATGATATGCGAAGCAGGCTGGTTCATAGGCAAGATTGGTCTGTGGAATTCATTTATAGGAAAGGCAATAGTGTGGCTCATGAACTTGCTAAGAGGGCGTTGAGAATGGAAGGGGCATGCTGCTGGATTGAAGAGGGACCTATAGAGATTGTTGATATTGTTAAGCGAGAAATGCTTTGTAATAATTTACAGCAACATCTTGTGGGTGACAGAGTGTAAACAAATGTTGTTTTGCACCATTTGTTTACGAATGAATGAGAAGTATTTCTGGATGATTCTAAAAAAAAACTCATTCCCCAAAAAAGTGATACCATTCCTCTAGTATTAACCTCCTCTCATGTTTTTCTTTTCCTTCTTGTAAATTTTGCTACTAATTTTTTCAATGATAACTAACTTTTAGTCTAAGATTATTTCATTGCACTTGAAATTAAATTTTCCGTCTTACTTTTGTTTTATATTTTATTCATTTTTTTTAAATACTTTTTTGACGGATATAACTTGGAGGTAAACAAATGGTATTCAAAGCTGGTCGAGTAACTTCTTTCTGTCACAAAAAATCTGCCCTCCTCTCAACATTGAAATCCTAGCTTCGTCCCTGGTTTCAATGTCCCCTTAATTTATATTATGAAAAATAGAGTTTAATGCCACCTTAACCCTCTCTTCAAAAGATGAAGGTGACACTAAGGTGGGGTTTAGATAGTGAGAAGAAATAATGAGATGAGATGATTTTAGATAAAAGTTGAAAATTGAATAAAATATTGTTAGAATATTATTATTGTTTCGAGATTTAAAAAAGTTGAATTATTTATTAGATTTTATGTGGAAATTTGTGAAAATTATAATGTTGAGATAAGATGAGATAAGATGAGGTGGATTGAGATGGTTTTTGTGAGGGGATTTTTCGCCGTCCCATGCAATTTCTTAGGCCCAGCCAATGGGGGAGATTCACTAGAAGACAAGATATGAGAGAAGGAGAGGGGACAAGAATAGACTAAGGCATGAAAGTGTCAGGAGGCATGAGAAAGTAATGTCAGAAGAGGAAAAAATGGGATTTGACAAAAAACAAAGAAAACAAAGTGTCAGGAGAGAAAAAATAGGGAAGTGCCTTGAAGCAAGAGAGAGGCAGGCGTTAAAGGGCAAGAGAAACCTATGGATAAAGGACTCTCACTCTGTCTTTTCGGGACGGCTTTGACTTCTTCGGACTTAGGGACTTCTTCTTCAACCAGAGAGAAAAACAAAGAACTTCTTCTCCAGTAAATTGCTCTACAGCTTCCATTGTACAATGAGAAAGAATAGGCTATGAGAGATTGTAAACAAGCTTGTTATAGTGGAATCTCCCCTCCCTAAACTCCCATGGATGTAGGCCTAGTACTGAACCATGTAAACCTGTGTATTCATCTTGCTTTATTTTCTGCATTTAAATACTGTTAATCGTAATGGATGTATGAACCGACACCGTACAGCCGCATCGGACCACTGCCGTGAGCTCCATATAGCCCTGATCGAGGCTCAGCGCCTCTCAGCACATCCCGGGAATGGATATTTCTTCCCTTCTGGATTGTGCGTGTTTTTGAACATTAATAGTTGGCTCCGTCTGTGGGATCGAGATTTTTTATTCCAGTAGCTGAAGAAGAATGACTTTCCAAAGCGCTAAATTATCTCTGAAGGAGCAGATGAAACGCTTCCAAATAAGTATCTTCAGTCTTTCCACTTTTATTTTTATGAAGAGCACAACTACAAGAAAGGGCTGATTAAAAGTGTACGGCACTTTTTATATATTTAGCATGAAAGGCCGACTTCTCAAACTAAAAAGCATGAAAGTTCCCAAACCAAGCTTCCAAGCCACTTAGGCTGTAAATGCAATTGCCCTGTATACTTTTAAATATATAGTACACATAGAATACACTCGCGGGAAGCAATGCATAAGTGCACATTGCATTAGTGCACTGGTGAACTGTGCACGGATACCACGTTCAGGAACAATGCCATGCACGGTAAACAGGGGCTGGGCACGCCATGTGCCCCCTGGGCATCCCTCACCCACTGGCAACAGGGGCCTACAACGAAACCGGTGGCCTACAAGTGGGAGGCAGGTGTTAAACGGCAAGAGAAACCTACGAATAAAGGACTCTCACTCTCTCTTTTCGGGACGGCTTCGACTTCTTCTGACTTGGAGACTTCTTCTTCAACATGACAGAAAAACAAAGAACTTCTTCTCCAGTAAATAGCTCTACAGGTTCCCTTGTACAGTGAGAAAGGAAAGGCTATGAAAGATTGTAAACAAGCTTGTTATAGTGAAATCTCTCCTCCCCAAACCCCCGTGGACGTAGGCCTAGTATCGAATCATGTAAATCTGTGTATTCATCTTTCTTTATCTTTTGCATTTAAAAACTGTTCATCGCCATGGATGTATGAACCGGCATCGTACAGCCATATCGGAAGTTGAAGAAGGACGACTTTCCGGCACTCTAAGTTATCTCTGAAGGAGCATATGAAACTCTTCCAAATAAGTATCTTTAGTCTTTCCACTTTTATTTTTATGAAGAGTACTACTACAAGAAAGGGTTGATAAAAGGGCACTGAACTTTTTATATATTTAGCATGAAAGGCCGACTTCTCAAACTAAAATGCATGAAAGTTCCCGAACCAAGCTTCCAAGCCACTTAGGCTGTAAATGCAATTGCCCTAGGTACTTTTAAATATATAGTACACATAGAATACACTCGCAGGAAGCAGTGCATAAGTGCATAGTAAACGGTGCACGGATACCACATCCAAGAACAATGCCATGCACGGTAAACAAGGGCCGGGCATGCCTCGTGCCCCTTGGGCATCCCTCGCCCATTGGCAACGGCGTCCTATGATGAAATCGGCAGCCACCATCTGGGCCGCTGTTGTGTGGCGCCCTCGACCCCCACGTGTTATTTTAGTAGAGTTCGTGGCACCGGGATGATGACTACACGGATCACGTACCCCTATGACCAGTGCTCAGAGTGTGTACAACATGCAATAAGTGTAGAAAATAATATTCGCAGCGGAGAAATAAAAAGGTCTTTCTTTATTAAGTACCAGAATTTTTCAAAAATAGAAAAGTAACTTTACAAGAATTATACAGTCATCCGACAGATAAAATAAATACAGGAGATAACATAAGGGAAACGAATCCCATAACGCTAAACAGTAACTCAGCAAATCAAACCTCCGATGGAGTTGATCCCTCAGGCTCAAACTCGGGCTCTGCGTCAAACTCTACGGCACCATAAGACGGAACCGTAGGGTAAAACACCACAATAAGATTATGACATCTTAACAAGTAATTAACCAAAATAACATCCAAGAGATATAAAGAAATAACACGCGTCCCCATACGGACATAATATGCAAAACAACATCTCATCTTCTTTTTCCCAAAATACCCTTTTAAACCACTCACACCAAAAATCTCATTTTTGGTCCAATCACAATTATTAATTAATAAGCATGCGCCACAGTCTCCCCTATGGACCGTCAGCACGACCTGGCTCTCTTCGTCACATCACGGGTAACGTCTATGCATGAGACTTCGTAACGAGCGATGCCCAGTTTCGCGCTTAGCGTGTACATGGCCAAGCATCCTCTAACCTCGCCAGCCAAAGGTCACGGAATTGGTACGAGAGCGTTACCGTCTCGTCCTTTCCCGTCGTCGCCCTGCGACAATTCAGGGGACTTCACATCAGTCTGTTACGCTCCCGAGTGACCAGAGGAGCTCCACCAAGATAATGCCCCATCTCGGCTTGGGGTAGTGATACACACGCACCCACACAATTAATATCAACAGTTTCAATTTCCAACAGACAACGTGACATCACTGCACAATGTAATAAAACGATAAATATACAATTCACAATTTAATTGGAATACACAATTAATTATCTTAAATAAATACAGAAGTACAGTTGTATATTTACACGCGTAACCCATCCTCCAATCCGGCCCAAGGCCCAATTCCAACAACTACAATTTATAACCCAACGCTTCAACAGCCTAAGGCCCAATTTCCAACATACCAATATAATTAACAGTTTATGAACGATAAATACAACAATATTATTAAACGGGTAAATTACATACACACGACGAATAGGAATAATCTGAAAGGTCAAGCGAAAGGAACAGTTGTACAAGGTGGCGGTGCAACAGCGGCACACAACAAAACAGTGCCCAAAAACTTGGGTTTTGATACATGGCAACAACCAACAAATTTCCACAATTTAGAACAAACACCAAGCACGGTAACAACTTTCCAAATTCTCGGATCTAACACTCAAAACTCACGATTTACAACCCAATAATTTACCATGAACCTGAGCAAAAATCCAAGATTTTTGAGGCAACAATGAGCTCGGCAGAAACACAAAAGCTCACAGTTTCACAAACCAAAACACAAAAATAAGCAAACAGCAAAATGTGAATGAGCTCAAGAAAAGATGATCTCGGATTCTCCCAATAATGGAGATGCCGTGGCCTATTTATAGGCCAAAGTGGCGGTTTCGAAGTGCCGTGCCGCACGGGTAGACGAAGGGGAAAGTCGGCAGCTCAAGCCGTGGAGGAGAAATGGCTATGGTGTGGACTTGTGGCATGACAACTGGACAACAACACTCCGGAGGGCGCATCCGCACGACACGAAGAAACCCATGCAAGCTGGAGGTGGAGAGTGGTGGCCGCGGGGAGTGGTACGCACTACAGCAACCTTTTCGGAGCCTCCACTGATCGACACCGAGTGAACATGTAAGAAGGAGGTGGAAGAATGAGGTGGAAAGGGGAGGGTGACTTTCGGTAATTGCAGAAGAAAAGAAGAAGAAGAAGAAGGAAGAAGAAGAAGAAGGGGCGACGCCTAAGGAAATAAGATGAAACCCTAATGGTTTCAATCAAGACGGCGCCGTTTTGTTAAGTGGGGGTTGGGTTCTCGCATGGGCCGGGCTAGGCTACATGAGCTGGGCTGGGTCACACAGCTGGGCTTCACTCACAACACACACACACCACACACGGCCCAAACTAAAACACAACATTTAAAACAACAATTAAAATAAAAAGCCCACAACAAAAAAACAAGCCCAAATAAAATAACACACTTAAAATAAAATAAAATTAACAAAACAAAAAAATAAAATACCAAAATAAATAAAATAAAAAACAACATAGTTAACTAACACATAACAAAATAACACCTCAATTAAAATAATAAAATGGATTAAAATACAAGCAAAAAGTTAGAGATCTCACAGTCGTGGTCTACTGGCTTAGTGGTGGTCGCCAACCACCACGGTGGGCTTATGTATGAGGCCCACAACTACGCATGAAAGGATAAATAGAAGCGCCACCGCCCCGCCATGGCGCAACGCTGGAGTAGTACTAGCAGTCACCTGTCAGCGCCGTTTGTCCCCATGGGGCTGGTCTGTGACCTCTCCTCAAGGCGAGGACCACACAATGGCGACGAAATACAAACGGAGCTGCGTTGGCTAAAAGCTCCATTTCCCAGCCTGGCTGCGGGACAGTGAAGACGATGGCGGCTATATCTGACTTCACTAGGTTGGCCTTCGACCACCCCAACTAGCGGCAGCTCAGCCATGAGCTATGGGCACTTCTGCGGGTGCATGACCGTGCTGGCTCCATGGCCCCTCTCCACTGCCAATGGATACAGTCCTCGGCCACACCACAAGCAGGAACTCCAAGGCTCCTTTCCACCGCCATACGGTAGCGGGAGAACTACTCCTCGGCCAACCTTCACGACCTTAACAGACTCTCAACGGCCACCTTCATGGCCACTGAACTATGCGGCCTTAACTCATTGGCAGCCCACTCCACGGCCCTTGATGTGTTGCTCCTCAGCCATGCACGATGGCACATCGGCCCTACACTTCTTGGCAGTGTCTCCTCCTCTCCTCGGCCATATGCACAACGGCCTCCTAGGGCAGAACTCTATGACCCAAAGTAACACGAGTAGAAACTCCACCAGTTTGTAGGACCACTACACGGCCAGCTCATGGCAATATCCTCCTCTCCACGGCCCTGGGCCAGTTGTCAGTAGCAAGGCCATGTACCGCAGGCAGGACTATGACCAAAAGCCTACAGCCGAGAACCACAACACATCGGTCCTATTCTGTGGCCAAAGATTACACGACCACTCCCCTCTAAGCACTACGTGCATGTGCGCCATGCACTACGGCCTTATGCACAGTGGGCATGCAGAAGGGCACAAGCAGCAAATGAGTACCAGGCCACCTCCACAACAGTTTGAGTTTTCCTTCGTCTTGCATTGTCACTCCCACTTGTTTGAGTACCAGGTCGCCCACTTTAAAAGATCTGCGTTTGACTCGTTTGTTGAAGTATCACTTCGTCTTACTTTTGTTGAGGATATTTTGAATCACAACTTCTTCTCTTTTCTCTTCTAGGAGGTCAAGGTGCTCGTCTTGCACCTTGTTGTTTTTAGGTTGGCTGAAGTGATGGGTTTGATGTGTAGGCAAGCCGACTTCTAACGGGGCGACTTTTTTGCTCCCAAAAGCCAATGTGAACGGTGTTTCACCTGTTAGGGTCATTATAGTTGTCTTGTAGACCCATAGCACCCCTCGGAGTTCTTCCACCTATTCTTATGTTCGTGAGCTTCTTTTTTAAAATCCCAAGTAAGGATTTGTTTGTTGCCTCCGCCTGCATATTAGCTTATGGGTGCCCTAGTGATGAGTACTTGGCTTGGATTCCCAGTTCTTTGCACCATTCTTTTTAATGTTTTGAATCAAATTGCTTCCTGTTGTTGGAGATTACATTGTGGGGGATTCCGAACCCGCAGACAATGTTCTGCCATTGAAATTTGGTATGGCTTTTCCCATTATGGTTGCTAAGGGCTCTCCCTCTGCCCATTTTGTGAAATAATCTAGAGCAACGACTACATGTTTTACCCCTCCATTCCCTGGCGGGAAGGGACCTACCAGATCAATTAGCCATTGAGCGAACAACCTTGAGGCAATGATAGAAAATAACTTCTAGGGGGGAAAATGTGGGACGGGAGCATAGATCTGGCATCTAATGCACTTCTACACAAACTGCTTGGCGTTTATAAGGGTTTTGGGCTCGTAGTATTCTGCCCTAATAGCTTTCCTTGCCATAACCTTTATGCCAGAATGGTTGTCCCAGACACCCTCGTGTATCTCTACCAAGACATGCTGGGCTTCCTTAGGTGAGATGCACCTTAACAATGGAGCGGGAAAGCCTTTTTTGTACACGATTACATCAACCATGACGAATCGTGTTGTCTTCCTCTTTATCCTCTTTGTTGTTTCTTTCTCCTCTGGGAGTTTTCCTTTGTCCAAGTACTCTGATATTGCCTTGGCCCACTCTGGCTTCGTAGGCCCTACTTGGTTTACCTATACTTCGATCACTGGGATCTTTATCACTCCCCTATGTACCTCCCAACTTAAATCTACCTCATCACTCGTAGAGGCAGTTTTGTCTAGCTTGTGTACTATTGTGTTATCATCCTCCCTTAGTATCTACTCATGACTAAAAAGGTAAGTTGGTCACGGATCTCCAGCACCTTGCTCAGATACTTTTTTCAGCTTTTCCCCTCTTGTGGTGTACACTTCGATTACTTGGTTTACCACAATTTGAGAATCCGCCTTTGTTTCAATCTCCACGACACCTAGAGTTTTCGTAATTGAGAGTCCTGCTATTAGGGCTCCATACTCGACTTCATTGTTGGTGGTTTCAAATGGAAGCGTGGCCATGTAGTGGTGCTCTTATTCCCCTACTCCGACGATGTAGATCCCTATTCCTCCTCCCGCTTGACAGGCATGTCCATCCACGAATACTAGCCAAGGTTGTTGGTGGGGTGCAACTTCAGCTTCCCCGGGGAACCCTGTGAATTCAGTGATGAAATCTACCAAAGCTTGCCCCTTCACTATGCTCCTGGGCATGCAATCAATGTTGGATTCGCTAAGTTCCACTGACCATAAGAGCAATCTTCTCGAGGTATCTAGTTTTTGCAGTATTCTCCCAAGGGGGTGTTCTGTTAACACCTTCATGGGGTGAGCCTAGAAACATGGCCGCAATCTTCTAGTGGTTATCACCAATGCGAACACCAACATTTCTATTCATGAGTATCTGGTCTAGGCTCCCCTCCGAGAAGTAGAATGCCTCTAGTGACTTCAAGCTTTGTCGTCACTTACTTTTCTTTCTCTTTCTTAGGCCGTGTGACAGTCTGCCTTCCTTACATTATGCAAGGTGAAAGAAATGCTCGGCTTGTGTAATATATTGGCACCTATATTACTTTCTCTCCGTTGACTAGGACCACAGAAGTGGTGTGGGCGTATACCGCCAGGTATACGTACAAGGTGTCCCCGTGATTGTCCTGCTTTAATAGTGGTGGGTTGGATCAGTACTGCTTCAACTCCTTGAAAGTCCGATCACATTCTTTGTTCAATGGATGTATCTTTCGTAGAACCCAAAAAAAGGGGAGACATTTTTTTGTGGATCTTGAAACAATCCTATTTAAGGCTGCCACTCTACCTGCCAACTATTGGGAATCGTTGATGTTTTGCGGTGGTTTCTTATTCAAGATGGCACCAATCTTTTCAGCGTTTGCCTTGATGCCCCTTTCAGAGACGATGAAGCCCAAATATTTTCCTGAATCTACCCCAAAAGCACACTTCGTCGGGTTCAATTCCATCTTATACTTGTGAAGCACACCAAAAGATTCTCTTAAGCCTGCTAGGTGTTGGGCAGGTTCCTTTCTTTTCACCAGTAAGTCATCGCATATACCTCCATAGTCTTCCCAATCTGTTGTTTAAATATCCGATTGACCTACCTTTGATTAATTGCCCCGACATTATTCAGCCCAAAAGGCATCACTCGGTAGCAGTAAAGATATCTGTCAGTAATGAATGTTGTCTTCTCTTCATCTGACTCTTCATTTGACTGATTCATGCAGATCTCATTATATCCAAAATATGCATCCTGTCCTTGGGGAAGGCTTTATTCAAGTCTGTAAAGTCTACACACATCCTTAATTTTCCGTTCGCCTTCTTAACCAAACACCATGTTGGAGAGCCACTCCAGGTAGTATGTTTCCCTTATAAACCCCAGGGATAGGAGGCAATCTATCTTCTCGACTATGGCCGTGCACTTCCCCGTACTGAAGGTTCTTCTTTTTTGGCACATCTTCTTTGTCATTGGATCAACACATAGCCTATGCTCTATGTCGGCATAGTCAGTTCCTGGCATGTCTTCATGACTCTAGGTGAATACATCTCTGTGTTTGATCAGTAGTTGTTTTAACGCCACCCTATATTTGGGGGGGAGCCTTGTTCCCACTCTTGTCGTGGCGTTCGGCCGATCTAGGTGTAGCGTTACTATCTCTAGAGGCTCGTTTGCTTCTATTTGCATTAAATTGTTCTCATCCCTACCTTCCAAGTCCTAGCAAGCTGTGATTTGCAGTGGGGGTGTAGGTTTCCCTTCCAACCTTTTCACGACACATATGCCTGCCGCCCCTGCTTTGAGTTCCTAATCAACTAAGATTCACCTAGTCGAGTAGTTTACAATTAACAAGGTTACTACCAAGCTGTCGTCATAAGGGTACAAGACCCCTTGCAGTCTTCATCTCCAAAAGAGAAAGTAGGCATGGTACCCATTCTAGGGTGTTTGGAGGGTTTATCTGCCATGTACACCTCTTGGTACCTCGCTTTACGGGAGTGAGCCTTTTTGTTGGATGCTATCACGCCCCTACCAACAAACCCTTTTTACATGGTGGAAATTTCTCTTAAGGGAGCTTGGTCTTGGTTGTGGGATTGGCAGAGGGAGTCGTGCCCATGTTCCCTTTCCTATCTCTGCCTTTTGGGGTTACTACTCTGCCTGGACTATCTCCCTTGGCCTTCTTCTCTCCTTGGCTTGACGTGCTCAGCCAGCATTCACTCGAGCTCCCTGCTTCTTGCTAATTCGACTACCCTTTTCTTCGTGGTCGAGCTGCCTTCTATCCAATGGGAATCTGATTGGTGGTTCTTGCAATTGCGCTAGTCCCTTGTGGATGGGTGTGCTTCTTTCCTTGTGGTTGCCGCTTTTTCTTACGCGCTCAGATTATTATGGATTAGACGAGGCCCTTGGTCTCGCTGGTTGGGGTGCCTTTCTCATCGTCTGTCTTGATGAATCAACCCGATGTTTTTGTCTCTCAAACTGTTTGAGTTCTTGGTTTTCGACTTCAACTCTTGCTTCCTAGGTTCTAAGAGGGCTTGTGGTGTATCCTTTGTGTTAACATATTCATCAACCCTGTCCATGAATTCCCTCAAGGTCGAGGAGGTTTTCTTGGCCAACTCGGTCATGAATGGACTACGGGGCATTATACCTCCCAGAAGGGTAGCTAACGTGATATTCTCATTCTCATCGTATGTGGTCAGTTTCTCCTTGTTAAATCAGGTTAAACACACTTTCAAACTTTCCTCCTCCCTTTGCTTAATGGTGAGAAGATAGGTGGTGGGCTATTGACGTCTCCTACTTGCCATGAATTGTGTTAAGAGTTGTTTGGACAACTCTTCAAAACGGTTGATTGATCCTAGTCGCAAAGTCCTTAACCGGCCCCACACTATTCCTTTTAATGTTAACGAGAAAGCGTGACAAGCTTCCTTTCCTGAGGAGCCGTAGATGGTCATGTGCGCTTTAAAATTCTTCAAGTGATCTACTGGGTCCCGGGATCCATCATACATATCGATTTGGGGAACTTTAAATTTTGTTGAGAGTGGTATTGCCATCATGTTGTCGTTGTAAGGAAGATCACTTCGATTCAACAGCTGCTCCACGGAGGAAGATCCTCCCATATTTCTGCCATCTCCTCGTATTTATCTATGAGGCTACGCATGTCGTCATGTAATCTCTTCTTTTCTAACTCCTCGGTGTTCATACCTCTTGCACTCTGTGATTCTCCTTCCAACTGCTCGTTGTGGGCAAGTGGTGTTGCAACATTCTATTGTTTCAGCTCTACGTTCTCCTTCCGCAGCTGCTCAAGCACTGTTGTTACCTTTTTCAACTTTTCTTCAGCTTCCGCCACCTTTGCTTCTGTGTCTGTCGTATTCATCTCTTGGTCGCGGGTTGCTTCGAATTGCGTAATAGTTGGCATGTGAAAGACACGTTGAAGTTTACAGAGATCCCACAGATGGCGCCACTGTTAAGGACGTGTTTCACACCACCAGCTACATGAATGACCTGCAATAGAGGGGATGGCGGCACGGTGTGATAAAGTAAATATCTTTGGAAATCAAATCTTTTGATCTGATAATTATAAAAATCAAATCAAGATAATTTGATATGATCTTTATTAGAGAAATAGAGGTTGGCTTACATCCTGTTAAAATTTTATTGGATACATTTTGTTGAAAAATGAATGGATAATATTACTTTGAAATTTTAATAGTGAAATTTTATTAGGATGAAAGCCAAGCTCTACGTAACCAAGTTCAAAAGGTAAACAATGCTAATATGACTCGGATGTTAGAAAGTGAAGACTATTACACTGTACATGTACAAGTCCTAAATTTCTTGTTCATTAGCTTCTCTTAATTAGCCAATGCTAATTCCATTGCTGAACCGAGAACAAGGAGAGTCATTGAAGATGATAGCAAAGAACAAAACTCGGCTTTAAAGCCCTTTCTATTTTCCATTTAAAGTGGGACAAGTAATGCTTAGACATAACTAAATGGACTGCCACATGTTCATTTCCCTTTGGACTGCCGTTCAAGTGTATTAAAACAAAAGTTATATATAGCCGCTATATGTGTAAACTAGATAATGCAAATATATATATATATATATATTATAAAGAAAAACACTTATTATAAGAATCAAATAGGGATTTCTATTTATCAGAAGAGAATAAAACAAGTTCTCTGTATATACATTTCATAATAATCCAAACATTACAAATGCCTTAGACAACTTATATAGGCACTTAGTACAGCATGTAATGACTGAAAAACAAAGAAACTGAATAAAAGTTTGTTACAATAGAACGTAAAGAAGAATTCTTGAAGCTTCAGATGCTGCTGATGTGGGTTATTGTAGCTTGTTGTTGTTTGAGTGTGCAACAGTATGGTTGAGTTTAATACGGCCCCTCGAGTCTAAAGAGGTGTCAAGCATAGTAAGACTCGATTTGATAATAGAAAATCTTTCGGCCACTAATGGTTTAGTAAAGACATTGGCTAATTGGTCTTTGTTGCTGCAGAAGGAAACTTGAAGAGTCTTGGAGCAACTCTGTCCCTTACAAAATGGAAGTCAACATCCATATGCTTGGTGTGTGAGTGATACACAGGATTTGAAGTCAAATATGTTGTACCTAAATTATCACACCACAAAACAGGTGGCTGTGAAAGTGTGAAACTAAGTTCCTTTATCAAGGTTTGTAGCCATTTAAGCTCAACAGTGGTATTGGCTAAGGCCTTGTATTCGACCTCAGTGCTGGAACAAGCAATAATGTGTTGCTTTCGTGAGCTCCAAGAGATAAGATGATTGCCCAGAAAGATACAAAAACCACCTGTAGAGCGACTATCATCTGGGCATCCTGCCCAATTTGCATCAGAGTAGACATGGTGGATTTACCAGATTTGTTAGTGAAGAACAATTTGTGATTAATGGTGGATTTGAGGTAGCAAAGGATTCTTTTAACTGCTATCCAATGGCTAAGTTTAAAGTTTAGGTTCATGCATGAATTGGCACACTTTGTTGACAGCAAAGGAAACATCCGGCCTAGTTAAGGACAAATATTGTAAGCTACCTACAATGCTTCTAAACAAACGTGACATTCTCAAAGGTAGGGAGTCAAATATTGAAAGTTTGGTGGAGGCCGACATGGGTGATGAAATTGGATTCGCAACAAGCATATTGGCCTTCTTTAAGAGATCAAAAATATATTTTCTTTGGGAAATAAGTAGACCATCATTGAGATAATCCAGTTCCAATCCAAGAAAGTAAGATAAAGGACCTAAATCTGTAACTGGAAAAGCTTGACCAAGAGAGGTAATAAGACTATCAATCACAACTAAGGAAGAGGAGGTGATTACCATATCATCAACATACACCAAAACAAAAATGTAGATATCACCATTATGCAGAATGAACAGAGAAGGGTCACCCTTTGAAGCCGAGAATCCATAATTGATAAGCCAAGAGCTTAGTTCTGAGAACCAAGCACATGGAGCTTGCTAAGGCCATAAATGGCCTTATTGAATTTGCACACAAAGTCAAGCTGAAGTGGATCAGCGAATCCTTGTGGTTGTTGCATAAAAATGGTCTCGGTGAGCCTTCCATGAAGGAAGGCATTTTGAATATCAATCTGCCGAAGACACCATCCACGAGCAACTGCAATTGAGAGGACTAATTTGATTGTGGAGGGTTTAACAACCAAACTGAATGTTTTGGTATAATCTATACCGGGTTGTTGGTGAAAACGCCTGGCCACGAGCCTTGCTTTTCACCTTTCAATGGAGCGATCAAGACGTAAATTTTTCTGAAAGACCCACATTCAACCAACAAGATTAGAAACAGAGGAAGGTGGAACAAGTGTCCAGGTGTTGTTCTTGACAAGGGCTTCAAATTCATTGGTCATGGCAGTTTGCCATTCAGGACATTTAGAGGCTAAGGTGAAAGAGGATGGCTCATTTGGTACCACTGCAGTGGAAATGAAGCAGTGGCAAGAGGGATAAGGAACTGTGCCTTTGGTGAGATGACGAGGTCGAGATGAGTTTGTTTGAGAGCGAGTAATGATGGGTGAACATGGAAGAATTAAGAGAGGAGGATTTTGAGTTGGTTGAGGAGGAATGTCTGAGGTTGAAGATGAGTGGTGGGAGGAATTAGGGATTTTGTTGAAGGATTTGGGGAAGACGTCGGGAGAGAGTGTGAGGAAGGGGAGGTAGTGATGGGCTGATAGGAGTTGAGTGGGTTAGGAGAGTAATTCGATAGGCTTGAGGAATGAAGTGGAACTGGGCCGAGAATAGAAGTGGAAAAACAGGGGACGGGTACTGTGAGTGTAGTTGGCTGAGAGATTGTATTAATAGAATTGGACTTTTTATAGGGAAATGTGTTTTCATCAAAGGTGACATCCTGTGAAATATAGAGACGTTTATTTTAGAGATCGAGACATTTGTACCCTTTGTGAGAAGGACTATAACCAAGGAATAAACATGAAGTAGAGCAAAAATTGAGCTTGTGACGATTAGACGGTCGTAGATTAGGCCAACATTCAAAACCAAAATTTTTTAAAAAGGAATAGTTGGGTAGTTTGTGATAAACCATGAAGTATGGAGATCGATTTTGTAACACAGGTGTGGGAAGTAAGTTGATGAGATATGTGGCTATTTCAAAAGCGTCATCCCAAAAAGATAAGGGAAAAGAGGCTTGGGCTAGGAGAGTGAGCCCTACCCCCTTGTCTGTGTTTACGTTCGACAAGACCATTTTGTTGGTGTGTGTGAGGATAGGAGAATCGGTGGGTGATTCCAAGGGTCTTGCAAAGAGATGTAAGAGGTTGAAATTCACCTCCAACATCAGCTTGTAAGGAGATGATTTTAGTATTAAAAAATCTTTCAGCAAATGTAATTAAAGAGGTAAAGACATATAACACATCAGACTTGTTTTTTATAGGAAAAAGACATGTAAATCTTGTGAAATGATCAACTATAGACAAGTAATATTTGAAACCATTTCTTGAGACAAGGGGGTAGGGCCCCATACATCGGCCCATATCAGAAAGGGGTGACCCAGCCTTCGATGCAAGCAACTAAGAGAGGCTTTTTCACTAAGGTGGATAGATAGAGAAGAAGACAGAGGAGATGATGACAGGAAAGGAAGGAATTGATAGAGACCTTTACGAATTGGGCCACTGATGAGGAGCTTCCCCGTCAGTTTGTCCTTCACCGAAAAATGGGTTGTATGAGATTCAAAGCAAGATGAGTTGTCAATACAGAATTGTAAAACAAAGAAAAGATTTTTGGTGATAAAAGGAACGTGAAGAATATTATGAAGATGAAAAGAAGAGAAAGAGGAATCGCCAATATTATGAATAGGCAGACCAGTTCCATTTCCAGTACGAATTTGCTCATTGCCACTGTATGGTTCATATGAAAGATTGAGATGAGAGAGATCATGGCTTATATGGTGAGTAGTAGCAATATGTGGGTATTGGGTTGAATCTATGATGACTGAGGGAGAGGTATAGTTGGCAGAGAAGGATCGGGGTGGGTCATATTGATAGGCATGGTCAAAACGAAAATGGTATAGAAGAGCAATGTGGCCAGGTATGTTACAAACTTGGCAAGTAGGTCTGTTTGGGTTGTTATTTTGTGGATTGAAATTGGAATGTGAGTTGGGAAATGATCGTCCTCTGTTATAGGGAACCTTCCTCTACCACGACTATGTTGTCCTCCACGATAAGGGCCCCTTCCTCACTGATCTCGTTGATTGCCTATGCGAAAGTTGGCAGATGGCTCAAAGGGAGAGGCTAAGTTATAGCTGCGTGATGTATGGGTCAGTTGACTTTCATGACTAAGCAGCAGGTGGTAGAGCTCATGAGAGGTCATTGGTTCGGGGTTCTAGTGGTAACAGAAGTTTTGAAGGATTCATAAGTAGAATCCAGGCCATTTAGGAGGTAGGTTACAAATTATTTGTCAGGGATGGGGTTTCCTGTGGCAGCCAGAGTGTCAGCTAGCATCCTCACCTTGTTGAAGTAGTCTAATATGGATTGCTCTCCACGAGACAGGTTGGTAAGTTGAAATCAAATTTGAAACTCCTTTGCTTGAGAGTGTGAGCTGAACATAGACTCAAGTGCAATCCATAACTCCCGTGAGGTACATGTTGAATTAACATGGCCAATGACAGATTCAGTTAGTGAGGATAAGAGAATGCTCAAAATAAGTTGATCTTTTCGTTGCCAAGAAAGATAAGTTGAGTTGATTTTGATGATAGAATCAACTTTAGTAGGAAGTATTTGTGGTGGAGGAACTTGTGTTCCATCAACATAAGAGAAGAGGTCCCGCCCTCTCAAATAAGCTAAAATTTGGACTTTCCAAAGCAAGTAGTTTTCAGAGTTGAGTTTGATGGTCACTAGATGTGAAAAAAGAAGAAGGAATAGAGGTTGGAGGTGTAATGGGATCTACTGGTTCAACAACCATGGTGAAAGAAGGATCACAGAGACTGCTAGTCTAGCAGCTCTGATACCATATCAAAAGAGAATAAAAGAAGTTCTCTATATATACATTTCATTATAATCCAAACATTACATAATGCCTTAGACAACTTATATAGGCACTTAGTACAACATGTAATGACTGAAAAACAAAGAAAATGAATAAAAGTTTGTTACAACAAAACGTAAAGAAGAATTCCTAAAGCTTCTGGTGCTGCTGATGTGGATTATAGCAGCTTGTTATTTTTTGAGTATGCAACAGTACGGTTGAGGTTAATACTATTCACCCATTTTAGAAGAAAAGAGGAAAAGCAAGTCTTTCAAAAGATCTTTATTCACCCATTTTAGAGGTACATGGCAGCGAATAGATTTGGTCATTGAATGTTAAAATGGGATTAATAATGATGCTAAAACACAAACAAAAAATGAAAAAGAAGAAATTGCTAGTCTTGAGCTTACAACATAACTTGAGCATTCTTTATGAGGCCAAGAGAGTCGGAAGAATAATGATGATCTGGAGCTTTTTTGCCTTGAACAAAATCTTTCTTAAATTCTTAGCATTGATTGTCACAAAAACCTGACTTCATGTGTTGCTTTGCAAATATACTCATCTGCTTATCTGGCACCATGTAGGCCACATCAATAAATTCAGCAACGTCATATTTCTCTGATCATACTCATAGCTCTTTAAATAACAAATCCAAAGCCAACAACCGTTCTTAGATAACTTAATTTGCATTTGAACTTTAGTACCTTTCTAGTTACAATTTGTTTCTATTATGATATCTGTGATTTTTTATCAATTTGATAAAATTGCAAGCCGATCTCTCCCTATTTGGTGGCTCAGCAAGCCAAAGGCGGTGCCCGTGGACAAATGAGAGGGCATTTGAAAAGCATAGGTTGGTTATGTAAGTGATTACGAACCACTCACTCAGAAACCAAATAGCGCAAATCCATACAGCAAGAAATTCTTCTACGTTCTGAAAGGAAATTCGATAATGCTTGTAGATAAGGAAGCAAGTGGGTGTGATATGTTTACCGAGGGGAAATTCGGTAATGCTTGTAGATAGGGAAGCATGAGAAATTCTAAATCAAATACAGTAGAAACCTTTACCTCGAGTAGAAAGTCATAGATCGGGTGTGGTTATTCCGCATACTTCTCCATTGTTGTTTTTCGTCCAAATATATCCTCCTTGGTAGTAGAGTGTGCTATGTGATAACAAAACCATAGCAACACCCACATGCTCCAAAGCTTAAATGTTGGGACTAGAGAGAACACTACTTGAGAGAGAGATTTTCACTTCGTACATTGGGAGTTATCTACTCTAAGGGCGAAATGGCTATCTATACAATCCCTACAACTGTAACCCCCAACTGGACTTTAAAGGCCAGCCACCAAAGCCATTGAAGTGGCTTTAAGCCACTTCATAACCCTCGGGTATATGAAGTGGAATGGGTGCCTACTATAAGCTCCCGTTTATTATATCTCTCACTCACAGATATTGGGAAAGACCCCCGAATCTCTTAATATGTTCTCAATCTTGCTCGTACTAGTAAACTGATTGTTTGACCATCGAGCATACTTATAAAAAGAAAAATATGAGCACTATACCGAATCTATCTTAGAGAAGGCTAGTATAGCAACAACTCGAGAAAATGTCTTGTTATAACCTGACTGATTTGCACTCGTTATGCCTGAGCTCTAAAACGTTTATTCAAAAGGAGAACTAGAATCAGTACCCCCTCAAGTTGAAATTGAGTTGGTCTGATGAGTAAGGGTAGCGATCCAAAACTAGCTTACGGTAGTAGTACTACTTTTATTTGTATTATGGTGCAAATAAAATGACGCTGTGTTGTAGTACTAGTGTAGCTTATGGTAGGAGTGCATGAGCTCTCTTCTAGGCTTTTATCTTTTTTTTTATTATTATTATTAAATGTTCTCATCCGTGTGATTCTCTATGATCTCTCATTATATTTATCTTTGAGCTTTGCTACTCATCATCCTCACACACCACACTTATTTTTATTTTTTTTGTTTTATTCTTCATAAACTAAATAATTTATTCTACTTACATCTATACACCGCATATTTGGTTAGAGAAAAAATAAAATAATTATGTGTAGTGTGTAGTGTGAGGACGATTAGTATTAATTGAGATATGAAAATATCCATTCAAGAAGATCACTCCTGTCCATTTTTTGCAAGAATTGGTCAATTATTTGAAATAATGATTTTTCCAAGCATGAAAGTTATATACGGGAATTAAATTAGGGGGAAACAAAGGCTGGTAGTACTGTAGTGGTAACCTCATAGTTAGTAAAATTAAGTGGAGTTGGGAAGAGAGATTAGTTAATGAATTACTAAAAGTTATAACTTAGAAAGTCAAATAGGTTAGTGTAGATAATCCAAATAATAAGTTTGAGATTTGCAAACTTAAGTTGTTTTGCTAGAGTGTGGTGGAGGCTTGAGGTGCATAGGCGAGGCCCACAGGCAGCCTTGCTTTGGCAATGATAAAGATTTGAGGTGCCTACGATACTCAGCGGTCTATTATGATGAAAACGGAATAAGATGTCTGAGTAGTGCCCATGAGGGGCTATGTACTACATCTATAAACATAGCATGTAGCCTGTGTTTCTCGCCACTAGGCTTCTCGTGGGACCTTAGGGAGTCTTGTAGGGGTTGCCGTGGTGAGCAACCCACTGTTGTGAGCAACTGACAAGCCTCTTGTTGGTTTGTATGTTAGCTATGTTATGTCTTTGTGGTAGGTGGTGCACTTTCCATAGCCAATGCAACGTGCTGTGGAGGTCACAGTCTGGCTCCTCGTGAGCCCTAAGTGCAGGGCGGTGCAATATTCGATGTACTAACATCTTATGAACGTGAGAGACGGCGGGAGGGGTCCCATTGTTGTCCTGGTGTAGTGCAGCGGACGGGACTTGCTCCCGATGAGAGGTTGGGGAACGTTGCAGTGAGGAACATTTCCCAGTTGAACATCTATGGAGGATTCTGAACTGTGTTGCTAGCATTTTCTGAATCGAGGTATGCCATCGAAGCAACAGAAAACACCTATGATCCAAGTGGAGGTCGCAGGTGGCTGCGCTTCACCGTGTGCCAGTTCCATGTGACAAAATATGAATCTTCATGCTCGAGATCAAGAAAGGGAAAATAATAGTTCAGAAAACAGAGGAAGAAGAAAGAAGATGAGAGAGAACACGATAGAAAAATACACTTTTTACTTTTCTGTTATTCTTTATTCAATCAGTCTTTATGTACAGATACATGTATTTATACTCTCTCAGTAAACCACTATGTGACAAATGTCTTATACAACTAATAATTTATGTGAAGAGGAAGGATTTGGAGTGGAAGAGGAATGAAACTAAAAGGGAAAGACATTCTCATGAAAGATTACATCTCTTGAGATAAACAAAGAATTAGTATCTAGATCAAATACTTTATACCCTTTGACACCAAAAGGATATCCAAGAAAGAGACATTTCTTAGCACGAGGATCAAATTTATGTCTATGGCTGGATATGGTGGAAACAAAGCAGAGACAACCAAAGACTCGTAAATGAGAATAAGAAGGTGGTTTAGAAAATAAGATTTCGTATGGAGATTTATTGGATAGAAGAGGTGTAGGAGTTCTATTTATCAAATATGTAGCTGTCAAGATGCATTCACCCCAGAATTTAAGAGGTAGAGATGCTTGAAACATTAAAGATCTAGCTACATTTAATAAATGTTGATGTTTCCTCTCTACGACCCCATTTTGCTGTGGTGTTTCTACACAAGTCTTTTGATGTATAACTCCTTAGAAGCATAAAACTCAGGCATATTGAACTCAAGACCATTGTCAGACCTAATGTGTTTAATTGTTCTATTGAACTGATTTTCTGTTAAGGCAAAGAAGGAAAGCAAAAAATGCCTTGTTTGACTTTTATGATGCATGAGATAGACCCATGTACACTTAGAATAATCATCCACAATAGTTAGAAAATATCTGGAGCCATCAATAGAAGGTATGGAAAAAGGACCCCATATATCACAGTGTATTATTTCAAAGAGAAAATGAGATACACTTTGACTTGAAGGAAATGAAAGTCTGTGCTGTTTTGCTAAGGGACAGACTGTACAAGGAGAATTGTTGACATTGGACAGCTTTATGGCAGGAACAATTTTATTAAGAAGAAGTAATCGAGGTAAAGAAAGGTGACCTAGTCTACAATGCCACAAATCAAAAGAAGAAAAATTGACAGAAGCAACTTTGGGTGTCAAACCAGAAGAGGTGACATCAATCTTTGAGCAAGATGAAAAATCCTGCAGCAAGTAATATAGACCAGCTTTTTGCTCACCCTTCCCAATCATCTTCCAAGAGTGTAGGTCCTGAATAAGACAGAAATTGGGTAAAAATATGAAAGAACAAGATGAATCAGCAGTAAGACGATGAACTGAAATGAGGTTGAAGGAAAAGGCAGGAACACAAAGCACATTCTTTAGTACTAAGGAATCTCAAAGATGCACAGTACCTATATGAGTTACATGTGCAATAGCTCCATTAGGGAGTTTAACAGAGTGATTGATGGGTGAAAAAGCATAAGTAAGCAAGGAAGTGGAACATACCATATGGTCAGTTGCTCCACTATCAATGATCCATTCGGGAGAAGAAAAATGAGAAGAAGAAGAAGAATTAGAAGCTTTACCTGACAGATTAGCATAATTTTGGATATCTGAAATAGGTGTTGGTAGTAAACCAACCTGATTAACTGCAGATTGCAGGAAATTGGACTGATTCACTACAGATTTACAGTCTGAGGTACATTGAAGTGAGGCAAGCAGCTGCTGACATTGCTGTTGTATAGTTGAAAGTTGTGCACGATCAACTGAGCTAGTGTCTAGACTTGAAACACTAACTTGATTCACAACTCCAGAAGAGAAATTCTTGGCTTTGGCAGGCTTCCAATTAGGTGGATAACCATGAATCTTGTAACATTTATCCACAATATGACCATTATAACCGCAATGGCTACAAACCACTTTATCTTTGCGAGTAAAAGGTTTACCACCATTCTTGGGCATAAAAACAAGAGCACTGACCTTAGTGGATAAGGCAGTAGAAGTGCTGAGATGTTGTGTGTTACTCATAGAAACACCTCTCTGTTTCTCTTCTTGTAAGCCAGAGAAAAAACTTTACTAATGGTAGGGAATGGTTCCATGAGTAAAATCTGTCCTCTGAACTGAGAGTAGCTATCATTCAGCCCCATTAAAACTGAAGAACATAGTCTTCTTGCTAATTTTCAAGTGAGGACTTTGTGGCAGTGCAAACACATGCTGGTTTGCAATTACATGCCCCTAATAGTTTAAGAATGGATAGTTCATCCCAGAACCCCTTCAATTGAGAATAATAAACACTGACAGAGTGATTTTCTTGTGTTAAAACAGAGAGATCTTTCCTTAATTGAAAAATCCTAGGGCGATTACTTTGAGCAAAACGCAAATGTAACTCTTTCCATATATCAGCAGCAGTATGTATGAATAAAATTGTAGAAGCGATGTCTGGAGAAAGAGAGTTGACAAGCCATCAAATTACCATGTCATTGCAGCATATCCAAGCATCCAAGCAAGGACTATCAGCAGCTGGTCTGAGGAGACTACCATTCACAAAAGCAGTCTTGTTCTTCGCACTAATAGCCATGGACATGGATCTCTTCCATGTATGGAAATTATTCTCCGTAAGCGGCTGTGTAACCAGCATAGAGCCTGGATTTTCTCCATGATGAAGAAAATAAGGACTAGAAGAATCATCACAAGGATTTGAACGAGAGGGATCAGACATTGTGTCTGGAAAAACCTAAATCAAGATTGTTCAAGAAATCGAAATCTTGAGAAAGGAAATGAGAAATTGCGGAAGTGTGGAGTCAAAAACGGAAAGATACCATCTGATACCATGAAAAAATATGAATCTTCATGCTCGAGACCAAGAAAGGGAAAATAATAGTTCAGAAAACAGAGGAAGAAAAAAGAAGATGAGAGAGAGCACGATAGAAAAATACACTTTTCACTTTTCTGTTATTCTTTATTCAATCAGTCTTTATGTACAGATACATGTATTTACACTCTCTCAGTAAACCACTATGTGACAAGTGTCTTATACAACTAATACCATGCTTGTGTACCAGGAGGGCCAATGGATTTCGACCGCCTGTTTCGCCAAGTCGGGCAAAGACTTGCCCTCTCATGAAGGGATGGTTGCCTGCCGGTGTTCGTTGCTCGATGCTGGTGAGTTGACTTCGTGGGCAAGGAAACTTCACAGCAGAGGGTGCGGTGCAAGGTTGGATGCCGGGATGGTTGCCCGCCTATGAGGCAGGGAATGGGGATTCACTTGCCCAGCCATGAGGATGGCAGACACAGAGAATGCTAATGAGCTCAGTGGTGGCTGCCGGTCCCTCCATGAGCTCTTGGTTGGGTTGTGTTTCACGTGTAGCGTTTGTGTAGAGTAGCTCTGGTAAAGTAAATAACAGAGTGCTAAACAAGTGTTTGACAAAGTGCGTCAAAGGATTCCAATTCATTCATAATTTTCTAATACACGGTATTGTGCCATATTACAAAATTATATACACAGACTTCAAATAACAGCTTTCCACAATTTACAGATCAAATGACACCTGTCCACTGAGAATATTCTCTCATCCTTCTCATTTATTCTAAATCATTTTGATGTGTAACCGAATCATAGCTTGCATCTTCACATATATTGCTGTTGTGTTCCTCTTGTGTGGTTGAGCAATTTCTCTCTTTAACAAGCTCTATCGGCAGTGAAGGTGAGTAAGGGCCTCCATTGTGGGGACCTCCATGCCCACGGGTCCACTTGTGGCTGGAGGCCTTACCGAGTTGTGGGTAGCTGGTGAGTTACTTTCCCGCCAGTTTCTAGGCTTTCATTCGACGACGGACTGACAGTGAGGCGTCTGTTGTCTCTGTCTGGTCGTCTGTCCAGGTAGCCAAACCTTGGCCACACCAGGCACGACGGTAATGGGCAGTGAGCCTTGTACGTGAAACGGTGGGGTGCACAACAGCGTGCAACCCTTACGTTCGCTATGCATGGCATGCACAATGTGCATAGTGCATGCCATGCACTCAGCTAGCTTGCTCCATTTTACTTTTCGTTTGCCGTAAGAAGATGTACAAAAGTATATTCCAGAGTTCAACACTTTACAGACCAATTAATAACCAGAGATGTCAATCGGATTGGCAACCATGCATAATTTCGTAATTTCATAGACGAATAAGGCAAATTAGTAGGTCGTTTCGTGATTTCAAGCGTACTGAAAACTAAAAACTTGCGTTACAGTTTCTTTGACATATAATAAAAGCAAATTATACTTGTCGTGGAGAATAATATGAAAAAGATAATTGATGGAAGGTAAAAGAGGTTGTATCTGCTTTTTTTGGAGATTCTATTGTGAGCCGTGGAATCATCAATCCCCCCCCGGAAGGCAGGTTGCATCTGCTTTTTTGGAGATTCTATTGTGAGCCGTGGAATCATCAATCCCACCCACCCTCTGGTATAGAGAATAAGTCAAATTCCACAGACGGCGCCAGCTATTAATGCATAAAATCCCTCCCATTGGCTGGAACAAGAGAAAGAGTCATTCCCGACCGAGGTGGTGCAGGCCTCAATGATGTAATTTGAAGCCCACGATAGCAATTCAGGGTGTTGGTACAGTGCTCGTATGTACATCCATAGTAGTAATAGGAAAAGAATACATAAAAATATAAATAGAGAATGAGACACACAAATTTACGTGTTTCGGCACAAGGTCTATATCCACAGGTTATTTGGAGGGCAAATCCACTATGATGGGCATATTTTTCAGTCTCTCATGATCTGTAACACCCCGTATTTTAGTGTATTTTATTGAAGGATTATTTTTATTTTATTCAAAAATTATTCTCTTGTTTTAAAATTATTGGATTTTTAATTGGGTTATTTTTATGATTTTTTAATTTGGTGAAAATTAATTTTTATGTGCTTTCTTAATATTTATTTATTGTTATGCATTTAAATTGCTTTTCATATTTAATTAATTACTGTAGGATTTAATTATTTCAATTGACTTTACCATTACGTTTAAATTATTTTATTTAACTTGAGGTTTTGAAATCATTTCCGTTGGATCATTTTTGTGACCCAAGATGTGAGGATTAGACCTCATTTCTTTCCCTGCATTTTCTCTTTCTTCTTTTCTTTTTCTTTTTCTTCTTTCTTTTCTTTTTCTTTTCCTGGTTCTTCCCTTCCCGCGCGCGTCCAGCTCCCTCCCTCTCTCTCCGTCCGTTCTTCTCCTCCCCAGCCCGCCGCCGTGCGCCGGCGGTGGTCGACACTGCCCGGCTCCCTAGCTTCCCTAGCCATCGGCGATGCTACCCCTCCGTTTCCAGCTCTATTCGCGCCGCCGTTAGCCACCACGAGCCTCTCTAAGCCGCGGCATTCTTTTCGCCGCTGCGCCGCCGTCGCACCACCATTGACCACCATCTTCACACCACTTCATCCTCGACCTCTTGGCAACCCATTGGACCCAACCCCACCTCCGATCCGTCACCGGTGAAGCACAACCAACCACATTTCCGTTTTGGGTATTTTTGGCCTTAAACCACCCCTTGTGCCGCCACCCACGGCCAACCTTCACCACCACTAGCTTCACCGACATCCCTAGGCCCTACTCTATCAATTTTGGGTCTTCGTTTGTCTCCGTTGAAAAGTGGGTATCTGTGACCCACGGCCACAATGTATTTTACACTGTTTTGTAGCTGTTTTTCCACCTCTTGCAGCTTCGTGATCCTTCGGAAATTGCTATATAGCACTGTAAGTATTTTCCAAAGAATTCTTGTGAATTTAATGTATTTTTGCACTAACACAATACACTGTATTTCAACTGTTGATTGATTTTGCCGGACTGAGTCCGAGGAGTACGGGGGTCGGATGGATTGGTGAATGGAGTTGTTTGGTTGGATTTGATTGGGTTGGTTATTGATGGTTGTTGATTAGTGTCGGTACATGCACATTTCATGATATCATGCATGATCATGTTTATAAAGGAAACTGGGTTTTCGTGTATTACATTCATGTTCATGTGTTTATAAAAACTGGGTTTTCATGTGAGAATAGAATTTAGGTGCGTGCGTATCACGACCCCAAGCCGAGATGGGGCATTATCTCGGTGGAGCTCCTCTGGTTACTCGGGAGCGGAATATACTGAGTAACGTCCCCTGGATTGTTGCCGGGCGACAATGGAATCGGACGAGAGATTCGTGCCGACTCCGTGGTCCTTCTGCTGGCGGGGACTAGAGGATGTCTGGCCATGAACGCGCTGGGCGCGGAACTGGGCATCGCTTGTTGCGTAGTGGGTGCTCGGCCATGAATGCGCTGGGCGCAGAACTGGGCATCGCTACGAAGCCAGGACATGCGGATGGTCCCTAGGGGAGGCCATGGTGCATAGGGTAATAACGGATTAATTGGCTATTTTCTGGAAAAATAGTGTGTTGGATTTAGTATAAATCATTTTCTGGGAAAATGTTTTACGGATGTTTTGGGCCAACTGGGATTTTGGCATGTGTTGGAAAATTATCATTTTCGGGGAAAATGATGTTTTGAGGAAAATGCATATTTCTTCATATGCATGCATATTGGTTGCATTAAATGCATTTTATTCTTGAGGATTGTTTGGGTTATACTTACCTGCAGTACCATTTTGTGGTAACACAGATTTTGATGCAGATGAGGAGGATGAGGGCGAGCCTGAGGAGACGGCTCCGCCCGAGGAGTGATCTTGGATCACTCGCTTGGTTATTTGAATTTACTGTATTGTATTTTAATTATGGATGACTGTATAATTACTATTTAAGCTTTACTGATGTTTTGATTGTAAATAAATTCTGGTACTTAGTTGACTATCCGCTGCGTTATTTTTTTTGTACACCGTTGCATGTACACACACTGGCACTTCGTTGGGATGCGTGACCGTGTTGTCACCATCCTGGCGTCTCGATCCTCGTGTTTTTATATAAGGGGAATTGGGAGAGCCACATGATCTCTCATATCTCACTGTATATTGACGGTTGAAATCCCTTGAGCCAATAGAAGATAAAAATGGCATCTCTCAGCGTGTGGTTGAAGATCTCTGCCTCTTCCGTGGTAGTCTCCCAGTCATCTAACTCTCCCATTTCATCTTATCAGCTCCCTTCTATCACGACCCTATTAGTAGTAGATGGGAAAATTAATTTTATGTCAATTCCTCCCGTTGCGTATCTTACTTGCTTTCCTTCATATGCTATTGTTTTCCTTTTGTCCCTCTTTCTTCCTTTAGCTTCCTAATAGCACATTTATCATGTATTGAATTTGGTGTGTCTTGGGTTGGGCTGTGTTTACCCCCAACAGGCTGTGTATTATAGACTAACTAGGATTACTGCACATATAGTTACGGAAGATGAAAAGTCATGCCATGGCCAATTGTATTTGCTATAGTGAAATTACTTACATCAGCCTACTGTTGATATAATCCTCAACACATTCAGTGTGTTGAATTTAAAAAAATAATAATAATAATCACAATATTGTGAAGAGTACCGACTGATTAATAGCCGGGGCTCTTTGCTATATATGCGAGAAAAACTTTAATATGATACATTGATCATACTATATATTATTAAAAACAATTTAATTACATTATCTGCAATAAACAACAGACTAGTGACACACTGTCAGCTAAACATCGTAAAATATTTATATTCTTTTAATACAAATTGCTGAAAAGATATTCCACAAATATTTGGCTCGACAACCAAAAAAATGGAGCCTTCATATCAGTCGTGTTGACATCATGCATTCATGCGACACAAAAATGTCGCATCAGCCACTTTATCAGCAAAATATAAAAGTATTTCTAGTTTGGGGAAATGAATTCGGGACTCAAAGTGTGTCTCGAATGTTGTTATTTTTTTTTATATTAAATGAGTAAAAAAATATTTTTTAATGTTATTATTATTTTTTTATTTTTTTAAAAAATAGTTATGATGATTAAAAAAATATATAAATAAATAAATAAAAAATCTATTCAAGAAACAAAATAGATCCCCAATTTGAAATCTATAGCAGTTCCCTTATGGTTAGAGGGCAAAATCAATCCCTGAATTCTACGTGTTAGCGAATGGCATTACGGGTTTTTGGTTCTACAATTTTAATCCTTAGATTTGGAATTTTTTGCCATTAACTCTATCCAATGCTCGTTAGATCCACTAAAGGCACAGTTGCCACTAACATTAAAGAAGAACATAAATTTAACGTGTCACAAAGAAACTGCTGCATCAATCATGCTATTCTAAAAATAATAAAATATAAAATTTAGAATCCTTAAAAAATTTAAACAAAAATTAAAAAATAAAATGAAATATTTAATAATAACTAGAGAAAAATATAGAACAAAAAGTATTACTAAAAAAATTATTAACTAATACTACAAAGGCACCTTAGTGGTGTGGCTCGTCACCCGCAATTAGTTAATTTTTTTTATTAATGTTTAATTATATTTTTATGAGATTCTTGCTTACTTCAAAAATATTTTTGCCTTTTTTAATTATTATTATTTTTTATTTTTGATGTGATTTATATGTTTTCAATATTTTGTAATACGGTAAAATTACTGTTCAGATAACTGTGGTTTCGCCATTTTACAGATTGCTACCCGTGGTGTAAATAGTTTGAATAAGTCCTTTTGGTATACTGATGTTTAAATATTTGGTCCCTACGTCAGGATTTTTTTTTTTTTAAAAAAAAGTAGTCTTATTGGAATCTCCATTAGAGGAGGAAAACAACACAAGAAGGACAGGAGTCCACATTTCAGTGGAATCACCCAAGAATTGTAAAGTATTTGTTCCTAACATATGAGCTACAACATTTGCTTCCCTTTTAACATGTTGGGCTGACCATCTATCAAAAAATACTAGAGATTGCTTAATGTCTGATATGATCAAATCCGGTGCTGTTCTAAGAAGATTCAGCTTGAGTTATGCAATTAACAACTTTAGCAGCATCACCTTCTAGGATAATGTTCTTAAGACCCATTTCAATCCCAAAGAGTGTTGCTTGCAAGGCACCAAAGGACTCGGCCAACAGAGGGTCAGGAAACATATCCCCCTGCATTCTCTTTGTATCCAAAATCCTTCTCATGCATTTCAACTCTAGCAATAATATCAATCCCAATTTTGCAAATAGTCTTGTTAACAACTGCATCCCAATTGATCTTAGAAAAATCTGTAGGGAGGTTCCCAATCCTATTTGTAGATAGAGCTGCCCAAACCTGGGTGGGTGAAGTTGCCTTTAAAAACATGTTCATTTTTCCTTTGCCAAAACCTCTTAGCAATTATTGCAACTTCCTCTTGCTGCTCTTTCTTAAAATTGACAGACATGTCTTGATCAAAGATTCCGTCAAGAAAATTGTTTGTAGAAAAATTGCTCTTTTGAATGTGCTTTAACCATAGACCCCATACATCATTTGCTGCAATACATTCTCAGAGAGATGTGCACCCTATGTCAAGATTAGTTAGTTTTTTTTTTTTGAAAGGAAACGGATTTCATTAAAACAAAGCTTATAACATCTTTAAGTTTACAATTGATTGAATGCATGCATTCTTCAATCTCATATAAATCCTCAGAGAAATTAAGGACAGTAGGGTGTTTGAGATTTTACCATGCGGTACGTCATTTCTCCTGGCCCAGATCCCCTTCAAGGTTACTGCCACTTCCTCAATCTCACTATGGTCAAGTTGTGCACTAGAGTAGAGCACGCATTAAAAAACATATCATTGTGGCATGACATCTTCTAAACCTTAATACAACCTTGACTCCACATGTCCCTAGCTGCTGCACATCCCCAAAGAGCATGGTCTGAGGTCTTAGGTTCAATCCTGCATATTGGACACAGACAATCTTCCACAACCCTCCTTCTCTTCAAGTTTGCAAATGTGGGAAGGGTTTCACTACATGCTCCCCAAATGAATAGTTTAAGAACAAAAGCCACTCTCATCTTCCATAAGACCTTCCACACAACTTTGTCCCTAGGTCTACTTGAAGTTTCTCCCTCCATTTTAGACTCCAATTTCCTTTGAAAGTGGTAGCCACTCTTAACTGTGTACTGGCCATTGGTAGAGAACTGCCACACTAGTTTGTCTTCCCTTCCTCCAAGGCTGATAGGGATGGATTTAATGGCCTCAATCTCTTGAGCTGAGAAGATTTCTTGCATGAGATCCTCTTTCCACAGTTTCATCCTAGGATCAATTATATCACTCACTGTTTCACACCAATAGTTAGTATCTCTAGAGGAAGAAATCTGATAAGCTGGGAGGGTTGGGATCCACCTATCAAACCAAATATTGATACTATGCCCATTCCTCACCCTCCACATTAAGCCTGTTTTAAGAAGGGACAGATTTGCATGAATGCTTTTCCATGCGTATGATGGCCCAGATCCTAGCTTGGCCTCCTACAGACTCACTTAAGAGAAGTATTTCAAAAGTCCTAGGTACTTTTCAAAAGTCCCAATAGATTTAATCCCAGCTAGCTGTAAGATCTGTCTTTGCACTCCCTATTGGGTATTCTTGCTGAAAAACACTAATGACTTGTCCTTATTAAGAACCTGTCATGAGGCTTGTTCATATAAGTCCAACATCATATGTAGCTTGACAGAAAATGAGGCTATCATTTGCAAAAAATAGACGACTCAAACTAGTGGGTCCTCTCCCAATAGGAGCACTGGTTATGTCACCATTTTCCTCAGCTTTGTTCAGTAGTGCTGATAAGGCTTCAGCACACAGTATAAATATGTAAGGGGAGAGGGGATCACCCTGTCGAATGCCCCTAGAGGGGAAGAATTTCTGTTGAGGCTCACCATTGACTAGGATTGATTAGGACACTGAGTTTAGACAATTCTGTTCCAGGGTTACTCAATGTTGAGGGAATCTCATTCTCTTCATCACAGCCTCCACAAACTGCCATTCAACTCTAACGTAGGCCTTGCTCATGTCTAATTTAAGTGCCATGAAGCCTTTTCTCCCCCTCATCCTTGAAGTCATAAGAGTATAGGACCTCATAAGCTACTATGGTATTATCTGATATAAGTCTCCCGGGTACAAAGAAACTTTGGTTCACAGAAATGAGTTTAGGAGGACACTTTTTAGTCTATTAGCCAAGGTTTTGGACACTATCTTGTACAGGACATTGCACAGGCTTATGAGCCTAAACTTAGCCACCTTTTTGGGATTCTTAACCTTGGGGATGAGTGAAATGAATGTATCATTAACCTATTTGAGAGAACCCCCACCCACCACCTCCCAATGCTTCTGATAAAACTGAGCAGGGAAACCATTAGGGCCAGGTGAACCCAAGGGATTCATCTGAAAACAGCTACTTTTACCTCCTCATCAGTGAACTGCTTCATAAGGCTTGTGGACAACTCAATAGTTAGTTTTGGACATAAAGCATTTAAACAAACCTTAATATTAATGGGCAATGAAGTAGTGAAAATTGAAGAAAAGGAACCCGTGAACACAACTCCAATATCACCCTACTCATAAGCCACTCTCCCATCCATGTTTGCAATGTACTTGATAGAATTTGCTTTCTTCCTTTGGCTTGCCTGCATATGGAAATTCTGATACCCCATATGATATGGATAATGGTAGGTGGTGTATGAGATCCCATATTGCTTGGAAAAGAGAAGTTATTGCTCTTTATAAAGTTTCAATAGGGCTCCAATTGTATCATTGACTAGTTCTTTTGGAGTATAGGCCATGTTGTTTGGGCCTTCCATTGGACCGTTACAAAATGGTATCAGAGCCTATCCCAACCAGAAATGTGGGACTTGAGTAACGCCCTACCCCGAGTGTCCGGAGAGTTAACTCATATAACCTGATAATCAACTCTAACAACACTAATGTATTTCCAAATCGAAGAATATATACTTATAAAACCTCAAATCAAACGTACATACTTCAAATTAATAAACCATAGATACTCACATATCAAATCCTCAATTGAAAAATCCAAATAAAATATCAATTATTCTCCATGTCTCAAATAACAAACCAGAATAAAATAAAATTGACATAAGTCTCCATAAACCGTCTAAATCCATTGAAATCAACTTAATAAATAAATAACATCCAACATCAGCACTAATACCGCGAGATACCCAATAACTATTCACAGCTAATATTGTCCACAAACTCTAATACTGATCCTCAGCTGAACCATCAATATCATCTGAAAATATTATGAAAATTAAGGGGTGAGTTATTAACAACTCAGCAAGCAGAGAACATATATTAGCATGTAAACATGAGCATTTATAACGTTCGGTATGCAAACAAAATATTTACTTTCAGAATGCAGAAACAATATATTTACTTTCGAAATGTATAAAAAAAACTTGGTACAAAAACATTAGAGCAAAATTACCAGAAAGACAAACTTATTCCCAAAAAGAAAATCCATTCGCATATCCAAATTGAAACATTATATTCATATCATCTCATAGCATCACATCGGGACAAATACCATGTTTCACCCCGTGGTATGGTTATAAACCACCATTATACCCGTGATTGGGCCTTAATAGAAACATAACGGAACATCATCAGAAACATATCACATTCAGATACAAAATCATAACTTCATACCAAGGTTTTCAGATGACACATCATATCAAAACAAAATACTGAATAGCTTCAGATCATTTAACATGTTTGAAATAAACGGAATCAAAACATCTTCATTTATTCATAGCAAAAACTTTTAGATTTTCATATTCGCTCTTTTTGCATAGTTTAGAAACAGAATGCACAAAATTAGCTCTTGTCTACACCAATCATGACAGAAAATACTTTCTCTTATATCGAATTTATGCATATGCAGAATAAACATTTGAGGTCATTTTCAGATTTCTTTTAAAAAACATACATACTTATTTTCAAAGTCAACCTCATTTCATTTCATTTATGCAAATCTAGTATATGAACCCCGCTTACCTGACTTCCGTATATTAGATATGCCTTGGATCTATCCTTTAACAGTATCACAATCTAAAACAATAAACGTATACCACATAATTAATAATCCAAATAGGTATACCCCAAAGCTCAATTAATAAAAACTTAAACCAACCCATTTTTAATCTAAAGTTCTCCATAAGGTAAATCTAGACTGCCCATTTCAAACCGTCAATATTTTCACTCTAGCACCACCAAGTAATTTCCACCCAACCGCCACTTAACCCAACCCAAATAGCCTAAAAATAACCCAAAAATTAACACTAAATAGTCCCAATTACTAGCCCAAAACAGTCTCACAAAACCATCCAAATAATCATACTCCTCATCTAGACTTCTAACATAAGCAACCACAATCCAACAGATAAAATACCAACACACCATAAATTTACATAGGTAATAAATTGTAACAAGCTTACTGCAGTAGTGCAATTTTGACCAACGCTACAATCATATCAACAACACTTTACCACATTTCACAATCCAACCATATAATATCCAAATACTACCAAAAGCTTCGGAAGAGACTTACCTAAAAGAGTGACAAAAGTTTCAAACCACCCCGAATCAAAGCAACCCACTGAAGTCTACACCCAAAAATTTTCACAGAATTCTCTAGTGAAAAAGATAGTGGTCTGCGCAAAGAAGGATTAAGGGTCCAAGTGTGTGCACGGCAAGCCAAGACAAAGTGGGTTTGTGAGAAAAACAAACCGAAGAAAAATAAAGTAAAAGAGGGTCTGTGTGTGTAAAAGCAGGGGATAGAAATAAAAATTAAGAGTGATATCAGTGAGTGGGAGGAATAGTTACTGACAAAAGCACTCCAAAGAGAGGACTCGACGATGGCACTAAGATTTTGAGACCGACGAAGAAGTTGAACAATGCCAAAACCCAAAGAAAAATCACGAAAACGTCTGTGAGGCAAAGGGGAAATAGAGAACAAGAGAGAGAACGATGGCTCACCATCGAGGAACCCAGCCAACAGCGACGAGTCTCCGGGGACACATGAAAGGCAGAGGAATTCGCAGTGCTCACAAGGATGAACTGGGATTTGTGTAAGAGGAAAGAAAATAGAAATCTGACTAGCTCGAAGATATGGTGAGGGAAAAACTTCATGTGTGGAACTGAAATAAAACCGTGGGGACGTGGGGAGCAGGTGCACGAGATGGAGGGATTTGCAAAACTGCAGTGCGAGGGGAAAAAAAATCGTGGAGAAGAAAAATAGTGCAGGCAGAAAAAGACCTTACCAAGTGACACCATTTCAAGCTTCCTTCAAGTGTTCACTTGTCGTGGGCTGGGCTTCATCAAGTCTGGGCTGGGCTTTGGCCCAGACGTTACAGAAATATTGGGTGTTTTTATCTCCATTCCTAAGCCAATGCTGTTTTGCATGCTGTCTCCATTTCATATCAATTTCTGCTAGTGACACTTCCACTTT
Source organism: Juglans regia (assembly GCF_001411555.2). Lineage (NCBI taxonomy): Eukaryota > Viridiplantae > Streptophyta > Magnoliopsida > Fagales > Juglandaceae > Juglans > Juglans regia. The sequence continues at coordinate 22,940,025 of NC_049902.1, read as the reverse complement.
TCTTTGTAGTTTCTGCATATGGGCCATGTGGGATCCATCACCAGTCAGGTGGCTAATACTAGCCAAAGCTCAAGAGGTGTCCCTTTGTTCTTATTGTGTAGTTTTCTATTTCCATGTTATCAGACCCCTTTGACAGTGTTCAAGCTTGGATCTCAAAATGGTTGCCCTTGTGTCTCCCCCTATCACCTTGCTCCATGCCTCGTTCACAATATCACCACATTCCTCCTTTAGTTCCCAAGAAGATGTGTACCTGAAAACTCTATTTCTCCTTCCTCTTCCATACTCAAGGTGTTGCATGCTAACAAGAAGGGGGAGTAGTTAGATTTAACTGCTGCCATGGCATTGCAGTAGGCAGAGTTAAACAAATCATTCCACTTTTTGTTAGCCATTGCTCTATCAATTTTCTCCGTAGTGAATTCCCTACCACTTCTGTTATCCGACCAAGTGAATTTCTACCCTTGGGAGTGAATGTCACTGAGGCCACAATATTCAAGAGCCTGCCTAAAGTTCTCAATCTGCTTGTAGGGTCTACTGGCACCCCCCATCTTTTCTTTCTGATGTAGTATTTCATTAAAGTCACCTGTACACAACCAAGATATTGGAGATGAGGGTTTGAGTATCTTGAGAAGCTACCAACTGCTGTTTCTTTTCACTGTATCTAGGTGGGCATAGAACCCAGTGAATTGCCAAGTAGGTCTGTCTCCTCCTTCCTGGATTAGAGCATTAATGTGTCATCAAGAATAGCTGGTAACTTTGACCTGCCAGCCTTCTTTCCAAAGCAGTGCAATACCACCACTTAATCCTACACCATCCACAGCAAAACAACTATCAAACTTCAAGGACCTTCTCACCTCATCCATTCGGGTATTGTTGCACTTAGTTTCCACAAGGAAAACTAAATGGGGACACTTCTCCTTAGCCAATCTCCTAAGGATTCGAATTGTCAAAGGGTTCCCAAGCCCTTGAAAATTCCATATTAGGAGACTCATTAATGTTGGTAGTGCTGGAAACCAGCCACTGCCATAGGTTTTTGGCTCTCAACCCCTCATTCACAACTCTTATTCTTCTTGGGGTTAAGAGCACCCCCTGTCATTTCTCAAGCCTCCACTTTTGCTTCCCACTCTTTGTTGAGAGTTTTGGATATCAGCAAGACTCCCACTCGAAGTTGCCCTACCTCTAGCCTTCCTCTTCCATTTACCAGTCTTAATACCCCCATCATTCATATCAGTGTTATTACTAAGGTCTCTGACAGGAGAACAGAACAAAGGAGGCACCATATTGGACTCACTCCCTTTAATAATGTTTGACCTACCTTCACAATGAGACACCTCAACATTTTCACTATTTGCTCAAGTCCCACTAGGTAATGAAGTTAATGCTTGGTGCAAAGACCTTTCCAATTTAGACAAGATTGGATCTGAGTCCATCTGGTAGTTAGGCTCTTTAATTTCATTCATAACAGACTCATAAAAAATATGATTTACCTCATTAATGTTCACCCCCTCTCTATCCCCGAATGTTAACTCACCAAGTTTTCATTATGGGATAAAACTGGATTGGAGGGGCCCTGCATAGTTGGAATCCCACTGCTTGAGTTGTCAGTCTTTGATAGTAATCCTACAGTTCTTTTAGTATCTGTACTTAACTCCTCCCTCGAAGTCACCTCCTCCATTTCAGTTGTGACTTCCTCCTTCACCACCTTCTTATAAAATAGCAACCCCACCCCTACTACCCCTTTTCCCTCATATTGTTGTCCCCTTGGGTTGTTGTGTCCTATGAAGCCGCCATACTTTCGACTATCGAAAAGGTTAGTGTTCATTGGTTGTGCTCGTAGTCAGGGTCCATACCGCAGGGATTGTTGTTCATCATTTTACTGGTCAAACCTTGGCCTCGAGCAGGTCCTCCCTTAATGGAATAAGACTCCAAAGTGGAAGCAAAAGTTTTGGAGGCGCTCATACTTAAAGGAGATCTAGTACTTCTGCTCCTCAAACTCCAACCACTTCACCCTCAAAAGAGGTTTATGGAGATCTACTACGACCTTAATACGAAGGCACCTCCCCCACGCAGAGCCATCAGACTCTATGTCCACTCTTATGACATGCCCAAGTGAGGATCCAAACTGCTCCCTTATCTATTCAGTCATTGCTGCCAGAGGGAGATTGTGGCATTGAACCTAGAAAGGTTCATAAGGAAACTATAGTGGATTAACGGTGACAGTCTCATCAACCTCTTGTAAGGTTAGTAGGTTCCTGTGAAAAAACCATGGCCTACCACTTAGCACTTCCTCTTTATCTTGTACTTGCGGGAACTCTATCAAGAAACATTGGTCATTTAGGTCCTTGAAACGCACCCATCCCTATAGCCTCCAAACTTGAGACATAGTCACCCTAAAAGCTTCATTATTGACTCCTTTATCAGATAGAACTTTGCCAATAATACAAAGATTCCCCTGCATACTTCCCTCCTTAACCTCATCAAATTTTATTTGGACTATATAGTTTTCTTCCTTTGACAAATGGAGTCACTCCCATCGCTTTGTTAGATCTTCCTCCTCCATTCATAGAAACTGTAACACCCCGTATTTTAGACTATTTTTTTAATTGAATGATTATTTGTTATTAATTTAAAAATTGATTCTCTTGTTGTAAATTTTTAGATTTTAGTGGGTTTATTTTTATGATTTTTATTAATTTGTGAAAATTAAATTTGACATGTTTCCTTAATATTAATAATTGTTATGTATTTAAATTTCTCTTAATTTAAATTAGTTTGTGGGTTTTAAAATTATTGTATTGTTGGATTTAATTATTTTATTTTACTTAGTCACTGTGTTTAAATTTATTTTATTTAAAACTGTTATGTTGAAATAATTTTCGTTGAAATTTTGTGACCCAAGTTATGAGATTTAGACCTCATTTATTTCCTTTCATTTTTCTTTTTCCACTTTCTTTTTCTCTTCTCTTTTTTCTTCTTTCTTTCTTTTTTCCTTTTCCGGAACTGCTCCCTCCCACGCGCGACGCCCTCTCCCCGTGCGTTTTCCTTCCTCTCCCAGTCCGCCGCCATGCGCCTCCGTCCGGCGACACCGCCCAGCCCACGGCCTTCCCCACCCTCTGGCGACCACCTCCCTCCAATCTCATCCCCTCTAGCGTCGCCGTTTGCCCCCATGCGCAACCCTATGTCACGGCATTCCTCCTGCTCGCGCGCCGCCGTCGTGCCACCACTGGCCACCATTTCTTCACCACTTCATCCTCGACCTCCTAGCAATCTAATGCACCAATTCTTGGCTCCAATCTGTCACCGGTTAAGCCCATCTATCTCTATCTCCGATTTGAGCATTTTTGGCCTTAAACCGCCGCCCACGCCGCCACCCACGGCCAACCACCACCACCACTAGCTTCACTGTCATCCCTAAGCCCTACCATAGCAATCTCGGGTCTTGGTTTGTCACCATTCAAAAGTGGATTTTTGAGACCCACGACCACAGTGCATTTGGCACTGTTTTGTTGCTACGTTGCCGCTTCTAGAACCTCTGTGATCTTTCAAAAATTATATTATAGCATTGTAAGTATTTTCTCAAAGAACTTTTGAGATTTAAATGTAGTTTCGCATTAACTCATATTTACTGTGAATTGGTTGGTTGTGTCGGACTAAGTTCGAGGAGTAAGGGCGTCGGTTGGATTGGATGATGGAGTTGTTGGTGTGATTGGTTTATGCTATGAGATTTGTTGGCTGTTTCGAGTTTAAATGTTGATGTTTTGTGTTTGACGTGGATTATGGTGGATATTGGTGATTTTAGAAAGTGATGATATATTTTGGGATTATGAACGTTTTAAGTTTTGAGGAATTAAAATAGGTTATTTAAGAAGCTTAGGCTTAAATATCGAAATCCGTGATTGATTGAAAACTTACGAAAATTGTGTGATTATTTTTATAGGTGACGATTTATAGTCGACTCGACATATTTGAGGAAAATTCTGAAAAGCTAAGTTGCCCAGGTAAGCGTGGTTCATATACTAGTTTTGCATAAAAGAAATAAAATGAGGTTAATTTTGAAAATAAACATGTTTGTTTTTTAAAAGAAATTATCTGAAAACAACCTCAGATATTTATTCTGCATATGCATAAATTCAATATAAGAGAAAGTGTTTTTCTGTCATGACTGGTGTAGACATGAGCTAGTTTTGTGTATTTTGTCTCTGAACTATGCAAAAGAGCGAATATGAAAATCTAAAAGTTTTGTTATGAACAAATGAAAATATTTTCATTCTGTTTATCTCGAATATGTGAAGTGATCTAAAACTATTAAGTATTTTGTTTTGATATGATGTGTCATCTGAAAACCTTGGCATGAAGTTCTGATTCTGTATATGATGGTGATCGGATTCCGATGATATCTGTTCTGTTTTCTGTTAAGGCCCATGCACGGGTATAATGGTGGTTTATAACCCTACCATGGGGGTGAAATATGGTATACAGCTCAGACACGGGTATAATGGTGGTTTATAACCCTACCACTGGGGCGAAACATGGTATACGGCCCAGTCAGGGGTATAATGGTAGTTTATAACCCTACCACGGGGGTGAAACATGGAATATGGCCCAGCCACGGGTATAATGGTGGTTTATAACCCTACCACGGGGGTTAAACATGGTATTTGTCCCGATGTGATGCCAAGAGATGATATGATTATAATGTTTCAGTTTGGAAATGCCATTGGATTTTCTTTCTGGGAACAAGTTTGTTTTTCTGAAAATTTCGCTCCGATGTTTTGTAACAAGTTTTGTTTATGCATTCTGAAAGAAAATTTGTTGTTTCTGCATTCTAAAAGTAAATGTCTTGTTCTGCATACCGAACTTTATAAATGCTCATGTTTACATGCTAGTATATGCTTTCTGCTTATTGAGTTGTTGATAACTCACCCCCTTATCTCTACAATATTTTTCAGATATTATGTTGGTTCAGCTGAGGATCAAGATTATGAGGCATTGGGTGAGATGATTTAAGTGTAGTGGTTCAAGCATAGGAAGTTTTTTATGAGTATTGTCGAATTTTATTAAGAAATTTTATTGTGTTGTGATGACTGAGCATTTTGGAAAATTGGTTATATTGAGGAAATTAGATTGAATTAAATTTTCTAAATGATATTGAAAATTTGGAGTCTATTTTTATATTGTTGGAAGGTGAGTTTAAGTGCTAGGAAATAACTCTCTGACCCGTGCGGGACCGGGGCGTTACAGAAACACCTGCTCCCACGCAACTAGTGAGACTTAAGTCTGTGTCGAAAAATAGAGGCACTAAACCTTATTCTATCTTGGAAGAGAAGAGAGAGACTCTAATTCTCTTCAGCTAGGGTTGTTTGGTTCACACTAGAGTCGTCAATTATAATAATTCCTAGGATTAGTTAGTTAACTGACAACAAAAATCGACGTAGCACCTAATTGCCATTTCATAACTAATCATAAGTAGACACTTGGCCGTATTTAACTGAGGGGTCTTAAAAGAAAATTTGATCATCCAAGCTCTCATTATTGTCTATTTAGAGCTCATAGTGTGCAAATAAAAAATGAGAAGATTAGAAGTAAAAGGGAAAGAAATGAAAGGGAGAGAGATTGAAGACAAAAATGGTGTAGCAGGCAAATTTTGAATTCCATTTAAGTGACTATTTTAGTTGAAGTACTGGAATGAAATATTTCAGTATCAGTCTATTTCAATTTACCATTTGGGGATAGTAGTTATATAATAAACTATATATATATATATAACTATATTACAAAATTACATCAATATAAATCTTTAAAACATACATATTTGAAAAACTCAATAATAGGTCTGTTCAACCAGGCCGGATTTTAACCTGGTCTAGTCTGGAACGCAAATAACTGAGTTTCGGTTGTGGGTTCCAGCCCGGGTTGTATCTGGCCTAGAAACTGCATTACCCAACCTGGTACCCAGTTTTTATATAATTCCTTTTCAAGACCTAGTTATCCCCACCCCCGCGCGTCAAAGGAAGACATCTCTCTCTTTAGCGAATTCTCAATGGATTGAGTAAAATCCATCTATATGTAAAATCTAAAGAATTTTGCTCAAAATGCACCTCCAAAGGATCCTTATTTCTTTCTACTTTCTAGTTTGCTATAGTGTTACCGCTGCATATAGCAAGTACTATTCACAAATGTAAACATTTTTAAATTGATTTCTCTCTCTTTATGTACTCTTTTGTATGTTTCACCCTATTTAACAAATTAAGCCCCTCTGGGTTTCGCGCCCCTCTATGTTTTGTGATTATCGATGTGAAGCTGGGTGGGGTTGGCAGAACAATTATCCAAGCCGTAATTTAATAAAAATGGATGGAATATAGAAGTTAAGTAACACATAAGATTGACTAACGCATTCAATAAAGTGAAATTTATTCGAGTTAAATAACACATCCAGAATATATTTTGAAAATATTCTTATAATATAATCTCTTCTTATTTTTTTAATGATGAATTTTAATTTTGGTTTAGTTTATAAATATGGATTAATCAGTAAGGCATATTATAAGACATTGTATATGGTGAGGTATTGCAAATTTCAAAAGCTATGAAAATATCGTTAGTAGTTAGAGAAAATATTTGAAATGAATAAAAAATATTAAAAACATAATATTTAAATCATATAAAGAAAAAATAAATAAACTAATGTATGGTATATTGTAAAAGTCAGCATATTAACTAGAAAAATTGAGTTTTAATGATGTATTTTAAAGGATAGATGCTTCTTTCTATCTCATCATCTCCTTTTCTATGGAATGCAAGAGCCTTTGCACCATCTCTCTCTCTCGCCAAAACCCCAACCATCGCTGCCAGTGCTATCAAAGGCCATCGTCGCTGCTGTTATGGTGGCTGATAAATGTGAAGTGAATTTTGTAAGCTCGTCGAGGGGCTTGGTCCTCCAAATTGTAATACTTAAGATTGTAGGAACTGATTACTTCATTATGATAACTGCAAAAGTATTTATGTAAATTACAGATAGACTTGATCAAACAATGACCCACAAACTTAACAAAATAACTACCCACAATGTAAATAACTAACTCATAATGGAAATGACCACCCCATAAAACAAATAACTACCCATTAATAGACCCATTAGGCCAACGTGGCCCACTACTTCCTAAGGACTTGACGAAACAATGAATAAGTAACATAAAGACAACTGCATGGGCTGACCCAGCTGATTTCCTTTAGACAGCCCTCTAAAGACTAGGGTTTTGTCCACGCCCATAGCACATCTTCCCCTTGCAGAAGACCTTGCCCCCAAGGTCAAGGAAGCGTCACTTGAGCTCCTCACATTCCTCCCATGTTGCATCTTCACCTACCATTCCCTTCCACTTAACCAACATTTCAACTCCAGCCCTTTGTCCCTTTCTGATCAACCACTTGTTTAATATTCTTTCAGGTTTTGATTTGAGGGTTCCCTCCATTGTTACCTTCGGCAGCTTAGTAAGTGGCTTTATGTGCTCTCCCACTGTCTTTTTCAAGTAAGAAACAAGAAAGGTAGGATAGATCTGAGATTCTGGAGGTAGATCTAGTTTGTACGCGACTTTTTTTATTTGTTGTACCATTGTGTATGACCCATTACACCTTGGCGACAGCTTACGGTTTCTTCTCACCGCAATGGACATCTGAAGGTAAGATTGAAGCCATAGGTAAACTTTGTCTCAACTTGGAACTCCCTGTCAGTCCGCTTACAATCCGCATATATCTTCATTTTTTGCTTGTGTGTCCTTCAGATTTTCTTGAACTAACTTGTGAATAAGTTCTCTGTTTTTGAGTTCGTCGTCCACTGCTTGAACTTTTGTGGATCCTGGTTGATATACCACCTCATATGGTGAAACCCTAGTTTAGGTATGCTCCGATGTATTATAAGCATACTCAGCTAGAGATAACCTCCGTTCCCAGTCAAGTGGTCTGTCTTCCAAGAAGCATCGCAAGTAACTTTCTACCCCTTTGTTCATCGCCTTTGTTTGGCCGTCAGTCTGTGGGTGGTATGTTGAGCTAAGTAGTAGCTCTGTGCCACTGATTCTAAACACTTCTTTCTAGAATTGGCTTGTGAACACTAGATTCCTGTCACTGACAATGGTTAGTGGAAAACCATTTAATTTGAATACATTGTCAAGAAAGATACGTGCTACTGTCACTGTTGTGTTTGAGTGAGAGAGAGACATGAAATGAGCATATTTGCTCAATCTATCACTCATCACCATGATCACTGTACTCCGTCCTGAAGGTGGCAGCCCTTCAATGAAATCCATGCTAATATATTCCTAGTTTCGTGTAGGAATTGGTAAAGGCTGGAGCAGGCCTGTGGGTTGAATTGTTTCCACCTTATCTCCAACATCCCTCCTCAAACATGGCCAGTATAATTTCTTTTTTATTCGAGCATATGTTTTATATACCCCTGTGTGGCCCCCTAATGGACTACTATGGAATTGTTGCAGGATCTCTTGCTGGAATGGCACCAAGTTTCCAAGAGGCAATCTGCCCTTGTAAAAGAGTATGCCATTGCGGATTTGGTATTGGGATTGATCCAAGATTCCCTGATGGTAGTGGCTTATAAGCTCCTGCAATTAGGAATCTTGTGGGTAAGTCTTCTTTAAACTCTTCTATCCACTTTGTTTGCATGAGGCTTATGGCTTGTATTTGTGGCTGGTTGGTTTAGGTTTTGTGGAGTATGGAGATTGGTTGTTTGTGTTATGATGGTGGGGAGGGGTTGGGTTCTGGAGTGTTGTTTGGGTTGGTTGTTGGTTCTGGTCTTTTAGTGAAAGGTAGGGTGGATAATGCATCTGCCACGTTATTTGTTTTCCCACTTATACTCTATAGAGAAGTCATACCCTAGCAACTTTAAGACCCATTTCTATTGGGTATGGTTGACAACTCGTTGCTCCAATAGGTATTTCAGGGCATGTTGATCAGTACGGACCTTGAAATGTTGTCCCACCAAATAGTGCCTCCATTTCCTTATGGCCATCACCAAGGCCAACAATTCCATATCATACGTAGAAAGCATAAGACTTCTGCCCTTCAACCCTTGACTTAGATAAGTAATAGGCCTGTTTTCTTGCATTAACACATCTCCCAAACCTTCACCTGAAGCATCACATTCCACCACAAAAGTCTTAGTGAAATCGAGTAATTTTAAAACAGGGGGACTAACCATTACTTCTTTGAGTCTTTCAAAGGCTGCTTGAGCTTTGTCACACCAAATAAAAAGGTTCTTTCTAAGTAGAGCTGTTAGGGGTGCTGCTGTGGCAACATAACCCTGCACAAACTTTCGATAGTAGCCAGTGAGACCTAAAACCCCTTAAGGCCTTCAAATTTTTGGGCGGTGGCCAACTTTGCATAGTTGCAATCTTTTGGGGGTCAGCTTTTACACTCTCCTTATTAATCAAGTTCTCGAGATACTCCACCTTGCTACTACCAAATACACATTTAGACTGTTTTGAAAACAATTGGTGAGACCTCAATGTCTCTAACACAATCTTCAAGTGTTGCGAATGATCCCCTAGTGACTTGTTGTAAATTAATATATCATCAAAGAACACCAAATCAAACTTTCTTAGATAGGGTCTAAATACTTTGTTCATCACCCCTAGAATGTGGAAGGAGCATTGGTAAACTTAAAGGGCATTACCAAAAGCTCATAGTGACTGTCATGGGTCCTAAAAGCTATCTTGGGTATATCCTCCTCTTGCATTCTAATTTGGTGATAACCAGAATGCAAGTCCAATTTAAAAAATATTTCAGCCCCATAAAGTTCATCCAATAATTCATCAATATTATGGATAAGATACTTATCTTTTACTGTGCCTTTGTTGAGGGCACGATAACTCACACACACCAACTTCCATTTACTTTCCTAACTAGGAACACCGGGAAGAATAAGGACTTTGACTCCCTTTTATAATGCCACTCCTGAACATCTTAGCCACTAAACACTCTATTTATATTTTTTTGGTAATATGTATATCTGTAAGGTCGAACACAAGCTAGTTTGAGCCCACTTGCAGCTCAATCTTATGGTCATAACTTCGAGGTGGAGGAAGACCATTTGTTTTAGAAAAAACAACTTCAAAGTCCTTCACTACTCTCAACACTGCTGGTATACTTCCCCCTTCAGATTCCCTCACTTTTCCTCCAATTAAATGCAACCAGATCCCTTTAGCAGTCCCTTTGTTTAGCTTAGGAACATGCTCCTCTCTTCTCAGGTCTCCCAGGGTGATTGTAGCCCTACAATTTAACCTCCACTCCCCTGAAATTAAACTGCATGGTTAAATCAATAAAATTTCATAAAATGGACTCGAGACCTCTTAGCCAATCTACTCCTAATACCACATCGCATCTTCCTAAAGTCAACAAATAAAGACTAGCTTTAACCTTTAGATTCTGTAGTTGAATAGGAACTGCCCTACAATAACCTTGGCAAAGAAGGTTATCTCCATTAGCCACTTTGATTGTCAACTGGCTTTCTCTTACTGACAGTTTTGACCTCCTTGCTACATATGGATCCACAAAGCTGTGAGTACTACATGTATCAATAAGAATTAATATCTTGTGATGATTAATAAAACCCTCAACTCTCACAATTCCCCTATCTGCTCCCCTTCACCCACAGCCTCCTCTGACTGAATGATTGCCAACTTCCCTTCACTAGTCTCGGCCTCTTCTTCTTCCTCCTCTATTCCTTCCAACAAAAATAACGTGGGCATACTACACTTATGCCCCGGATGAAATTTCTCATCACAGTAATAACATAAGCCTCTTTTTCTTCTTTCTTGCATTTGGGTTGGTGTTATTCTTTTTATAGGTATGGTGAGTTTTCTGTTTGGGTTGTAGGGATTGAGATAGCTTCAGTTTTATGGTCTGGTTGGTGGTGGTGGTAGCCTCAGTAAGGGTGCAGGCACAGGGAGTTTAGCTATGTAGGGAAAGGTAGCTTGGGTTTGTTTTTTATTTCTGCTGGTCACCCACCCCCTTATTCCTTCTTGCAACCTCCTCTTCTTGCAATTTAGCTAAACCAAAAGTAGCTGAAATAGTATTAGGTTTAAGCATGGTTACCATTATCTTCAAGTCATCCCTTAATCCATTAATGAAGTGTTAATACGAAACTCCTACGCAAATCCACTAATTCTATTAGAAAGGGACTCAAACTCCATTTGGTATTCCTCAACAGTGGCAGTTTATCTTAATTTAGTGAACACTCCTACTGGATCCTTGTAAGTTGAGGGTCCAAAATGCACCTTAAGGGCGGAGACAAACTCCTCCCATCCTCCAATAGGCCCTGAATCCATCAACCAACAATATTAAGAAAGAGCCTTCCCTTCCATATGGAAGAAGGCTATCTGTAGTTTTTGGTCCTCAAGGGTATTAAAATAGGCAAAAAATTATTGTGCTTTAAGGATCCACTCCATGGGTTTAGACCCATCAAATTTTGGAAAATCCAATCTTAAGGTTCTAGCATGAATTGCCTCATTCTCTTCAAATAAATGATTACTACTGACCTGACCTCTCGGATTAGAAGACCTTTCTCCCATTTGTTGATCCAATGCCATCACTGCTAACTACTCATATGAGGCTGCCAAATTATATAATTGTTGTAACACTGCTTCCAGTATATGTTTTTTCTTGTCTTGCTCTTTACATAGGTGCACGGTCTCTCCCTTTAGCATGGGCACTGCTTCCGCGAATTGAGCATGGTGTGTACCCTCAGCCATGTCACAAGAACGCGGCTGTGATACCATTGTTATGGTAGCTAATAAATGTGAAGTGAATTTTGTAGGCTCTTCTTGGAGCCTAGTCCTCCAAATTGTAACACTTAAGATTGTAGGAAACTGATTACTTCATTTTGATAACAGTGAAAGTATTTATATAAATTACAGACAGACTTGGTCAAACAATGACCCATAGACTCAACAAAATAACTACCCACAATGTTAATAACTAACCCATAATAGAAATGACTACCCCATAAAACAAATATCTACCCATTAATAGACCCATTAGGCCAACGTGACCCACTTCTTCCTGAGGACTTGATGAAACAATGAATAAGTAAAATAAAGACAACTGCATGGGTTGACCCAACCGATTTCCTTCAGACAACCCCTTAAAGACTAGGGTTTTGTCAACGCTCATAATAGCTATTCTCGGTATGTTCCCCTCTCTCTCTCTCTCTCTCTCTCTCTCTCTCTCTCTCTCTCTCTCTTGCGCGCGCGCGTGCCGAAACCCTATCCATCGCTGCCAGTGACTAGCAGAGGCCGCTGTTTGGATAAATCCGATCTTTTCCTTTTGGGTTCTATCTCGTAGCCCATATTATCATTTTTGCCTGCAGGTTACCATCGCTCGTACCGGTGGGTTTTCTAGAGATAAACATTCGTTTCGCATGTAACATTGGATTCAGCTGAACCATCAATGTCATCTGAAATATTATGAAGATTAAAGGGGTGAGTTATCAACAACTCAACAAGCAGAGAGCATATACTAGCATGTAAACATGAGCATTTATAACATTTGGTAAGCAGAACAAAACATTTACTTTCAGAATGCAAAAACAAAACTTGTTACAAAACATCAGAGTGAAATTTCTAGAAAAATAAATTATTCCCGAAAAGAAAATCCATTGGCATTTCTAAACTGAAACATTATAATCATATCATCGTTTAGTATCACATCGGGACAATACCATGTTTAACCCCTGTGGTAGGGTTATAAACCACCATTATACCCGTGGCTGGGCCGTATACCATGTTTCACCCCGTGGTAAGGTTATAAACCAACATTATACCCGTGGCTGGGCCTTAACAGAAACAGAACAGATATCATCGGAATCGGATCACAATCATATACAGAATCAGAACTTCATGCCAAGGTTTTCAGATGATACATCATATCAAAACAAAATCCTTAACAGTTTTAGATTACTTCACATGTTCGAGATAAATATAAACAAAATATTCTCATTTGTTCATAACAAAACTTCTAGATTTCATATTCACTCTTTTACATGGTTCAGAAACAAAGTGCACAAAACTAGCTCATGTCTATACCAGTCATGACAGAAAACACTTTCTCTTATATTGAATTTATGCATATGCAGAATAAACATTTGAGGTTGATTTCAGATAATTTATTTTCAAAAAAACAAACACGTTTATTCCCAAAGTCAACCTCATTTTATTTCTTTTATGCAAAACTAGTATATGAACCCCGCTTACTTGACTTCTTCGTATTATCAACACCTTGAGTCGGAACTCTAGTAGTAACACCACCTAAACAAAAACATATATCCAACATTTAATAACCAATCTAGTAGGCTGCTATTTATTGAGTAATAAATCAAAACAGTCCCTCAACAACTCAGTAACTATCCTAACAATTAAACCTGAACAACTCTCTCCTCAAACCATTCGCATTTAAAACCCAAAACAGCCACCACCTTCTATTAACACCAAACCAACTATAATTATTTCCAAATCCAACAACAGTAACTCCAATAATTAAAACATAACCCAAACCAAAGTTCACTTCCAACCTTTGAATAAAACCATTTCAGTGCAAGCATCAATATTCTAGTTATTGAACAATTCAAGACTTGCATAAAAAAAATTCAAAACAACTAGCTCAAAACACCCGTCAATTTACACTAAATAATAGTCCAAAATAGTCTCACAAATCCTTCCAAAACCATACTCCTCAACATCAAGAATTCCATCATACTCAACCACCATCAAATTAGTAACTCTATTACAATTTCACAGTCCAAACTTATCATTCAAAACCACCAAAAGCTTCAGGGAACTTACCCCAAAAGAAAATCACAAAACTTCAAACCACTTCGAATGAGCCGCAGCAATTCATGTCCAAAACAAAAATATTCACAGCAATCTCTAGTGAAAGAGAAAGTGACCTGCACAAGGAAGGCTTGAGAAGCTGAGTGTGTGCGACGGTAGGCCAGAATAGAGTGGTTTGTGTGTGTGTGAGTAAAATCGAGCAGGACCAAAAAAAAAAAAAAGAGAAGTCGCGCAAGCAAAACCAGAAGAACAGGGGAAAGAAAGAAGAATAACCATAAAAAGAAAGAGAGAAAAGCCAGATTGAAAGAAGAAAATACCAAATTTTGTTCAGAAGCCGGACGAAACTGCAGTGGAATTAAAAATTGAAGTTTCAAAACCTTGAGTTGAGTGCATGGTGAAGGGATGAAGAAGAGGAAAAATAGATGAGAGGAACCGATTGAAAAGTCTGCAGAAGTGAGCGAAACCAATTCTTGAGCGTGGTAAGAGATGAAAAACAACTGCTAGAATCGTGGGTTGGTGCGCATGGTTAGTGCGATGTGCGGAATTGCAGTGCAGAGGGAAGAAATCGTGGAGAAGAAAAACAGTGCATCAGAAAATGAAACTCACCCAAAACGAAAACGTCTGTCTCTCCACATGCTGCTCGTGGGCTGGGCTTCGTGCATACCGACTAACTTCAAAGGGGCTGGGCCTAGAGCTCTGGTATTACATAACATGTTATGTTGTGGCTAGCCAGATCTATTTTTAAATCAGACTAAAGAGTAGAATCTTGACAGATACGGTGACTTCACGTGTGGTAGGGCGTGAGTAGTACTGTTTTGGTTGGCCAGATCTACCAAGGTTGTTTTGGTTTTTTGCTTTGGAAAAAGTTCCTTCGGCTTGGGTTGTTTTGCTTCTTTTTAAGAGCACTGGAAATTGATTTAAAAAAATAACTGGGTATAATTTTATGGTGGCTGTAGGAATCATGGTCCAAAACTCAAAGAGCTGTGCTCGCCTCCAGATTTGAACAACCCCGTCAAGGTTGTTTTTAATGTTTATGTAAGTTTGTTTTAAATTTTTTGCCTTTCCTTTGTCCTGCTCAAAGAATAAATTATATAAAATGTGTGGTTGATATTGTGAGCAAAAGGGTCAAAGCAATTGACACTAGAATTCTGGATTTGGTTTATTAGCCTTCTGCTATAACCATGTTAGTGATGATCCTTTTTCTTGCTAGTAATCCTCTCATGATGGAAGCTTTGAAATTTCTTTTACTTCTGTATGATATAACTTGTGCATAATTGTTCTTGAACAGCTTACTACAATAATGCTCCCTACGGTCATCCATAGATAGCATCATCTGCCATGATTTTCTGCTTATGTCCCAAAAGGTAAAAATATTCCATTCCTTTTCTCCATTCCTGTAACACCCCGTATTTTTAGTGTATTTTTTAATTGAATGATTGTTTGTTATTAATTTAAAATTAGATTATCTTGTTTTAAATTTTCAGATTTTAGTGGGTTTATTTTTATGATTTTTAATTTGTGAAAATTAAATTTGACATGTTTCCATAATATTAATTATTGTTATGCATTTAATTTTCTTTTCATATTAAATTAACTTCTTGTTGGATTTACTTATTTATTTTCATTTTAATCACTGCGTTTGAATTATTTTATTTCACTTGCTGTTTTAAATTCGTCTCCGTTGGATCATTTTTTGTGACCCAAGATGTGAGGATTGGACCTCATTTTTTTTTCCTGATCTTTCCTCGCGCGCCGCAACCCCCCTCCCTCCCCCTCTCTCTCTCTCTCTCTCTCTCTCTCTCTCTCTCTCTCTCTCTCTCTCTCTTTCTCTCTCTCCATCCGATCCTCCTTCTCACCCCAGCGCCGCCGTGCACCGGCGGTGGTCAACACCGCCCGACTTCCCAGCACCCCCACACACAGGGGACCTCCCCCTCCGATTTCTAGACCCAGCCGTGCCGCCGTTAGCCTCCACGCACCACACGAAGCCACGACATTCCTTGCGCCGCCGTCGCGCCACCTCCGGCTAACCACCACCACCACTAGCTTTACCGACATCCCTAAGCCCTACCCTATCAATCTCAGGTCTTTGTTTACACCCGTTCAAAAGTGGGTTTTTGAGACCCACGGCCACAGTGCTTTTGGCACTGTTTTGTTGCTGCGTTGCAGCTTCTAGCACCTCCGTGATCTTTCAAAAATTATATTATAGCATTGTAAGCGAGGTTTCTATGCTAGACCTTGCACGAATTATTTGAGACTGAGGTTGATTTTTTGAAAATTTTGCATATTTTTGTGGTGAAATGAGAATTTGGGAAAAACAAAACCAACCTCGGTCTTTTATTTGCATACTAATGAAATCTGTACGAAAAAGAGAAAAATATGTTCTGACATGCATTGTGTAGACATGAGCTAAATTCTGTCATGTGATTTCTGAAATCTGGAAAAAATAGCGATATTGAGAATGTGAAAAGTTGTGCATTTATTTAGAAAGATGTTCTGGCTTTTGTGCTTAGCGTGTGTAAACTGTCTGATTCTATTTTGGTACTCTGTATTATTTTGATATAACATCTGAAAACCTTTGGCATGGTGTACTGGTTTTTCATATCTGACTCTGTATCTACTTTGCTCTGCTCTGCTCTGTTTGGGTTGATACCAACTTCTCTGTCTCTGAGTGCACCCACTTTGGAAACAAAGTGGCTTTATTGTGGTCTTTCTTGTGTGCACACTCGGGGCTCCGAGAAGAATAAAGGAAAGATTTCACCTCTGTCACTGCCTGGTTTGGCCACCGGGGTTAGCACAACCCTACCACGGGGGTGAAACATGGTCTCTACTCTGTTTGATCCTCTGTTTTGATCTGATGATGATACTCAGTTTATGTTATGCCAAAGCAGTATGGGTTTTATTTGTCTTAAAAGCATCGCTCTGTTACTTTTGAAAATATGTGTTGTTCTGCATGATAACTTTGGAAAATATTTTGTTCTGCATGCTCTACTTTGTAAATGCTCATGTTTGCACGCTAGTATATGATTTCTGCTTACTGAGTTGTTGATAACTCACCCCCTATCATTATAATATTTTTCAGATGATGTGGAGAGTTCAAATGAGGACCTGGATTAGATTGTTGAATGTGTTTAAGCTGAGGAGATGTTGTTAGAAGAAGGACTTCTGACGTTCTTAGTTTTAATGTCTTTGAGTTTTATTTATATCTTCGGTTTCAGTGAGATTTATGAAATTATTGGTTGGGTTGTTATGACTACCGGGAGATTACGGACTCCTTAGTTTATTTTTAGCTGCAGTAATGACTTTGTGGAGTTTCCAATGTGGTTATTTAGAACATTTGATATTGAGTTTTGCTATTAAAGATTTGAGTTTTATTTTAGTTGTGTTGGAAAACAAGTTCTTAAGAGACAAGTAGTAAGTCTCTAGACCAACCGGGTTTGGGGTGTTACATTTACAATGCTATAATATAATTTTTGAAAGATTACGGAGGTGCTAGAAGCGGCAACGCAGCAACAAAACAGTGCCAAAAGCACTGTGGCCGTGGGTCTCAACAACCCACTTTTGAACGGGTGTAAACGAAGACCCGAGATTGATAGGGTAGGGCTTAGGGATGTCGGTGAAGCTAGTGGTGGTGGTGGTTGGCCATGGGTGGTGGCGCAGAGGGCGGTTGAAGTCTAAAATACCCAAAATGGAAATATTGATGGTATGGCTTCACCGGTGATAGATCGGAGGTGGGGTTGGGTCCATTCAGTTGCTAGGAGGTTGAGGATGATGTGGTGAAGAGATGGTGGCTGGAGGTGGCACGACGGCGGCTCAGTGGCGCAAGGAATGCCGCTGCTTCGTGTGGTGTGTGGAGGCTAACGGCGGCGCGGCTGGGGCTGGAAACTGGAGGGGGAGGTCGCCGGTGTGTGGGGGTGTTGGGAAGCCGGGCGGTGTCGACCACCGCCGGCGCACGACGGCGCTGGGGTGAGAAGGAGGATCGGACGGAGAGAGAGAGAGAGGGAGGAGGGTTGCGGCACGCGGGGAAAGACCAGGAGAAGAAGAAAAAAAAAAGGAAAAGAAAAGAAGAAAAAAGAAAAGAGGAAAGAGAAAATGTAAGGAAAGAAATGACGTCCAATCCTCACATGTTGGGTCACAAAAAATGATCCAACGGAGACGATTTTAAAACAGCAAGTGAAATAAAATAATTCAAATGCAGTGATTAAAATGAAAATAAATAATTAAATCCAACAAGAAGTTAATTTAATATGAAAATAAAATTAAATGCATAACAATAATTAATATTAAGGAAACATGTCAAATTTAATTTTCACAAATTAAAAATCATAAAAATAAACCCACTAAAATCTAAAAATTTAAAACAAGATAATCTAATTTTAAATTAATAACAAATAATCATTCAATTAAAAAATACACTAAAAATACGGGGTGTTACATCCTCTCCCCCTTAAAAAAATTTCGTCATCGGAATTTGTAAGGTCAAACATGATGCTAAAGCAGGATAGAAGATACAACCCAAAACATGATCGAAAAGACCATACCATCAATAACTCCCAACAAGCATGAGTAATGTTCTCTCAAGTCTAATTCCGTTGGCAGTTCCATCATACTCGTATTAGTCCCCCAGTGGCACAACACGTCCAGTATTCCTAAGGTGACTATGATATCCAAAATCTCATTTTTCCACAAGAGCCTTAATACAACATCCAAGGAATCCCAATGATTAATAGCTCTATTCGATAATCTATACTAACCTCAATTGACTCCTACGGTTAACTTCCAAATAGTCATTGTATTCTACCTTTGGTAACCTAATAGTCATTTCCAAAGTTAACCATCAATAACATAATTGGTACAATTGAGTGATTAGTCTCCAACTACAAGTATTGTCTCAAAAATTCAAGTCATGACTAATTTCTCAAAATCAACACAAAATTTGAACACCTAATTACAACCAAAATATCACGCTCCTGCTGCGCACTCTGATAATTCGCCACATGCATAAAATTTACATCCTCATAAAAACAACATCATCAAGTACAAGGTGGCTCCATACCTACTGACCAGAAAACTCTTATCACATTTTGGTAGAAAAATGTTTGATCTCCCAAAACCATGAATTATTACACTTTTTCCTCGAAATAATCAAGAATGCCTTCTTGAATCTACACCAACTATCATCCTTAAATTGATATGGATCAAATCCCAAAATCTGCCATTACAACCCCAAACTAATAACAATCATTATCCAAACTAGATCAATACCTTCAATTCTCAAAGAAATAATCCCTTTGAAAATCCCTATATCAATAACTCAACTTCGATCAACCCCATTAATAGTCACAGATTAATCAGTCTCCAAAATAAATCAAGCTAACACACCAAGCCTGTAGAATTAAGAACTTAAATCTTATTTCAATTCAGTCCTTCCAATCTGTAATTCTAAAATCTTAAATTTTACCAGAATCATTCTCCGAAATCTGTAAGATCGATGAACTTATATCCAATAATAAAACAATCGACTCCCGAAACTTTCAAAATCTAAAATATTAAAGGATAACAATCATTTCCTAAAGTCTGTGAAACCTTAAACTTTTGGTGAAATTTCCGTAAATCTATCCCTAAAGTTTGTTGAACTTACAATCTTCTATTCTAAAGCCTCGTGTCATACATCTATGAAATCGAAAACTTCAAATATCTTACTCCCCAAATAGATCACCCAGACCATGCCGTTCCTTACAAACCTTGATATTATAAAAGCACATCAAGTCGATAAAAGTTCAAGCTTACTCTGCTAAATATAACAATAGCATTCTCAGTCGTACCATCTTCCTGCCATAACTTAATCCTGAACCCGCCTTTCAGCTTCGAACGAAACGAACAAAATAAAATAAACTTAATAAATAAAATAACATAATTTCAATTCAAATAAAATAAAATCAAACAAAACCAAATAAATTCAATTTAAATAAAACAATAATTTCTAATTAAACCTTTAAACTTTTCTGGTACTGCACACATGGTTTTACCCATTCTTAGCCATATCTTTAACCAACTCGTATAGTCACTCCTATCATCTCATATTGTAAACCCAACATCGCTCTAAACTCCAGTACATCTTTAAAATCCAAACCACAAAAAAAAAAATCTAAACTTTAAATCTTAAAAAGATTATCTCTTATACTCCACAAAGTAAGCTTGTCGGATCTAAAATCTCTAAACCTCAAAATCTCAAAACTCAATCATAAAGTCTGCAAAATTTAAAACCTTAAATATTCACAAAATCAGCTCTTATTCTATACAAATCTACACCTCAAATCTGAAGTTTCTCCCTAAATCCACGGATATCCAAAACTCAAATGTTTTTAGTCAGCAGAACCTCAAACCTATCTTTTGGTCAAACTTAGGTCAACTTCAAAAGCTAAACCTTAGATCATTTCCAAGTCATGTCCTGCATCCTACAGAATAAGCTTACCGGATCTAAAACCTGATATTTTATAAAAATCATATCTTAGAATTTGCAAAAATCTAAATCCTCAAATCCCATCAAAATCAATCACAAGGTTTTTAGAATCTCAAACTTAAATATCCACATGATCATCCTTAAATTTCTCAACTTCCTACACTGAAATCTTTACATCCTATGAACCCACAAAAATCTAAACCTCCAAGGTTTATAGTATGCAGAATTCAAACCTGACTCTGATACCAAATGTAACACCCCAAACCCGGTTGGTCTAGAGACTTACTACTTGTCTCTTAAGAACTTGTTTACCAACACAACTAAAATAAAACTCAAATCTTTAATAGCAAAACTCAATATCAAATGTTCTAAATAACCACATTGGAAACTCCAAAAAGTCATTACTGCAGCTAAAAATAAACGAAGGAGTCTGTAATCTCCCGGTAGTCATAACAACCCAACCAATAATTTCATAAATCTCACTGAAACCCAAGATATAAATAAAACTCAAAGACATAAAACTAAGAACGTCAGAAGTCCTTCTTCTAACAACATCTCCTCAGCTTAAACACATTCAGCAATCTAATCCAGGTCCTCATTTGGACTCTCCACATCATCTGAAAAATATTATAATGATAGAGGGTGAGTTATCAACAACTCAGTAAGCAGAAATCATATGCTAGAGTGCAAACATGAGCATTTACAAAGTAGATCGTGCAGAACAAAATATTTTCCAAAGTTATCATGCAGAACAACACATATTTTCAAAAGTAACAGAGCGATGATTTTAAGACAAATAAAACCCATAGTGCTTTGGCATAACATAAACTGAGTATTATCATCAGATCAAAACAGAACATCAAACAGAGTAGAGACCATGTTTCCCCCCCGTGGTAGGGTTGTGCTAACCCCGGTGGCCAAACCAGGCAGAGACAGAGGTGAAATCTTTCCTTTATTCTTCTCGGAGCCCCGAGTGTGCACACAGGAAAGACCACAATAAAGCCACTTTGTTTCCAAAGTGGGTGCACTCAGAGACAGAGAAGTTGGCACCAACCCAAACAGAGCAGAGCATAACAGAGCAGAGCAAATCAGAGACAAAGTTAGATAAAAAACCAGTACACCATGCCAAAGGTTTTTTGATGTTATATCAAAATAATATAGAGTACCAAAACAGAATCAGACAGTTTACACATGCTAAACACAAAAGCCAGAACATCTTTCTAAATAAATGCACAACTTTTCATATTCTCAATATCGCTCTTTTTTCCAGATTTCAGAAACCACTTGACAGAATTTAGCTCATGTCTACACAATGCATGTCAGAACATATTTTTCTCTTTTTTGTACAGATTTCATTAGTATGCAAATAAACGACCGAGGTTGGTTTTGTTTTTCCCAAATTCTCATTTCACCACAAAAATATGCAAAGTTTTCAGAAAATCAACCTCAGTCTCAAATAATTCGTGTAAGGTCTAGCATAGGAACCCCGCTTACATTGCTATAATATAATTTTTGAAAGATCAGAGAGGTGTTAGAAGCGGCAACGCAGCAACAAAACAGTGCCAAAAGCACTGTGGCCGTGGGTCTCAAAAACTCACTTTTGAACGGGTGTAAACGAAGACCCGAGATTGATAGGGTAGGACTTAGGGATGTCAGTGAAGCTAGTGGTGGTGGTGGTTGGCCGTGGGTGGCGGCGCAGACGGCGGTCGAAGTCTAAATACCCAAAACGGAAATATTGATGGTGTGGCTTCACCGGTGACAGATCGGAGGTGGGGTTGTGTCCATTGAGTTGCTAGGAGGTCGAGAATGATGTGGTGAAGAGATGGTGGCCGGAGGTGGCGCGACGGCGGCGCAGCGGCGCAAGGAATGCCGCTGCTTTGTGTGGTGCGTGGAGGCTAACGGCGGCGCGGCTGGGGCTGGGAACCGGAGGGGGAGGTCGCCGGTGTGTGGGCGGCGGCGTTGGGGTGAGAAGGAGGATCGGACGGAGAGAGAGAGGGAGGGGGGTTGCGGCGCTCGGGGAAAGACCAGGAGAAGAAGGAAACAAAAAAAAAAAAAGAAAAGAAGAAACAAGAAAAGAGGAAAGAGAAAATGTAGGAAAAGAAATGAGGTACAATCTCACATCTTGGGTCACAAAAAATGATCCAATGGAGACGATTTTAAAACAGCAAATGAAATAAAATTATTCAAACGCAATGATTAAAATGAAAATAAATAATTAAATCCAACAAGAAGTTAATTTAATATGAAAAGAAAATTAAATGCATAACAATAATTAATATTAAGGAAACATGTCAAATTTAATTTTCACAAATTAAAAATCATAAAAATAAACCCACTAAAATCTGAAAATTTAAAACAAGATAATCTAATTTTAAATTAATAACAAATAATCATTCAATTAAAAAATACACTAAAAATACGGGGTGTTACAATACCATATATAGAATTGGGTCTATTTTGTTCTCTCTCTAATGCATTCTAGGCATTAATTTACCAACTGTTTACATTCAGATATGTAACACTAATACTGCAAAACTTTCAGGTTATTACAACAATCCACAGGCCACCAAACTGACCATTGATAATTGATATATTTTTGGCCTAATGGTATTTTCCAGAACACCATTTGAGAAGCAAGCACCCACGTAGAGTATTATTAATTGATGGGTTGTGGATCTTAGAACATATAGAAAGTATGTTATTTAAATCTGATGGAAATAAATTTGTTATCAGCCATCCTGCTACATTTTTTAACGAGTTGAATTGCTTTTTTGTATTTGTCATAAACCACTTGGTTTACATGTGCAGGTTGTTGCGATTAAAAAACTGGATCATGATGGCGTCCAAGGATTTAAGGAATTCCTCGTGGAGGTTCTCATGTTAAGCTTGCTACATCATTCTAAGCTTGGAAGATCATCTCTTTGGTAAGTATGTTAGATGTGCAGTAATTACACTTTCTAATTGATTTTTTTACTTTATGTTTGTGCAGCTTATATGTTGTACATCACTTGACAATATTTCTTTTACTGGAAAATTTGATTCTGGACGATCTTGGAAACTTTCATTCATTTCTTAATTTCTATGAACTCTTCTTTGAAACTATGAACTCTTCTTTGAAAAAGTTTACGCAGAAGGATCAATGTTTGTTAAAACTAAGAGGGAGAATTATTGTTATGCAAAACTATATTTTCATTTGTGTATCACTTTAAAAATATATATATGTACAGGAGACTAAGTATGGAAACATGTATAAAAGGTAAGTAGACTAATTATACAAATTAGACAGATTTCTAGAATTATGGTGACTGATTTTCTGGAGACGAAGAATCTGAAAAATATGACAATGGTCAATATATGGCAACTGTCAATACTCCCCCTCAAGTTGGTGCATGGAGATCCATAATGCCCAACTTGTGTGCAAAATGATGAAAAAGTTCCCGTCCTAAGGCTTTGGTGAAGATCTCAACAACTTGTTTAGTGCAAGAAGTGTGAACGACTGTAAGGAGGTATTGTTAACGTTATAACGGGGCTCGTTTTTATGTATGCCATGAAAATGGACTGGTCCCTAACTGTTATAACGGGGCTCTAGGCCTAGCCCTTTCGAAACCAGTCGGACGCACGAAGCCAGCCCACGATCGCTAGTTGAGGGACTCGGAACGGCGTCGTTTTGGTAAGTAACTCCTTCCCTTTCAGCCTTTTTCTTTTCATTCCGTCGGTTTCTTCTCCCTTCTTTTCTGTTTCTTTTCTTCATGTTTCCCAGTTGCTCTGCTTTCCGAAAAATCCACCATCTCGTGTGCCTCGTCCCCACGTCGTTTGGTTTTGTGCAGTTTCCCCCTCACAGAAATCCCTTCCCGCATCACATTTGAAGCACCCAGATTTATTTTTTTTCTCTACACAGAATCCTGGTCTACGTGGTTGGCACTGCTGTCTCCGTGGGTCTTCAAGCCTCGCGCTGCTAACTTGGTTACACGGCAGTGAGTCACTTCTCCTATTCGTTGGAGCTATCCTCTGGAGTATTTGTTTTATTTTTACTTTCGGTAACTAATCCGGCCACTCTTTGATATTACTTTTAATTTTGTTCTTATACTTGCAGTTACACATTCCATAGACCCTCTTATTTTCTTTCCTTCAGTTTGTCTATCGCACACACACACGCTGCTTGGGTTGGCCGTGCATTACAGTTGGACATAAATTCCCCTTTGCGCAGACCACTAGTTTCTTTTCAGTAGAAGATTTTGTGACTTTTATTTTTGGGTTGATGTATTATTTGTTGGAGTGGTGGAGTGTGTTGGAATTATGGATGTTGAGGAGTATAATTTTGGATGATTTGTGAGACTGTTTTTGAATTATTATTTGAAACTTTTTGGTGTAAAATGATGGGTGTTTTCGAACTAGTTGTATTGAACTTTCATGCAAGTTTTGAATTGTTGAATGACTAGAGTATTGATGCTTGCACTGAAATTGTTTCATTCGAAGGTTGGAAGTGAAGTTTGGTTTGGGTTATGTTTTAATTATTGGAGTTGCTGTTGTTGGTTTTGGAAATAATTATAGTTGGTTTGGTGTAATAGAAGGTGGTGGCTGTTTTGGGTTTTAAATGCGAATGGTTTGAAGAGAGAGTTATTCGGGTTTAATTGTTAGGATAGTTATTGAGCTATGAAGAGACTGTTTTGATTTATTTCTCAATAAATAGCAGCCTACTAGATTGGTTATTAAATGTTGGATATATGTTTTTTTTTGTTTAGGTGGTGTTACTATTAGAGTTCCGGCTCAAGGTGTTGATAATACGAAGAAGTCAGGTAAGCGGGGTTCATATACTAGTTTTGCATAAAAGAAATAAAATGAAGTTGACTTTAGGAATAAACGTGTTTGTTTTTTTGAAAAGAAATGATCTGAAAACAACCTCAAATGTTTATTCTGCATATGCATAAATTCAATATAAGAGAAAGTGTTTTTCTGTCATGACTGGTGTATACATGAGCTAGTTTTGTGCACTTTATTTCTGAATTATGCAAAAGAGCGAACATGGAAATAAAAAAGTATTGTTATGAGTTAATGAAAATATTTTGATTCTGTTTAGTCGTACATGTGAAGCGATCTAAAGCAATTAAGTATTTTGTTTTGATATGATGAGTCATCTGAAAATCTTGGCATGAAGTTCTGATTCTGTGTATGATTGTAATCGGATTCTGATGAAATCTGTTCTGTTTCTGTTAAGGCCCAGCCACGGGTATAATGGTGGTTTATAACCCTACCACGGGGGTGAAACATGGTATACGGCCCAGTCACGGGTATAATGGTGGTTTATAACCCTACCACGGGGATGAACATGGAATATGGCCCAGCCACGGGTATAATGGTGGTTTATAACCCTACCACGGGGGTTAAATATGGTATTGTCCCGATGTGATACTAAACGATGATATGATTATAATGTTTCAGTTTAGAAATGCCAACGGATTTTCTTTTTGGAATAAATTTATTTTTCTAGAAATTTCGCTCTATTGTTTTTGTACAAAGTTTTGTTTCTGCATTCTGAAAGTAAATGTTTTGTTCTGCTTATCAAATGTTATAAATGCTCATGTTTATATGCTAGTATATGCTCTCTGCTTGCTGAGTTATTGATAACTCACTCCTTTAATCTTCATAATATTTCAGATGACATTGATGGTTCAGCTGATGATCAGTATTAGAGTTTATGGAGAAGATTAGCAGTGAATGGTTGTTGGGTATCTCGTGGTATTAGTGTTGATGTTGGAAGTTATTTATATTTCTTAAGTTTGCTTCAATGGATTTAGACGGTTTATGGAGACTTATGTTAATATTTCATTATTTCTAGTTTGTTATTTGAGACATGAAGAAGAGTTGATTTTATTTGGGTTGTTGGATTGAAAATTGGATAGATCAGTTTATATAGTTTATTTAATTGAAGTATTTACGTTTGATTTGAGGTTTGGGAAAATATATATTCTTGAATTTGGAAGTACTCTAGCCTTGTTAGAGTTGATTATCAGGTTATATGAGTTAACTCTCCGGACCCTCGGGGACGGGGCGTTACACTAACTGAATGAAATATCCGGTGGTGGAACGACGGGTGGTGGGACAACTGGCCCAATCAAAATCAATGTATGCTGTGACATGCATACTGCTAGAGGAAGAGAAGAAAATGCCGTGGTTTGGAATGCCTTTGATGTAACGAAGAACACGAGTAAGGGCAGTCATGTAAAGAACCTAATGAGCATGCATGAAATGACTAAGAATATTGACTGCATAGACAATGTCAGGTCGGATGATGGTCAAATAGATGACTCGGCCAACTAGGTGTCTGTAAGTGCAAGAATTAGATAGGAGATCACCGTCTTTAGTGCTGAGTTTCAAGTGTTGTTCCATAGGAACAGGGGCAGTTCAGGCACCGGGTTGTCCATTGTCGAAAATAATATCAAGAGCATATTTGTGCTGATTGAGAAAGATACCTTTGTGAGAGCGAGCAACTTCAAGTCCGAGAAAATATTTCAAAGAAACAAGATCTTTGGTTTTGAAATGGGTGGAAAGGAGTCTTTTGAAAACCTGAGAGATATCGTTACCAACAACCAAGATATTATCAACATAAACAAGACCAAGAGTAGTGTGATGGAGGTGACAAGAGTATAAAGAATGATCGACCGGAGACTAATGGAAACCTGCATCAAGAAGCACAGAGATTAGTTTGAAAACCTAGTTGCGAGCTTGTTTGAGGCCACAGAAAGATTTTCGGAGTTGACAGACATGGGTCTCCCCCTTTATGCAATATCTAGGAGGTGGTGTCATGTAGACTTCTTCATTAAGGTTGCTATGTAAGAAGGTATTGTTAACGTCAAGTTGATGAATGACCCAATTTTTTGTGGCAGTGACTACCAATAAGCAATGAATAGTGGCCATTTTGGCAACCGGTGCAAATGTCTCGTGATAGTCAAGGCCTTCAACCTGAGTGTAACTCTTAGCAACCAGCCGAGCTTTGTACCTTTCAATGGAGCCATCGACCTTGAGCTTAATTTTGAAAACTCATTTACAACCAATGGGTTTTTTATCAAAGGGAAATGTCTCGAGAGTCCAAGTGGAGTTATCCTCCAAAGCACGAATTTCAGCACACATTGCCTCACGCCAATGAGAGTGGAAGATAGCATCAGAATATCAGGAGGGATCAACACAAGTGGTTAGAGCAATTAAAAAAGTGAGATGAGATGGAGAAAAATGAGCATATGAAAGAAAAGATGGCAGAGGGTGAGTAGTACCTGAGGCTTGTGTAGCAGGTGAAGATGTAGTAGGCTCTGTGTGGAGTGTAGGACAAACTTAGTCTTGAAGATAGGCGGGCCGAGTGACAGTGCGGTCGGGACGAGAGATAGGAGGAGATAGAGGTGAGGAGAAATGAGGCTCGAGTGAGTCGGGAGAAGGAGTTTCTTAAGATGGAGGAGATGGTATAGGAGTTTCAGGGACAAGTAGTGGAAGGACAGGATGAGAAGGAGAGGAAGTAGGAATGATGCCATGATTTTGAAGATAAGTTTGAAATTGATGAGAAATGAATTCTTGTCCATTATCAGTGCGTAT
This sequence comes from Juglans regia, assembly GCF_001411555.2. Taxonomy (NCBI): domain Eukaryota; kingdom Viridiplantae; phylum Streptophyta; class Magnoliopsida; order Fagales; family Juglandaceae; genus Juglans; species Juglans regia. The sequence goes on along the minus strand of NC_049902.1, from coordinate 22,912,155 downwards.
AATTTTATTAGTAGTGTTAAATTGATTTTGGACAAGAGCAAAAAAATGCGTTAAATGAGTAAGAGCTTCAGATTTAAAATGAATTAGGTAGATCCGAGTAGTGCGTGAAAAATCATCAACAATAGTGAGGATATAGTGAGCCCCACTCAGAGAAGAAGTATGATAGTCACCCTAAAAGTCACAATAAATGCGATTAAAAGGAGAAATACTTTTATTTGCATTAATAGAAAAAAGTAATCGGGTGTGCTTAGATCGAGCACAAACATCACAATCACAGAGAATGCATGGAGAATTAAAAGGATTGGGAATAATAAAACGGGAAGGATGACCTAGACATTCGTGCCATAAGGTCATATTGACAATAGATTGGGTAGCTAAAGTAAGAGAAGATTCAGGCCGGTACACATAGAGTCCATTGCAAAGATCACCCGCTCCAATCGGCCTCATCAATCGTGGGATCTGAAATAAACAAGTCTGAGAAGAGAACAAAATGACACAGGAAGTATGAAAGGTAATTTGGGAAATTGATAGAAGATTAAATGAAAATTGGGGAACAAAGTAAATATTGGATAAGGTAAGGTAGGGGGAGAGAATGCATGTGCCGAGGCCTTCGATGGGAATGGCTTGGCCATTCGGGAGTTGTATAGTGTGCTCATAAGAGGGGTGCCGTAGATCTGTAAAGGCAGCATGCTGGTGACACATATGGTGGCTTGCGCCATTGTCACCACCCAAAAATGGTGTCAATCAAAGGAAAAAATAGATGAAGAAGAGGCTAGGGTATTACCAACGAAGTGGGCGGAATGAGGCGAGGAAGTGGTGGAGGATAACGGCTCGAGCAAGGTGAGCAACTTCTGGTATAGCTCCGGCAACAGGCCAGGTATGGGACTCATCAAAGAGAAGCTGAGATAGGCATGGCTTGCCGCTAGTGGAGGGTGGCCAAGGTTTGAAAGCCTAGACTTGTTACGAGGCTCACAACCAGGTGGGTACCCAATGAGGGTCCAACACCTCTTTGAAGATGTCTGTCTCTGCCACAAGTCATGCACTTGAAGGTGTGTCTTCTGCGACTAGAGGATTTTGCAACAAGGGCAAGGGTGTCTGATGAAGAAGATGTTGTTATTCTTCTTGGAAGAGAATGGAAAAGACTTTGCTGATGGAAGGGAGAGGATCCATGGCCAGAATTTGGGTTTGAAGCGTGTAGAACGAATCATTGAGTCCAAGAAGAAATTGGAAGGCTCGTTCATCTTCAATCTGTTGTTGAAGGTCTTTCGAGTCATTAGTGCTTTGTAAGTGTCCAAGTTCATCCCAAAGTTGTTTGATTTGGTTGTAGTAGTCATGGACACTGTTTGTAGTTTGTTGCATGGAAGAGAGGGCATGTTTTAGGTGGTATATGTTGGCATTGTTGACATGGCAAAAGCGAGAAAAAGATTGACCCAAACGGAACGTGGATCGGTATGGCATTTGAGGGAATTGGCGATGGATGAGCTAATGGAGTTGAGGATCTAGGTAAGAACCAAGTCTTTAGTTTGTTCCATTGTGGGTAGTCGGGTGAGTCTGGATCAGGAGGGCTGAGTGTACCATCGATAGAACACAACTTGTTTTTGGCATTCAAAGCTCGAGTCATTACTTTCTGCCATTTGGGAAAATTGTCTCCAATGAGAAGACCATTAACAAGAATTAGGCTAGGGAAATCTCTTGTGTGAAGCAGATAGGGGAAAGGACGAGTGGGTTGAAGGAGTTAGCCATTTGTGGCGGTGGGGATTGGTTTAGGATGATACCATGTTAAAACTAAGAGGGAGAATTATTTTTTATGTAAAACTATATTTTCATTTGTGTATCACTTTACAAATAGATAGATATATAGGAGACTAAGTATGAAACATGAATAAAATGTAAGTTAACTAATTACACAAATTAAATAGATTCCTAAAATTAAGGTGACTGATTTTCTGGAGATGGAGAATTTTGAAAATATTGCAACGGTCAATATATGGCAACTGCCAATAATGTTAGTAATCAAACAGGGTTTGTTTCTCGCAACCTTGAGGATTGCAGCTGATTGTCATGTAGCTTATTGGTTTTTTCTTTCTTGTTAAACCCAAGTTTTTAAAACTAAAAAATATGTTTGGGTGGGCTTGCAGTTTTTGGAATGCTAATCTCACAACTGGCAACCTAGTTCATGTGCGGTAGTGCTTTATATTACTCTGATTGAAAGGACTGACTATTCTTCTTCTGAATTCAGATCTAGACCCTAACAAAGAGTCGCTAAGTTGGAATACTATGATAAAAGTTGTTGATAGAAGGCCATGCTACTGATTTTGTAATTCATATATTGTAATTTTGTATTTTGTAATGTAATGGATAAATACCAAACAATGTAATATGTGGTTAATTGCATTGTGTGTTGCATGCATTTTAGATAATTAACATTGAATTATTATTATTATTTACATGCATTTAGTTAAAAAAAATAATTAGTTTATAACTTTAGTTAACTTTTTTGAAGGAAATTAATAAAACACAGGCTCATACAATTGTAATACAACCAAACCAAACTCCAAAATATTAATCCCTCAAACTCAAATCTAATCATTTCGAAAGCAGAAAAAATATTAAAAGATGGGGCTAAAGTAATGTGAGGATTTTAATATGCTCTGAGTAATGAGTAATATACACTATTAATTTTGATTATTGGAAAATACCAATTCACAGTGTGCGCCAAAATTAATTTTGATTACTGAAAATACCAATTTGCAGTGTTTCCAAAGAATAGACTATGAAAATTGAAATGTGCATGCACTATATAGTATGAATCTGTAAATTAAAAAATAAATGAAAAACCCTAAATCTGTTCCCTAAATCTCGAATACCTGTTAACACGTATAAACCACGAATCAAACAAACTAATATCCGGGATACCATTTACCACGAATACCAAATACCAGATTTCAAAAATCCTAAATATCGGATACCACATACCAATTACCACGAATCAAACACAAAGTAATATCTATGAAATCAAATAAGTGAAATGAAACAAATTACATACCGTCGAATCGTCGATATAGAGACTGAGAAAGGCCACGAAAGGGGAGACGTAGATGAAATGGGTTGTTGACAGTAGAGAGACGTGAGAGAGGGGCTGGGTGAGAGGCCAAGTGGCTGAGAGACAGCTATGAGAGGCCAAGGGGTTGAGAGACGAAATGGGAGAAGATTATCGCGGGGAGGGAGGGTAAGGGTCATAACTCTTTAACCCTAAACAACTGAAACGGCGTCGTTTATACACCTAGAAATGACGCTGTTTCAATTATTGGATGTTGGGTGTAAAATCTCAACAACTAAACGACGCCGTTTTGATTCATTTGGGCAGTTGGGCTTTCTGGCCCGTTGGGCTTCTTTTTTTTTAAATAGTTATGTAATGCACTATATAGTATAATGTGATATATATATATATATATATATAACTATAAACTATATATAGTATATTATACTATGATATTTATATAGGATACTATAAATCTATGATAAATATTAATATATATGAATATTACTAATACTATAATATCATATTATTAGTATGTTAGTAATTTAAGATATATATATATATATATTAAAGCTCTAATCTCTTATACTTCATAAATATATTAATATATATAAATATTAGTAATACACTAATACTATTAGTGTATAGTAATACTATTGGTATAGTACTATTACTATATGTTAGTGATAATATAGTATTGTCATTATTACTATATTGGTAACATATATGCTACTAATAATATATTAAATGATGGTTAGACACTTTTTTACATGAGTGTATATGATCAAATGTATAGAAATAGACAGAAACAGGTTCTTAAAACAATATGGAAGCTACAGATACCCCACAAGGTTAATCTTTTTGCTTGGAGAGAAGTGTTAAATGGCCCACCAACCAAAGATAATTTGCATAAAAGAAGAGAAGGAAAGGATAATTTGTGCCAACTTTGTTCATCTGGGGTAGAGAACTCCTTACATGCTCTCTATTCTTGTCCTTTATTGAGGCACATATGGCAGAAACATATTCCTGATTTTACAATAGAAGAGACAACATTGTTATTCCTTGAAGTGGCAATCAAAGTGCAGGAGTGTAGCAGCAAAGAACAAATCGAGACCTTTATTATGATAGCATGGGCTTGTTGGAGAAGAAGAAACTTATGGATATTTGAGAGAAAACAAAGGGATGTTGAAGATAGGATTAACTCTGCCATTTCTCATATCATTCATTAAAGAAAATTAAGAGCCTTAACCCAAATTGAATGCAGAGGCAACTCTACTGGCAGGCACCTTCTGAGGGGACTTTCAAGCTCAATGTGGATGGGGCCATTTTTCATGAAGGAAATAATGTAGGTGTGGGCATCATTGCAAGAGATCATGAGGGAAAGGTCTTACTATCAGTAAACATGAAAGAACAAGCAGTTATGGATCCTATGGATATGGAGCTTTTGGCAATACTGAGGGGACTGCAATTTTGCATTCCTTTAGGACTACAAGTATTAAATATTGAAAGTGATTCCATTCTCTCAGTGAAAGCAGTGACAACTGTTGAAGTTTTAAGCATGCTTGGTAATATAATTTCATATATCAAGCAACTCATGAGCCAAATTCCAACTTGTACAATTTCTCATATCAACAGGGAAGGAAACCAGGCAGCACACATACTAGCTAAATTTGCTAGAAATGTAGAAGATACAAATGTATAGTGGGGTTCTAGTCCAAATTGTATTCATCGAGTCCTTTGGACTGATTTACATTTGTAATTCCTTTTACCATTAATGAAAGTATTTCCCTTAAAAAAATGTATAGAAATGTATTTATCAGAATTAATATATATTATAATACTAAGTAACTGTAGGCTATACCAATCCTAATAGTAATACTAATGCTAAATACTATATTAAAGTGATATTAATACTCTTTATAGTTATAATGATAATGATACTAACATATTAATATAACTATACTATTATACATATATGATACTTAATAATATAACTCTTATAATATATTAATATATACTAGTACTATATATTATACTATTATAGTGTACTACTACATATTAATTAGTGTATATATTATAGTGATATTAATACTATATATAGTTATAGTGATTAGTATAACTATATTAGTATTAGTAATGGTGATTTAGTATAACTGTATTAGTATAAGTTATACTGATTTATTATAAGTATAATTAGTTATAACAATAGTCTATATTAGACTATTAGTATTTGTAACACCCCGTTCCCGGAGGTCCGGAGAGTTAACTCTTAATATCCAAAATCAACTTAAATAGTACAACTATAAAATCCGAAAAATCCAATAAAATATTAATCAATTTAATCAATCCAAATATCTAAATTCCTCTATGGGGACAATAAAGAAAATCTCAATAACATAAGTTAAAAACTCTCCAAAACTCAAAATTATCCTTAACTCATCAAATCAAAATAGCCGAATAATAAAATCAGTTTATTAACTACGACTCTCAAATAAGCACTTGTACCCTCAGGTACTTATTCCACTCTGATCATCACACTTGCTAAAACTTCCTACTCATGTTCTCCAGCTAAACCATCAAAATTATCTGAAAAAATATGGAGATAAGGGGTGAGTTATCAACAACTCAGTAAGCAGAGGATATATATTAGTGTATAAACATGAGCATTTACAGAAATCAAAATGATGAACAAAATATTTTTATTTTCAGAGTGCGGAAGCAATACATGTTATCAAAATATCAAAATGAAGATTTAGAAATAATTTCATTCAAAAAATATTCTTTGGCATAGCATAAATGATCATCATCATCATCAGAACATCATATCAGAACAGAGGCCATGTATAACCCCTGTGGTAGGGTTGTGCATCTCCAGATAACCAAGCACAACATAAATCACTCTGGCACCAAGGTGTGCACTCACAGTGGAGACCACTACTATAACCTGTGGCAGGGCCGTATCCACTATTATTACCCGTGGTTGGGCCGTATCCACTATTATAACTCGTGGTTGGGCTGTAACCACTGTTATTACTCGTGGTTGGGCCGTATCCACTATTGTAACCCGTGGTTGGGCCGTATGCCACTATTATCACCCATGGCAGGGCCGTAACTGAACATAGCGGAAACAGAATCAAATTCAGAATCAGAGAGTCATGCCAAAAGTTTTCAGAAATCACGTCTTATCCAAATAGGGTACTGAACAAAATCTTCAGAACAAAACAAAATCATATCACAACATAATTTATGCACAAATTTCATATTCGCTCTTTGTTTTCAAAGTTCAGAAACAGAATGTCAAAAATAAGCTCATGTATACACCACTCATGATAGAAAATACTTTCTTCTTAAACAGAATCTCATGAGTAATGCAGAACAAATAATTGAGGTAGTTCAAATTTATTTTCAAAATCAAATATGTATATTTCCCAAAAATAACCTCAGTTCAGGAAACCTGCTTACCTGAACTTCTTAGCCTTTTCAAAATTCCTCAAAAATGTCGAACAATAATTAATCGTCACTTATAAAATAATCACATAATTCTCGTAAATTTTCAATTAATCTCTTATTTCTATATTCAATCTTATGCTTCTAAAATAACCTGTTAAAATCTTCAAAACCTAAAATTTCAAATCATTACCTTCTAAAATCATCACTATTGATTTAATAACTATGACTAAAACATATAAAAGTTAGACCTATTTATTATTGAAAACCAACTATAAAGTTTAATACCGGATAATATAATTATCCCAAAATATTTTAAAAATAACCATAACTATATTTTTCAAATAGACCAAATCATATCTAAAGTGTAAAAATAACATTACACCAATATTGTTTACCCTATAAATAAAACTTTACTTAATAACAAGTTAAAATACTTAAGTGATTTTCTATGATTATAATTAAAATGTTCAAAATAAAATTTCACACTTACTGTAAAAATAATATGCTATCAATAGTACAATTTTAAAAAAACCCTATTTATTTTATGTACAATTTCTTATACTTCCCATAAAAACTGTGTAAAAACAGATTTAATATAAACATAATTCCAAATTGAAACCACCCAATAATAAGGGTAATATTGTAATTTCATATCCAAAATAGTATGTAAAACTAAGTTTACGTAAATTCTTGAGAAAAACGTTGATTGAGTTTACGGTGCAGCAGTCAGCGAGGCAAGGCGCGAGATACTTACCGAGAAGAGAACGAGAGACGCAACGGCAGTGCTGGGCGGAGGTTGAAGGTGGTCCACGCGGCGGCAGAGCACTGAGATTGAGAGAGAGAGAGAGGAAGAAAGATGAGAGAGAGAGAGAGAGAGATAGAGAGAGAGAGAGATGGAGAGGAGAGTTGAGTTCGGGGGTAGCTTACTGAGAGGAGAGTGACGAACTTGGATGGAGTGCAGCGCCCAACGATACTCGCTGTGAGGTGGCGATGTAGTGGAAAAGGTTGGCGGCGGCGGCGCTCGGCTAGTTTGCGTCGAACAGTAGCAAACAGAAAATAAATTTGCTCTGTTTTCGGGGACAAAAACAGAGTTTTCAACAATGGGTTGAACGATGGCTTAGGGCAGGGCGTGACGGTAGCGTTGAGTCTGATCCGTGGGTTGCTACTACGAGAAGGACGCTGGTGGCAGCAACAGGGTTGTGGTTACTTGAAGGTGTGGTGCTGTGGCAGTGATAAACCAAGAGAAAAGAAAAAAAAAAGAAAAATTGAAGCGGCTAGTGCACACGGCGTTGGTTTCTGCAAGGAGCTCCCTCCACGGCTGAGTGTTATGTCGGTTTGGGCTTAGGTTGTGGAGAGCTTCCACAGACAAGAGGGATGGGGAAGGTGACGACAGTTCTAAGCTGAGTGCTACGGGTTGCTGTTTGTGTGGGATGGGGTTGCAAACGGCGGCAGTGAACGTAATGAAGGTGTTCTCTACGCATGGCTATTGCGTGCGTATAAATATGATGCGAAAACCTGAGAGATAAGAGAGACGTGTGTGCGGATGAAAGGCTAAGTCGTGTGTGTGCATGCATGCAGTGAACGAGAGGAAAAACTGTAGGGGTGAAAAAATAAATATAGACAGAAAGAAAAAAAATAAATAAAACAAATGGGGAAGTTAACGTGTGGAAAAAAATAAAAAATAAAAATAAGCTTTTTCACACATAGTTTTGATAACATTTTCGCACTGAGACTGGGTGTTACAATATTAGTATAAATATTAGTATTAGTTATAGTGATTTAGTTATAGTAATTAGCATAACTATATAATAGTCATAGTATAAATATTATTATATCTATATCAGTTCTAGTATTAATATTACTATATCACTATAGTTAATAGTATCATATAGTGATATAGTATTGGTATAACTAATACTATAGTGATTTATATAGTAATTTATATATAGACATAAAGTGGATTACTCATAGTATTAGGCTACGTTTGGTTCCTAAACTCAGCTGAGTTCAGTCTAACTTTAAGCTCAGTTTAACATTCAAACACCCAACTCTCAAATTATTAAACTCATCCCAACTCTAAACCTTATTATACGTGGGACCCACAACATTTTTCAACTTAAAACATCTTTATACATGGAACTCAAACCCTTTTTCAATTTCTCATAAAAAGTACTAAACTCATATTAACATCCAAACACACTTTAAACTCAGTTTATATGGGCCTCACATAACTCCATTCACTATTCAACTCATTACTATTCATAACGAACTCAACTCAGCTGAGTTCAGCTCAACATCCAAATGCAGTCTTAGTATTAGGCCATAAAATATAATTAATATGCTAATGTATATTAGTATTACTAGTGTATTTATAAAAATGAATATGTTGGGAATTTATTAGGCCAAAAAATGTAATTAATATAAGATATTGTTATATAAAATTTATATGATTAATACTTTAGTTACTATACATTAGTATTATATGTTATTACAAATTTATGGATTAGTATTTATCCATTAGTATTACATGTTATTATACATTAGTATTACAAGTTATTATATTATATATTAGTAATTTAGTGTTACATAGTAGTAATATTGTAATAGTTTGATATTTACATATACTAAACTATTATTAGTCAATTTAGTATATATTTATTAGAGTATAAATATATTATTTTATAATAATTAACTCATGCTAGTCTATTATTGAGTTTAACTAACTATATAAAATATAGTTATATAAAATTTATATGATTAGTATATAGAAAAACACATATTTTTTTATAAAATATGTAAAATATTGGAGTCGGAGTCGAATCGAAACGGAGTTGGAATCGGAGCGAAGTGGAGTCGGAGTCGGTCCACCAACAACTCCGACTTCCTAGGGAAAAAAACTCCGAGCGGAGTCGTATTCAAAGTCAGATTTTTTAATTTTTTCTCAGCTCTAAATTCGGCCTGACGCGTACAATGCTTTTGCTTCCTAGAAAAACCGAAATGGACGGCTAGAGAGCGATACTAAAATCACGGTCCTAGTTAGTTTGGTTATATAAAATGAAACTATCTCATCTCATATAATCATTACAATTTTTTTAAATTTTTATATAAAATATAATAAATAATTTAACTTTTTCAAATCTCAAAATAAAATAATGTATATTTTATTTAATTTTTAATAAAATATTTAATTTGATTTAAACTACATAATCAAATGAGGGCTAAATCCTCAGTAAATGGACGGCCTGACGCGTAGCATGTTAATTTTCTTGGTGAGTACTTTAGAGTCACCTTTGCTATATTTGTTTGGAGAGCCTCCAACGCTTTCGCTTTCAATATATATCCTCTTATCTTATTTTATTTTGTGTCCCAGAATTGTATTTTTTTCATTCATTTTTTAAATATTTTTAGATATATTTTATTAAAAAAATACTACATCATTAAAAAAAATAATTAATAAATAAAAAAACATTGAAAAAAGCAATCGAGATTGGGCCACTCATAAAATTTTCCTTTATTTTTTTAGGGAAATGGGTTACAATATGTCCCATGGACGTTGTATCAAGAAAAATGGATCAAACGGCTCTTAGACTTGGCTCGAAAACAGAACGAAAAATACGCTCCAGCTGCTCTCTCCAAACCTTCGATCAAAACACCTCCAGACTCAGAGTTAGTGAAAGCGGGTGGGAGCTTTGGCTTCTCCCCCCTCATCTCTTCTCCTTCCGATCCTTTTTCTTTCTGTCTGTGTTGTTTTTTTTTTGTTAATTTTTGTGTTTTTCAGGCCGAATAAAGGAGGATTGTCGTTCGGGTCTTTCCGTCTGTCACTTGTCAACACGCACCCCTCCGGGACGATGCCCAGCCACCGATCTTCAAGACCACCGAATCCGACGTCCATTGGAGTGGAGCATAGCCCGCACGCGCGGGAGTAAGTTTCCGGATCGCGTCTGCGCATGTCCATCACGCGCCACCGGGGAGCCTTTTTCCGACGCCACGCTCGGCTTCTCTGGACTCCTCGACTCTGGGACTTCCAAGATTGACTGCCGACTTTCCTCCCAGAGTGACCAGTGAGATCCAGGCGCCACTGCCGACGTTATGTGCACTGTTCACTCGTTTTGTTGTCCAGTTTTTGTTTTTCTTTTTTTGTCGTTCAGTTTGTTTGTTTTTTACCTGAGTGTGGTGTTGAGTTTTGGATCGGATGCAATCCGGAGCAAGAGCTGTTTGAGAGAGGCAGACGATGTTACGGCCGGTGATCGTACGACCAGTGCTCATGCGTAGGTGCTGCCTACGCAATGGAGGCTGTGTATTCGTGCGTGAAGCTGGGTGCTCGTGTCGTCGAGATTTGATTTGCCGTTGCTTGCGGTAGGCGTGACGTTCGGGTTCACGCCATTGCTTGTGGATTTGTAGTTTGGCTATGTGGTTTTATTTGTAGTTTATTTGTTGTTATCTTAGTTAGGATTATAATAGAAATAGGCTTTGAGATTTAATATCCATAGCAGTGTCCCGTACTCTTCCTCCTTGCGAGGACAGAGGGGGTCGTGAAGTTCTGTTTTTACAGAGCGCTTTCTCTGTTTGGAGAGAGTTCCTAGAAGTTGAGACAATGTCCGCTACAATAAAATTTGTGTGTGGGGAAGCCCTAGAGCTGATGCGTAGTTTGGCTTATAGTCTGGATTTTCAATGTATAAGTCACATTTGTAACTTTGTTTGATTAATGAAACGAGTCTGTTTCCATCAAAAAAAAAAAAGAAAATGGATCAAGTAACGTGGATATTATGTATACATGGAAATTCAGCTTACCCAAGTGAGAAGTTGATCGTGGGTGGCTCTATAGCCACAACTCGGAGCGGGTCTGGGAGTTACCTTTAGTTATAGGATAATTTTTTTATTTTTTATACATATATTTTTTCACATTTTTAAATATTAAAAAAAATAAAAAAACTAAATGTTTTATCCAGCGATAAGAATGAGCGGAAATTAGAGTAGCATTTTTCATCGTATATCTACATCGAACTTTTTTTTTAGGATATTAAGAATATTTTAAAATATCTTTAAATAATAGTAAAATAGTTTGAATTAATATGTTTTATTGATTTTTAAAGAAATAGAAAGAAAGAGTTGAATTTGAAATTAATATATAATAAAAATATTTAAAAGTAATTATGTTCCAAACGGGCCTTAGAGCACTCCTAATAGATTCTTCATCCTATCTTTTAAAATACATCACCAAAACTCATTTTTTCTATTTTATATAATGACTTTTTTACAATATGTTATCAATCAGTTTATCTATTTTTTTTTTTTTATATCCTTTAGATTTTATACTTTTTAATATTTTTTATTCATTTCAAATATGTTCTCTAATTACCAATAATATCTTTATATCTTTTTATATTTACAATACCTGATCCATATATACAATGTCATAAAATTATGTCTTATTTTAAATTAATCCATATTTATAAACTAAACCAAAATATAATTAATTTTAATTAATTTAACAGACTATTATATAATAAAAATATTCTCAAAGTATATACAATGGGTTGTTGCACATCTACAAGGATATACAAACCGAATGGAGTCATATGCAGTTTTGTTTTTTTTATTAATCTGAGTCACATGCAGCTTTTTTTTTTTTTTTTTTTTATCTAGTCATATATATGTAGCTTGCTTTTATATATATAGATCGAATATTGGAGTCACCCCAGCCAACACAGAGGAAACCGTGGGAACAAGAGAGAGAAAGGGGTCTAAAATGAAAATAAGAAATCTGGAAAAATAGAGAAAATCAGCCACTGAAGAGAGAGAAATTAATTGAAAATGTTTACAGCCATAAATAGTATTCTCCACATGTAACAAAATTACTGTAGCAATATCTAAAGTAAATATGACATAAAAGATCCATTGGACGTTACTTTTGTACAAATTTCTTTTATATTTTAAAGACAACTGTATTTTACAATATCTACTGGGAGTGCTAAGTAGGGTTCGGCTGCTGGACAGAGATGAGATTCACACAGATGATACAGAATCATAGAGAATCACATGTATTAGAACATTTAAAAAAACAAGAATATAAAAGCCTAAAATTAAAGATAGCTCATGCACTGCCTCTCTTAAGCTACAGAACTACGATATATACACAACATTCTGGGCTAATGATCCGTCTCTATTTATCTGCACCATAATAGAAATCAACGTAGGTTTGGTTTCGCTTCACTTACTCATTGGACCCCTCAATTTCGACCAACTCAATTTCAACTTGAGCGGGTACTGCTGCTTCTAGTTCTTCTTGACGTTGGAAGGTGCAGCCTATGATAAGGATTGGGATGTATTGGAGAGTGTGATAAAGCCAATGGAGAAAGCTCTTGAACACGTCGGCCAAAACCGTTCCAAACCAACGAGACGTGACGATGAGTATGGGAAAGATGAGCCAGAAGAGTGATGCCGGGAAAACGAGTGAGGCTAATATGGAAACAGTCAATAATACGGAGAAATCTCCCACCCGCAAGTGAATTATTGGCTCTAGAGTGATGGGTATCTTAACAGAGATAAAAAGGAAGAGCAATATGGAAATGGCAAGAAAGAAGAGAGAAAAGGGATAATGGTACAGGATGTCAAATGCCAAGTTGAAATGATCTTGGGGCGAAGGTTTGTCTTGTGATAAGAGGATCATAAGACAGAGGCTTATGAAAGGCGGAGCCAAATAGCGCAGATCCACCAGGCAACTCATTCTTCTACGTTCTCGAAGGAAATTCGGGAATGATTGTAGATAGGGAAGCATGAGGGTGTGATATATTTATATTGATAATTTTATATATGGTGCCGAGGGAGAAATAGTCGAGTGTCAAATATTTTGCTTTAGTCGGTTTTGACAATGAGGGCAACCTAGAGGGGACACCCGCCCCAACCACTCCCCCCGGGCGCCGACCAATATTTCCAATCTTTCTTAGTTAGTGACTCTCAAGTCTTAAATAACACTATCAATTCTCTCCCGAATTCTCCTTTTTTTTTTGTTTTTGTTTCTTAATTTTGATCTCTTCAACTTAAGACTTTTAATCATTTTTTTATTACTTTATGCTATAATATTTTTAGATTTTAATTAGTAAAATTATTGGTTTTCTTTTATTTTTATGTTTTCATTTTTTTTATTTCTAACTTTTTCTATGGTTTAAAATATGTTTAAGTTGTTTTTAAAAGTAATGCTACGTACGTACAGTACTCCCCATTTTAGGACTGCAATGTAAGTCTAGGTAATTTTATCTTTAAAATTTTTTAAAATTATAAAAATATTCCTCCTAAAAATATGTTTTTTCTTATTTAATAAAGAGTTTGCACATACAGTTTCAAAGTGAGGATTGCAAATAAAATTTCACTTTTCTTAATTATCATATAGTTTTCAAGTGAGGATTGCAAATATAATTTCTTTTTTTTTAATTATCTAACATGTGGCATGCAATGTTAGCATAGTCAGCATGACAATTTACTAATAGATATGTAATAAAATGACCAATATGACGATTTGTTGGGCATTATTTATTTTCATATTTAGATATTATAATCGATGAGTCTGTCCAGTTTTTCATATATCGATATCTTATTAATTGATCTTACTTTTTTTGTTATTTAAATGCGTTGTGGATCTGTCCATCTTAATTAATTTTCATATATGGATATCTTTTCTTTTTTTTTTTCTGGTAGTTTTCCTTTAATTTACTCCATATAATTCAGTGGAATGGGTTGGGTTTTATTGGCTAGGGTTATTAAACATATTATAGTAGGTGCGGGTGGTGAAAACACTGAAAAGTCGCCAACGATCAGAATTACATGATATTCCAATTGTATATGCTATACGGAAAAAACTTAAATGTGATACATTCATACTATTATAAATATTAAAAATTCATTTACTTAATATGTTATTTGCAGCAAACAACATAATAGTGGTAGCTTATATAAACTCTACAACATCATTTATTTTCTTTTAATACAAATTACTGAAAATATTTCTATAATTATTTTTCTTTACAACCAAATAAACAGAGAATTGATATTTGCAGTCATGGTATACATAAGCGTCGCACACTCTTTTTTAAAAACTAAGAAAATATGGAACTCATATGAAAAAATTAAATTTCTAATGGTGGACCACACTTTTTCAAAATGAGTGTGCAACATTTGCATAATCTATGTCTGTATCTAACATTACTCATTAAAATAATAGAGGTTAAAGATGGGTTACAATATGTATCGTTTCTCTATTTGAATATCTCAGTATATATTTGAATAATAATAAAATGGTTTGAGCTATGATTTTTATTGCATTTTGTGAAAGTATAGAGAAAAAGTTAAATAAAATATTATAATGTTAAAAAATTATTTGAATATAATTTTTGTTTTGAAATTTGAAAGAAATTGTTTTATTTTTTATGTTTTGTTTGAGAGTTTAGAAAAATCATAATAATTATGTAACGGTTAGATATGATAACTGATAATAGAACTAAGCAAATGATGCCTTCTATTATCTCAGAAACACAATATGCTTTCCTACCTGGTAGGTTGATAACTGATAATGTCTTAGTGGCTTATGAGGTTATTCACTTTCTAAGAAGGAAAAAGGGGGGAAAGAAAGGGTTTATGTCCCTTAATCTTGACATGAGTAAAACTTATGATAGGGTCAAATGGTATTTTCTTGAAACTGTTTTATGCAAACTGGGTTTCCATGATAGAGTGATCCAACTTATTATGAGATGTGTGCAAAGTGTTTCTTTTTCAATCCTCATTAATGGGTCTCCAACAAGTCATATTAACCCTTCCAGGGTCTTGAGACAAGGAGATCCTATCTCTCCTTATTTGTTCTTGTTATGCACAGAAGGTCTAATTGGTTTTTATAGCATGCTGTTATCTCAAATGCAATCTCTGGAATTCGAGTATGTAGAGGTGCCCCAATAGGGCCAACACTGAACCACCTTCTATTTGCTGATGATAGTCTCATTTTTTGTGATGCTAGTGTGGAGACTAATGTCTAATTGCTAGAGGTATTAAAACTCTATGAGGCTTCTGGTAAGTTCATTAACCAAGACAAATCAGCCATGGTCTTCAGTCAGAACACTCGTGCAGTGCAGAAAAGGGCCATTATGAATATGTGGGATACTTGTAACACCCAGACCCAATCAAGCTTAATTTTTTTATTTATTTATTTAGTTTTATTTTATTTATTTTTATTTTATTTTTTTTATCCACTCCGCGCACGTCTTCCTCTTTTCTCTAGAGTTTTCATATTGCTTTTTTTTTTTTTTAATAAATTTAAGCACTTATCATCTCATGCACGTACGCCTCTATATTCTCCTCATGTTTTTTTGCTTTGTTTCAAATATCTATTTATTCACATGGCAAATTCACAGTTGATTGGTTAGCCCCACAGTTTTCTCGTCATGCACGGCTTTATCTAGTGCATTTTACTCGTCCGTTTTTCCATGGCATGAACGTCCCTATTTTTTGCAACATTCACGACAACAGTTGTGTAATAGTTATGCCTATATATACTCATATTTAGCAGTTCATCAATTTGATAAACTAGGGTTGCCGGTTACACTTTTCTTTCCCCAACCTCCATGCTGCCGCTGCCTCCCATTACTTGCTAGAATAGCCGCTCCTCACCCAGCAACTCCTCTTTGCAAATAGCCCAACCTGGTCCTCCATCCCCTCGGTTTCATGCACTCCCATACTGAGAGTCACCCCACGTAAGCCAGCCCTCCGTCGTCCATACTATCGCCACCAGTGTACCCCCTCGTAAGCGTCTGATCAACCAACCCATCTCCACCATGCACCGACCAGAATTCATGTTGCCTCCCATACGAGATCAACGCAACCCGTGCTTACACAAAGCCCGCACCATGCATTGCTGCGCCACCCCAACACCTCCACAGAGTTTTCGTTCAGTTAATCCACCCCTCGTAAGCATTCGCCAAGACCAACCACCATAACCACGTGCCACAGCCACGGGAAATAGCAACCCACCGCTTACACCAAGTCAAAATCCTCTGTTTTATCTCCAAAAAACAGAGCACTTTGTTTCGGCTACCGTGAGTTCATCTTTATCACCCAGCCGCCGACGTTGCCACTGTCCATCTCCCAGCTCTTTGCACAACTCCTTCCCGCACGTTCGACGCTGCCGGGACAGCCATCTTCATCTCCGCACCTTACGCAGCTCCTCCTTCGCGGTGAGTTTCCATTCCCTCGTTCTCCGTCTCTCCCTCACTATCTGTTTCCCTCACCGTATTGCTCTCTCTCTCAATGCTCTACCGACTTCACCACCTCCCATCGCACACTGCGCCATCGCACGTTACCTTCTCGGTGAGTCCCTGTCGCCGCTGCTTTTTCTAATATTCATGTGTATGTTCATCGTTAGTTTTCTTCTTAAGGTGTTTATATATATATATATATATATAAATATATACGTATATATATAAGTAAAGTTTTAACTTGGGCACTTACTAGTTTTAACCTTATATATATATATGTTTATATATATGGAGGGTAGTCTTAACCTAATGTTTTCGGGTGAGAAGTTTTTTTTTTTTTTTTGGTTTATTTTTAAATGGGATTTTGCTTTAAGTTTCAATAAATATTATATCGTATTTTGATAATATTGTTAGTTAAAGGAAGTAAACCTATTTTTCTTAAGAGATGAGTTTTTTCATGACTTATTCTATGGAAATTTTAGTAACCAATGTATTCTTTTTATTTATAAAATATTGTTGGTATTTTAGATATTTTGAATATTAATTTTTATTGAGTTCTATAATTATCATAATACTTATTCGATAAATTTTCTTCTTCAGTACGAATTCGATTAAGTGGATATTGAAGGTCTTAGAAAATGATGGTATTTTAAGGTTATGAGGATTTTTAGGTATTGAAAGATTAAAATAGGTTATTTGAGAAGCTTAGGATTAAATATCGAAATGTGTGATTTATTGGAAATTGACGAGAATTACGTGATTATTTTATAGGTAACGATTAATTATTATTCGACATTTTGAGGAAAATTCTGAAAAAGCTAAGAAGTCCAGGTAAGCGGGGTTCCTATTCTAGATTTTGCATTAAAATAAAATGAGCTGAGGTTATTTTTGGAAAATATACATATTTGATTATGAAAATAAATTTGAACTACCTTGGTTATTTGTTCTGCATTACTCATGAGATTCTGTTTAAAAAGAAATTATTTTCTGTCATGACTGGTGTAAACATGAGCTTATTTTTTTACATTCTGTTTCTGAATTATGAAAAGAGAGCGAATATGAAATTTTATGCATAAATTATGTTGTGATATGATTTTGTTATGTTTTAAAGATTTTCTGTACTTTGATATGATTTGATGTGATTTCTGAAAAACCTCTGGCATAACATTCTGTTTCTGTTCCGTTCTGACATCACCACTGGTGTAAAACTGTGGCCTCTGTTCAGGTTGGTACCAACTTTTCTGTTTCTGCTGCACCCACTTTGGAAACAAAGTGGTTTTCTACGTGGTCTTTTCTATGTGCACACTCGTGGCTCCGAGAATGAATAAGGGGAAGATTCACATTCTGTTTTTGCTCAGTTAGCTGCCGGGGTTTGCACAACCCTACCACGGGGGTTAAACATGATATTTGTTCTGATATGATAAGATAAGATATGATGTTTCAGTTTATGTTATGCCAAATAGATTTTGATTTTGAATATTTTTGAACTTTCGCTCTGATAACTTTTTATAATATGTTCTGACATTGCATTTTGAAAAAATTATTCTGATTCTGCATTCTAAAAGAAAATATTTTTGTTTTGCATTTCGAACACTGTAAATGCTCATATTTACACACTAATATATGTCATCTGTTTACTGAGTTGTGATAACTCACCACTTATCTCTAATTATTTTTTAGATGATTTTTGAATAGTCCGGTTAAGGATCAGGATTATGGAGCAACGGTGAGATAATTATTTAAGTATAGTGGATTACTCATAGAATATTTCTGAGAATTGACGGATTTTATTAAGAGATTTTGTAGTATTCTTATGACGTTATCTTTTGGAGTCTATAAATATATTAATGAATTGTGAGTTTTAAGTTATAGGGAGTAACTCTTCGATCCCTGAGGGAACGGGGCATTACAGTACTAATCTGATCCAGCAGTATGATAAGTACCTAGGATTGCCCTCTGTTGTTGAAAGATCCAAACAGACTGCTTTTGCTAAGATTAAGCAAAAGGTTTGGTTAACGCTTCAAGGCTGGAAAGGTCACATGTTCTCTCAGGGGGGTAGGGAGGTACTCCTTAAGGCTGTGGCTCTTGTCATTCCCTCCTATGCAATGAGTTGTTTCAAACTCCCTTCTAAACATTGTGCTGATATTGAGAGTATGATGGTCAAATATTGGTGGGGGCAAAAAACTGAAGAGACGAAAATTCACTGGGTTAGTTGGCACAAGATGTGTAGCCCTACAGTTATTGTGGGTCTAGGCTTCAAAGAATTTGAAACTTTTAACATGGCATTGTTGGCTAAACAGGGATGGAGGCTGCTACAACACAAGGACTCTCTTTTCCATAAAATCTATAATGCAAGGTACTTTTCGACTTGCAACCTGCTCAAGGCCACTCTTGGTAACTCTCCCTCTTATGCCTGGAGAGGAATATGGGAGGTTGAGAATCTGCTCTTAAAAGGTGGGAGATGGAATGTTGGCAATCGAAGAAATATACACATCCTAGATGATGTATGTCTATCTGGTTTTAGAGAGTTGAGAAAGGAAATCTTGGTTCACAATCCTCAAGAGGCTGGGATGACTAAGGAATTGGAAGGACATGTTGCTTCTCTAATTGATTACAATATTCAGTGGTGGAACCATTCTAAGGTTAGATCTCTCTTCAATCCTAAAATTACAGAGGCAATATTGAAGCTACATCTTAGTTATTCTGATGAGGCTGACATGTAGATATGGGAGCATGAAAAAAGTGGCCGTTTTAGTATTAAAAGTGCTTACAGGTTTTTTAAGTCACTTTTTGCTAAAAATGTGGGGGAGACATCTTATGGGGCTGCCACAAAGAAATTTTGGAATGGTTTATGGAAGTTAAAAATCCCTCGCAAAGTCAAGCATTTTACTTTGAGAGCATGCAAAGAGATACTTCCCACTAAGGCTAATCTTTTTAGTAAAAGGGTGGATGTGGATGGGGCTTGTTGTTTTTGTGCACACAGTCGTGAAGATTTAGCTCATGCATTATTTTTCTGTTCTTCCATTCATGAATACTAGGTGAGAAAGTTTTCTAACTTTCAACATATTAATCAGTTTGCTTCTTTCATCGCTACTACAATGCAAGTATTTTCAGAGGGATCAATAGAGGACTTTTCTGATATTAATCTGATGGCTTGGGGTTTCTGGCATAGGAGAAATAAGATGATCCATGAGCATGTTAATCTACCACCCCTGCAAGTTATGGATTTTGTTTTTTCAAAGAAGTGCATGCAGACTTGGCTATAGATTCATGGTACTTCCAAAAACATGATTTATAGGTGGTCTCCTCCACCAACTGATTGATTTAACTTAATTGTGATGGAGCCTTGTTATTTGACCAAAATAAAACTGGTATTGGGGCAATTCTTAGAGATTCATACGGTTATGTTATTATGGCTCTAAGTAGAGGGGAAGAGGAATTTCTTGAACCAGAAATTGTGGAAGCTACTGCTAGTTTGAGGGGATTGCAACTTTGTCTAAACATTGGCTTCCAAAACCTTGTGATTGAAAGTGATTGCAAACATTTGGTTGATGAAGTTAATAGTGAAACAGATTCTTTTATAGCTATGCGAACAGTTATTATTGAAATCGAAAGACTAATCAGGTCTTTGGGAATTGCAAGATCCCACATTGTGGTCGCCTCTCAAATACTACAACACATCTTCTGGCCAGACATGCATGGACTACTACACAAATGTAACTATGGTGGCATTTTGTTCTTACTTTTATTGAACATGTTATTTATGTTGATAAATTATCTTGTACTCAGATTTGAGGTCTTTAGCACCTCTTTGCAATGGAGTTCAAACTTTCTATCAATAATAATAATAATAATAAAAAATAGATAAGAAAAAATTAAAAAATTTGAAATTAAAAAACTATTTTATAGTTGAGTAATATTTGAGAAACAAATATCTAAAAATACTTGAGAATAGTCTATTGTGCCCAAATAGACGTAACCTAAACTAGTTATGTGGAATAAAGGGATACAAAACTCCCCCTCTCATTTGATTATATTAGTGAAAAGTCAGGTAGGCACTTTGCATGCATGTGCTATTACAAACCTTAATCGGAGAAATTATTAATTTTTTTTATGACTATAAATCTGGTATATAAAAATATTAAATATGGAGATAAGAAGACTAAAATAGAAAAGAATTGCCAACACAAGTGGTTACTGGCCACAGTGACTAAGAGCATTAGCATTGGTTTATGCATATGTATATGCAAAATTATTTTTTTTGCATATCCACTTTGTCATTCAAGCAAAATTCTCATATTGACTTATGCATATTTGAAATAAAATAATAATAAAATATTATTATTTTATTATTATTACTTTTTTGCTAAAATCTATTTTTTTATATATATTTTACAATTAACATCCACTACATACATTTGACATTAATAATACAAATATAATAATAAAAAATATAATTTTTTAATAACAATATATTAAAAATATAATAAAATGAAAAAAAAAAATAATATATTATAATAATAAAATGAATGTGCAAGTGAATGTTTTTTTTGTTGTTGAAGGAGTGAGAAAATGAAATGATTGTGTGAGAGAGAGTGGGAGGAGAGATAATTAATTATTAAAATATAATATGTAGGGTGAATAGTTGTTATCTAAATTTAGATAACAACTGTTCATAGGTAGCCAAATTTATAGATATGCATAAGCCAATATGGATGATTTTAGGGTCATATTATCTAAATATGACTTTAGATATGGATATATATAGACCAATACTAATGTTCTAATATTACGAGTACTGCTTCAAACAATTAATGTACCCCAGAAAACCTTTTCACTCCTTTGAATTTATTCACCACTGATTAGACAGCAGCATTATCTATGTCTGACCAATATATATTCTTCAATCAGAAATGCATTTCTTTGGAATCCAAATTTGGTCCCGAAGAAGTGTCTTGAAAGTCCTTTTTTTTTTTTTAAGTGATTAAAAAAATATTTTTTAATGATATTATAAATTTTTTTATTTTTTTAAAAAATATTTATGATGATTAAAAAATACATAAAAAAATAAAATATAACATTCCGAACATTTTTTTCGAAACAAATCTTCAGATCTCGTAGCATTAATCTTCTTCAATAGGTCATAACTATAAGCTTCTTTTTTTTTTCTTCACATCAATTATAAGTTTTTTCTTTAAAAATAAAAGTTTGATTTCAGAAAAAAAATCTCTATAGAGAATCTCATTAATTACTGGTTTCATACAAGCATGCACGCAACCTCTAGCTTGGTACTTATTGAACTTTGGCATGACGAATTATTCAAAGGAGAAATGTCTAAATATCGTTTAATTATTTTAAAAAATTAAAAAAAATTAGTATTTGTTAGTAAAAATTTAATTTTTTTATAAATTTTATATTTTATTAATATTTTAAAAATAATTATATGAAAATTGGTAATTGTTATTAATGGAAGAACTGTTTCTTAAAAACAAAAAATTGGTAATTATTTGATTGATGGCTCGCCCGTAAATAACGGAACATGCAGCTGGACATCTGAATGCTGCTTTTGCTCATGAGCTGTTGAGCTACGGCCTCATAATTCAATGGTTAGCACGTATGTCTTAGACAAGACAGGGTCTTCGTCATGACGTGACAGAAAGTACCCTTTTTTTTTTAATTTAAAGAGACAGAAATATTTTTTTTTTCTAAAATTAAATATTTTTATCAGATAATATTATATATAATTATTTTAAAAAATAATAAGGTTTATTATTAATATTTTTTTATTTAAATTTCATATTTATTATCTTTATTAAAACGTTTGCGCTCATACATATTAACGACTATAATTATTTCTCTTTTTTTATCAACTTGAAATTTGAGTGTTTTCTGTAACGTCACCCAAAAAAGTTCTATACCATGTACATGGTTTTCATCAGCCAGTGAGGATAAATAACTGAATTTTTGATTCCGTCTTCTTTATTAAAAAATATCGATCGTTTTCGTGCATAAAATAAGAAAGGTACAAATAATTTGGATGAGGCTCAGATAGATCACCATTTGGAGTCGATTTTTGGTCAAGCCCTACAAATTAGTTGATATTTTCCTTGATATTTAATTTAGTTGCTTCGCAGGTCACCCAAACTAATCAACAATGTCCGCACACTATAAAAATGACAAAATCCCCACGTAGAGTCAAATGCATGTCACTATCCGAGGAACTTTTCATTAAAATCCCAATGGTTCGTACCATTTTCCAATCACCGTATCCTCTATCCGTTGCCACCAACTACCCACCGCCCCAATTATCGTTCGTACTTATAATTCATCTCATTATTATTTAATAATTTTAATTCATAAATTTTATTATTATTCACAATCTATCTCAATTCACCTCAACTTATCTTCGACTCCAAACGACATCTAAAGAGCCAAACTGAACTGCACTCGTCACTCTTAACGAAAAAGAGTTCTGCACGCCGTCTCATTTCGTATGGCTTGCAAATCTACATAAGCTCGGCATGTTTTCAAATGTTCTACAGGATCCTGTTAAAGAATATATACACTAGCCCTATCTAGCTCAACAGTCATGGCAAATAAAATTAAGAATCCCACTAATTGTGGCCAAAGTTTAGTAATTTAGTAAATTTATTATTTCCATACATAGTATAAAGGATCATATATATAGATATCAAGATTGTAAATTTCCCTTTTCAATTGTAATGTACTGATCTATATAAGTGTAATACAAGACTTGATTTGGTATCTTTGACGACAAAACTATTTTCTCATTCTCTTTCACGATAGTAGAGCTTCTCTAGGCCAACACCGTTTTTTTTTTCATCAAATTAAATATGTCTTCTACTACTACTCCTCTTACTTCCCCAGTACTTCCTACCTTTACCCAGTTTACAGGTGCCAAACTCAATGGCACTAATTATTTGCAATGGCTTTCTCAACTAGTTCTCGTATTGAAAAGCCATGACATGCTAGGCATTGTGGATGGTTCAGACCCATGCCCAGCTCAACTACTCTTTGATGATCAAGGGAAAAAATTCCTAACCCTGCTTATCATCTTTTGATCAAGAAAGATTAATATCTTCTTGGATGGATTAATATAACCCTCTCTGAATCAGTTCTCTCCTGTCTTCGGCCTAAACACTTCACACCAAGTTTGGGGAGCCTTATCTAGTCTGTTTGCATCTAACTTCAGATCACGTGTTTCTCATTTGAAACGCGAACTTCAAAACTTAGCTCAAGGCTCTCAATCTTGTATGGAATATCTCCAATCTGCAATACTTCTAGCATATCAATTGACTACCATCGGTAAGCCCACTGATTATGAAGATCTTATCTCCTTGATCATGAGTGGACTCGACCCTTCTTTTAACTCTTTTGTCACCTCATTTTCAATTATTACTTGAGAAAATACTTTCTCTCACTGATTTTCAAGAGGAATCACTTAGCCATGAGATGTTGCTTTAGCAACAACTGGTCCGTACTCCTTACCCAACCGCATTTGCCTTATTCATGCAAAAACATGGTGCTTCAAACTGAGGCCACCCTCGCCATGGTCTAGCTCAATTCTCCAAGAGAGGGAAGAATTTTCCACCCAAGTTCACATCTCGACTTGATCCATCCAAGTACAAAGAAAACACCTTCCTTAGTCCACAACAACAGCAACAATCCATTGGTGGTTAGCACAACAACGAGGTACCTTGCCAAATTTGTGAAAAGAACTATCAAGTATTAGATTGCTTTTCACAGGATGGACTAGTCCTTCCAAGGAAGAAATCCACTCTCTCAACTCCATGACTTGGTTGCACAAATCAATAATGAGAAAGAGAGTCAGCAATGGTATGTTGACAGTGGTGCCAATGCACACATTACAAATGAACTAGGCAATCTGAACATTCAACAGCTTTTCCAAAGTTTTGAGACCGTGATAGTTGGTGATGCTGTAACGCTCGTCCTTGTGGTGAGACTTTAGAAATGATTTTAGAAAATGAGACGGGAATTACTAATCATTTTAAAAATTTTTCCCTTTCATTCCAAGGATATGAAAGATTCTAAGTTTAAAACTAAAATCTACTCTATAAATCTAAGAGAATGTTTTGCAAAAAAAATCATTCAATTAAATTAAAATTATTTTTACAAAAAATTGACTTTCATACATTACGTAAAACTTGCCAAGGCTTCTGCGTAATGTATGAAAGTCAATTTTTATGCTGTAAAAATATATTAACATATGTTTTCATTCATGCATTCATCATTCTTCTACATACTTTACATAAAGTATTCATTTCCTTCGAAAACATTACAAGTTGGAGTTTTTCTTTAAAACTAGTTTTCTTTTCAAAAAACATTTTCCACTCCTTGTACATTCATTCATAAAACAACTAAAGCATTCATACATTCAGTTTGCTCTTTTCACTTTTCCTCTTGACCGGTACATACTGTTACGCCCCGTGTGTTGGGGTTAGCACTCTTTTAGACTCGGATTCTGCCCGTGGCCACAGTTTGGGAATCCCTTTCAGTTAGGGGAAACAATGTGTGCACTACCAATACTACTTACCTAGCATTGCAATTTGCATTGTCCATTGGTACCATCATTTATTCATTCAATCATGACCGTTATTATTTTTATACATTAAAACATTCATTTATTTCAGTCATTTCCTTTCCTTTTCTTTCATTCATTCCTTTCAATAATTTCTTTTTCATTCATTTCAGTTATCACTCAATTTCATTTCATAAACATCATTTACAAGCATAAGCATAAACATCTTCATTTAAACATCATTTCATAGCATCATTTAAAATTCATTTCGTAGTTTCATTTAAATATCTTTTCATAGCGTCATTTAAATACACTTTCATTGCATCATTTAAACATCATTTCTTAACATCAAGCATAAACCTCAACATTTCATTTCATGAAGAATAAAGACAATAGATATTATATATAACATCCATTCACATGCATACAACTATTAATTTGGGTACATAAATAAGGGCTACCAAAGAAGGTCATTACATACGCACCCCTTTTAACATTAATACTTAGCATACTTTCATAAAACATCATTTTATCTCCTTCATAAAGCATTACAAAAAGAAAGATTTCTTTTACATTTCATATTATCTAGAAAATTCTATAAGAATATGAACATAATACATACCTAGACTCCATGCCATTCTCATTTCATGCAGTCTATTCATGTGCATGCCAGATGGCAACCTATATGCATACATAACCTTAATGTCATTTCATTTTCAAGGGCATAAGTAACTAAACTTAGAAAATACATAAACTTCTCTTCACTATGACTTCTTTCACTTAGACACACTGTACTATCCAATTCCATCCTTCATGTTTTCTTTTATCACTTTTCCAAATTCTCAAACCCATAGCTTGGGACCCACTATAGGTCACCTTTCCAACACATATCGTTATAATTCAAGTGCTTATCCTTTAAAGTGAACCTCCATGATTCACTCTAAAGTTTAGACACACTATGATCTTCATTATACTCTTCCTACCAAACCTTCATCCCGATGCATAACTTGAACCGACCAAGTTATACATTTCAACCTTAGTCACTAGACACATTCATTTCTTCATTCATACCCAATAACCAAGACTTCATCTTAATCTTAACTATGCATAATACACAACTTTAAGCAACCTTGAGGCTTAAACATCGTGTACTCATGCTTAAGACAGATTATCCATTACATATGGTAATATGTCTACCACATGTACCCTATCCTTTTGTCACTTAGATCAACATATAACTCACTAAATTTTCGATTATGTAAACAAGCTTCATACACCGATACTAATGTCCAAATCAAACCCATACAATCATTACGCTTCACAGTTTTCCCCAACCTCCACAATCCCAACACTTCACTTGACATCATGCCACTTCACAAACTACACAACTATCCCAACACTTTACACAATTCCCAACCACTTCCAAACTGCACTGTGATCCCATGACTTCACATGGCAACCAGCCACTATACAACTACTTAATCACCCCATTTTTCTCATAGCACAACTCTACATTTAATCCCCAAGACTGGACAACATCACGCCATACCTCCACTACGTCACAACTGCACAACTCCGCCACTTCACACTACTTGTAGCCGTAACACAATTACACAATAACACCCGTCACTTCCACAACTACAATACAAACTACTCCACATAGCACCATTCACAGTTCCCAACACTTCACATCAACATCCAAAGAACACTCCACAACTACGATACCATCCCACACTTCATAATACGTCACACAACACATCACAACAACAACACAGTTCATGATTCAAAACAACAGCACAATCCACAACGCCAATCAAGCTTCACAATAAAATAGGAAAGGATTAGGAATTATACCATGCGTCAGGGTTGACTTGTTCCATTGCTTGCGGTCCATCAAGGTCTCGTGGGGTCAAAGCCACTGGTTTGGGAGGTGATTCCTCTCACTCCTCCCCATCACCCTTCCTCCCCCCCCTCCCCCCCAAAACCCCACTGCCCGAATTCGAATGATTCGATGAAGGACGAGACAGAGGTGGAGGGTTTGGTTGGCTCAGAGGAGCTCGAGGAGGAGTCACGGTGGTCAGGGGAGGTGCTCGGTGGGCCTAGAAATGACGCACAGCCGCGATAGGGTCGTCGGTGACCCCTAGCTAGTGTGAAACCCACCATTTATGGGTTTCGTGGGAGATGGAGGTTCGTGGTGGCTGGGACTACGAAAGGTGGTCGCCGGTGTGACGTGGTGGAGGTGCGGTGGTCTGGGTGGCAGCGTATGGCGGCGCAATGGGAGAGAAATGGGTGAAACCCATTTCGGTTGGGTTATCACAGGGGAGAGAGAGGGCTGCATGTGGGGGAGATCGGTGGCGGCTGGCTTGGTCGCCGGCATGAGGGGAAGTTGCCAGTGGTAGCGGTGAGGCTGGGCGGCTCACGACGACGCCGGGCTGAGCTGAAGGAGAATCGGGTGGAGGTGGGTTGGGCTGAGAGAGAGAGAGAGAGAGAGGTAGATGAATTGAGTGATGAGAGAGGTAGATTCAAAACAACAGCACAATCCACAACGCCAATCAAGCTTCACAATAAAATAGGAAAGGATTAGGAATTATACCATGCGTCAGGGTTGACTTGTTCCATTGCTTGCGGTCCATCAAGGTCTCGTGGGGTCAAAGCCACTGGTTTGGGAGGTGATTCCTCTCTCTCCTCCCTATCGCCCTTCCTCCCCCCTCCCCCCCCAAACCCCACTGCCCGAATTTGAATGATTCGATGAAGGATGAGACAGAGGTGGAGGGTTTGGTTGGCTCAAAAGAGCTCGAGGAGGAGTCACGGTGGTCAGGGGAGGTGCTCGGTGGGCCTAGAACTGACGCACAGCCACGATAGGGTCTTCGGTGACCCCTAGCTAGTGTGAAACCCACCATTTATGGGTTTCGTGGGAGATGGAGGTTCGTGGTGGCTGGGTCTACGAAAGGTGGTCGCCGGTGTGACGTGGTGGAGGTGCGGTGGTCTAGGTGGCAGCGTATGGCGGCGCAATGGGTGAAACCCATTTCGGTTGGGTTATCACAGGGGAGAGAGAGGGCTGCATGTGGGGGAGATCGGTGGCGGCTGGCTTGGTCGCTGGCATGAGGGGAAGTTGCCAGTGGTAGCGGTGAGGCTGGGCGGCTCACGACGACGCAGGGCTGAGCTGAAGGAGAATCGGGTGGAGGTGGGTTGGGCTGAGAGAGAGAGAGAGAGAGAGAGAGAGGTAGATGAATTGAGTGATGCGTTTTGCATTAAAAAAAAAAAAAGTTGACACATCACGTGTTTTGAGGATCAACCGTGAATAGGGGCAAATCCGTAGCATTACTCTTTTGGGATTTACTCCCAACTAGGGTCCCTAACCTAGATCTGACGGTGGAGATTTAAACATTTAAAAATAACTAAGTAATAGGAAAACAAATAGAAATGCAATGGGGATAAATAAAACTCAAACTTTGTTTTATTAAAAATTAATAATTTTCATCATAAAGTAAAATGATGAGTTTTATAAATATTTCTAAGAGAAATAAAAGCATTTAAATAAATATAGTTTTTAACCTTAAATGAAACAATGAATATTAAATAATACTCTTAAAGAACTAAGAGTATTATTTGAAAAGGCTTTAAAATCCCTAGATTGTTTTCTAAAACTAAGAGTACGATTTTCTAAAACTATATCATTTTTAGGGCTTCACAATATAAAAAGGCTTACTTGAAAATATGAGCTTGGTTGAATAATACTAAAAATACCCCATTTAAAATAGTTTTGGAGACTTAAAGTATTTCGAAAGCTTTAAAACATTGGGCTCCATTTAAAAAGCATATGCTTAATTTAAAACTCAAATTCGAGATTTAAATCGTAAAGGCAAGACTCGTGACCAACTGCTCACTTTTCGAAAGAAAAATTAGCGGTTGGTCACAGATGGGGCTGGCCTTAATACTCAAAACTCTGGTTGAAGGCTTGAAACATTGTTTCTTCCTCTGAATCCCAATTTCTTCTCAAAGATATTTTACATTGTCCTAAAGCTTTAACCAATCTTGTCTCTATTAAAGAATTCTGCTAAGATAATGATTGCTATTTTGTACTAACTTCCACCTTTCTGATTGTGAAGGACAATAGGACAAAGGCAACTATCTTGGAAGGAAAGGTTGAAAATGAGTTGTATTTTTTACATTTGCAATGACCCTCCAATAAAAATCAGCATGTCGTTATTGCTTTCTTAGGACTTAAGACTAATATTCCTATATGGCACTCATGCCTTAGTCATTTTTCTCATGTACTTGTTTCGAAATTAATACAAGAGCAAAAATTGCTTATTTTTTCTTATATGCACTCTAAAGATTTCTTTTGTGATTCATGTCAACTAGGGAAAAGGAAAAAATTACCCTTTACTGCATCTTCTTGAGTTTTACTTCTTCCACTTGAACTTGTACTGTAACAGCCTACCAGAAATTTAGTTGGTAAATTTCTTTAGACGTTAGGAGCATCGTGAAATCTTGGAAAAGTTTTACTAATCGAGCGACTGCTTTGGTTTTAGTCTGTCAACATTGTTAGTTTTCTAGCCGTTATGGTGATAAAAGTACCATTTTATTTATTTGAGGTAGTTAGGAGTATGAGATTAAGAAACGGTTTGCACCATTACTCTTACATGAATATTTAGGATTTCACGGCGTAATAATATATGTTTTCATTTTTCCAATGAAGACTGTTGAAAATGCCTTTTGATTTAATCGAGGCACTTAAGAATCAAATTTTGTGAAAAACATTGCACCAATAGATTTCTATGATTATTTAGGATTAAGGTGCAATGTTTAATATCGCATTTTTTGGAGTGAATAGTAACACTCGAGATAGCGCCATGTGGCACCTAGTTCAGTCGATGGTTAAATCACGGTGTGAATCACCCAAAATCAGTCTTGAGGAGTTTTAGTGGACACTTGGCAAGATATTAGTCACACTTGGTGAATAGTGTAAGACACTTGCCATTAAAATGAACCCTGAGATGAAAATGTGAAAATGTGAAGGAAATGAAGGAAAATAAACAATTGTGATCATGCCACTTAAGCTAAACACAATTCCATCAAACCAGACACTTTGTTGCAAACCAAAGATGGCTTCAACCCTAGAGACCCCAAACCATTGAGATCCAATTGAAATCCTAAAACCATGGTGGAAGTCGAAACCCTAAATGGTTTCCCTAAAACCTATTTTTGGCCTATTTTAGCTTAGTGACTAATCACTTGATTAAGTCACTTTTACATGCTGTTAGCCACTCAAATTCATGTCATTACATGATCATTTATTCTTTTATATCTTGGTAATTTCATTGAGCCAAGAAAAGCTTGATTTGGGTTTGTTAGAAACCGAAACTTTAACTAAACCTTCTTTATACCCCCAAAGTGAGGCTCAATCGGTTAAAACTCATTAAGGCCCACAGAAAATCACCACCCAAGCATGGATTCTTGGAAAAGGTTCCCCCAATTCCCTAGGTATACTATGGCTTCCATTGTCAACCCAAATAGTAGTTTATGGGAGGCCAAATTGCCACCCCAAGACCCCCATCATACGACAGCTTCTAGCCAATACCATGAGTTGTCTTGCCCACGGTTGTTCCCCTAGTTTTGGCTCATTAAACCTCCATCAAAGGGTTATCCTTACATACTCCCTCAGCCCTCTAATGCTATATAAGTCATCCATGGCTTGGTCTTCACCTTTTGGTCACTTTTCATCCACTTTTTTAAAGAGAACTCGAGTTGGAGTTTTAGGCTGATCTTGCTCAAATGTTGTGAAGCTTTTGTAATTAGATTCTTACAAAACTTCATCAATATGAATTTTTTTCTCTTTGATTTTAGTTTCTATTGATGTATTTAATGTGATTTTTCCTAGTGTATAAATTGGTGAAAAGTGAGTTTGAATACATAGAGGTCATACTGGGTGATAGTTTGGATGATCCAGAGTTTGGTAATACATGTCATTAGTTGTGTTTTAATTGATTGGTTGCCACCATGACTTCAAACGAACCTATTGCACCCAAGAAATTTGGAGGAGTCAATTTTAAACAT
The DNA here is from genome assembly GCF_001411555.2 of Juglans regia. Taxonomy (NCBI): domain Eukaryota; kingdom Viridiplantae; phylum Streptophyta; class Magnoliopsida; order Fagales; family Juglandaceae; genus Juglans; species Juglans regia. Next base: position 22,880,807 of record NC_049902.1, on the reverse strand, counting down.
TGGCAAGAAAAGATGAAAATCTTTCTTACAATGCTTGAATTATATTTTGTTATTGAAAATGATCCTCATTCTGATGATTTATATGAGCCTGCATGTACTATTGAATTGCAAACATATGTAGAAAAAAATAATTTGTGTAGATGTAGGATTTTAAATCATTTAAGTGATACACTTTTTGATGTTTATCTACACATTAAATCTGCCAAAGATATTTGGAATGCTCTTGATAAGAAATATGGTGTACAAGATGCCAGAATGGATAAATACACTGCAAGCCAATTTCTTGGTTTCAAAATGATGATTCCAATCTGTGGTAGAGCAAGCCCATGAGTTAATTATTCTTTACCATGAATTGGGCCAACGGGGATTGGGTATTACCGAGTGTCTCCAAGTTACTTGTACAATAGACAAGTTGCCTCCTTCATGGAAGAATTTTGACCTATCTCTTAAACATAAGACTGAAGATATGACCATAGAAACCTTGATCTCTGCCATTAGGCTCCAAGAACAACACATAGAAAATGATCCCATTCCTCCATTGGTTTCTGATTTTCTATCTAAAGCAAATATTATAGAAGGCCATAAAATACATAAGAACACATTACATCAGAATTCCAAATTCAATAAGGGTAAAACTAATTATGGGAATAATTTGAAACCAAATTCCTATATTAACAAAGATGATAAGAGACCCATTTGTTTTAACTGTAACAAACTACGTCACTTGGCCAAAAATTGTTGCTATAAGAAGAGGAAATATCAAGGCAATGAACAACCAAGATCACCTAACCCACAGGCTCATATGGTGCTTTCCGGGACCAACTCTATTGGAACTAATGAACGGTATGTAACCATAAGTCCCCAAGTTCATCTGGCTTGTAGTGCTACTAATTGGATAGTAGACACAGGAGCGATGAAAAATGTTTAATCTGTGTTCAATCAAAATAGCCTAGAAAGCCATTTAAATATGTTATAAGGAATTCATTGCTACTTGAATTAATTCATAGTGATGGTTGTTATTTAAATGACATCTCCTCTAAAGGTGGTAATAAATACTTCATTACTTTTATAGATGACATGTTCAAATTTTGTTATCTTTACTTGATGAAAACAAAAGATGAATAGTAAATTTGTCGTCTATAAAACTGAAGTTGAAAACCAATTGGAGAGAAAAATTAAAATTATCAGGTCCGATAGAGGAGGTGAATACTCCTCTAATCAATTGGTTGAATACTGTGAGGAGAATGGTATTATACATGAGAAAACCGCTCCATATTCTCCTCAATCCAATGATATTTCTGAAAGAAAAAATAGAACCTTGGTAGATATGGTCAAATGCATGCTCTCTAGTTCCGGCCTACCTGAGTAATGGTGGGGAAAAACAATACTTGCATATTGTTTTATCTTGAATATGGTACCATTTAAGGGATCTGACAAGACACCGTATGAACTGTGGAATGGTAGAGTACCCAATATTAATTTCTTTAGAGTTTTGGATTGTCTTGTAAAGGTTAATGTTCCAAAAATTAAGAAAAGGAAATTAGGTCCCAACGCAGTAGATGCAGTATTCATTGGGTATGCAAGACATAGTTCTACATATAGGTTTTTTATTATCAAATCTTTAGTCCAAGGTATTAATCCCAACACCATCATGGAGTCTAGGGATGCAACATTCTTTGAAAATCTATTTCCTTTAAAAAATAAGTTAAAAAGATCTTTACCTACAGTAAGTTTTCCTTCCACCAGTAGTCAACCTACCATTATATCTAATCCTGATAGTGCATCTCTATTAGAAAATGAACTTGGAAGAGGAAAATGAGTTAGAAAGGAAAATGATTTTGGACATGATTTTTATACTTATTCTATGGAGGAATACCCTTTGATTTTCAAGGATGCCATACTTTCCATTGATTCTATTTTCTGGAAAGAAGCAGTAAATAATGAGATGAAATCTCTTAAGACTAATGTCACTTGGAACTTATGTGATATTCCTCCTGAATATAAAACCATTGGATGTAAGTGGATTTTTAAAAAGAAATTGAGACTTGATGGTACAATTGATAAATTTAAAGCTAAGCTGGTTGCAAAGGACTTTACACAAAGAGAGGGTATCGATTATTTTGATACGTAGTCTCTTGTTACTAGAATAATCCCAATTCGTATTCTAATTGCTCTAACAGTGATCCATAAACTTGAGGTGTACCAAATGGACGTAAAGACCGCATTTTTTAATGGCAATCTAGAAGAAGAGATATATATGGATCAACCCAAGGGGTTTGTGGTTCTAGGACAGGAAAGGAAAGTTTGTAAACTTATTAAATCTCTTTATGGTTTAAAGCAAACCCCTAAACAATGGCACCAAAAGTTTGATGAAATAATTTTATCTTATTATTTCAAGATAAATGAATCTATTAAGTGTTTATATACTAAAATAGTTGATGGTGCATGCGTAATGCTATGTCTTTACGTTGATGATATTCTCATCTTTGGTACCAATATAGATATTGTTCTTGATGTTAAAAAAATTTTATCTAAGAATTTTGACATGAAAGACATGGGAGAGGCACATGTAATTCTTGGTATTAAATTAATGAGATCTCGTGGTGGTATTAGTGTAAATCAATCTCATTATATTGAAAAGATTCTTAAAAAGTTTGAGAGATTCGAATGCAAACCTGTTTGTACTCCTCTTGATCCTTGTTTGCATTTAAGTAAGAATCTTAGAGATCCTGTATCACAATTGAGATATTCTCAAATTATTGGTACACTACTGTATATTACTAATTCTACTAGACCTGATATTTCATATGCTGTGAGTAGACTTAGCAAATATACTATTAGGCCTGATGATTCTCATTGGAAGGCATTGGAAATAATTCTTAAATATTTGAAAGGAACCATGACATATGGTATCTATTATTCTGGGTATCCTACTGTAATAGAAGCATACAATATTGCTAGTTGGATAACTGACACAGTAGATCGTAAGGGAACGAGTGGATATGTTTTCACTCTCGGTGGAGCAGTTGTGGCTTGGAGATCTTCCAAGCAAGCTGTGATTTCACGATCTACTATGGAAGCTGAATTAATAGCCTTAGATACTACCGGATATGAGGTAGAGTGGCTTAAGAATTTATTATCAGAAATTCCACTAGTTAAAAAACCAATGCCAACTATTTCTGTTATTTGTGATAATCAGGCTGTGATAAGTGTTTGTAATAATAAACACTTTAATCATAAGAGGAGACATTTAAGTATCAGACATTCTACGATAAGATACTTGATAAAGAATGGATAACTGACTTTGGAATATGTTAAGTCAGAAGATAACCTAGCAAATCCTTTGACGAAAGGATTGACAAAGTCGAAGGTTATACGTACATCAAGGGAATGGGACTGAAGTCCATTAATTAGGTCATCGGTAGCGGCAACCCAACCTTCCTGACTGGAGATCCCAAGAAGAAAGTTCAATGGGAAGAACAAACTATTTAAGTGACTGGATATCAATATTAAAATATTATCATAGGTCCATCCCTAGGGTGTGAGTGCTACAGATGCAATGGCAAAGGACAAACGAAATGCTTTGAATGAGTATAAGACTAAGGCAAGGTATTGAATTGCAGGTACCCTTGGAGGACTCACCTATGTGAGTGTGATTGTGGGGCCACAGTCTATGGTAATTGGGCTATTCCCTAGACGCTCATGAATCAAAGATACGGTGCACGACCTTGAAAGGAACCTGATATATGCCGTAATATGTGTGTGGTGTAGAGAAGCCTGAGTTAAAAGATTCTGGTTCAAGACTTGGTTCATCATGGATCTTTCAGATAGAAGCACGCTAACACTAGGTAGACGTTCAAAGCCGCAAGTTACCTCTATTGATGCACAGTACTTAGTCCAAAGAAAATTGTATTCTATTCCGTTCTTTAAAATATTTTAATCAGGTGGGAGATTGTTAGTTTTTTAAACTTAGAAATGATTAAAATATTTGATGTAAAGTAAAAATAATGTGAACCATTACCTTTGTTCAATGAATCGGTTCCGTTGTCTAGATTTAAATGAAAATGTGTCTAGGTACTTGAACCAATGTATGCCTCTTAGGGATATGAGCTTTAACCGCTTCCCAACCAAACAAAGGGTTGTGTCCTTTGGTGAATTAGAAACCTTTTCAATATATTCTCTAATATTTGAGAAGTTGTGACTTCTCAAATGTGCTCCTTCATTTAAGTTGTGACTTTTCACAAGTATTATTTCATTTATGTGATGTGACTTTTCACATGTACCCTTTCATTTAAATAAGTTGTGACTTTTCACAAGTACCTTTTCATTCTTTATAAATAGGGAACCCCAACCACAAATTCATTAACTCCAAATTCTCTACAAAACTTAGAGAAACACCTCATTCTTCTCTTTGTCTTTCTTTATTTGGGCTTTGGCTATTTTATATTGGGTTTGAGAATCTCTTTTTGTGTGCACTGACGAGGAGATTAATGGGAATCGATGTTGTTGTATCTTGGGAGTAGACTGTCAAGAAGCCTAGTGCATGTGTAATATTGGAGGCGCCGAAATCTACTCTAAGGAAAGCGTCTATCACAACGTGCCTCAACACCGGGTTCTCTCTTTCAAATTTATTCTTGTTATTTTACATATTCTCTAGTTTACAAAGCATTTTAAAATATATTCCCAGCAATTGGTTTCTGTTTTTAAGTTATGATGATAGTTGGTTCTTAAAACCTAGTCCAATAGCTATGAAATTATGATATGTTGTTCTTAACACTTTCGCTTAAATGTTAAGAGTCTTGTTTTGAAGAGATAGGGATTAGATAATTGTTGAAAGCTTGATTTGCATGAAAAAGGTTCGGCTATGGTTCAATACTGAGGCTCTTGGGTTGCTTGATGTTTTTATGAGACATTTTGCCATGTGATTTTAGGCTTAATGCTAGGATCATGTTTAGGACTTGATTAAGAAGTATATAATTTTATTTATTTAAGGTTTACTTCATGAAAGTTTCAGATTTAGTATGATTGATCTAAGTCAAGAACATTTGTTACACGGTTCAGACTTAGTAAACATGCCGATTGAATTGATGATGATTTTTATGGTTTTTTTTATTGATGTTCAAGCATGTTTATTACTTAGGTTTGAATTGCACACATGTTAAGAGTGATTTTATGGACTTTTGGAATCGTTGGAGTTTATTGGAAAGGTGATAGACCAAGTACATCAAATAGTCGTTCTATTTGTCTAATTAGTATTTTTGGCACTTATATTGACATGAGTAATTTTGATTTTTGTGATATGATTATTTTTGATGTCTTGGTATGATATTAGAACCTAAGATATGGCTCTTAATATGAAAGAATCTGGTTTAAGTATATGGTTTAAGGTTTGAAAGAATTGCAACAAAAATCAAGATTTTAAGCCTTTGTATAATTCAACCAATGCTTGGTTTGTGAAGTTGCACTTTGTATTAAATCTTTCTTATTGCATTTTTGGACTTAGTATTTGGAGTTCGTATGTGAAATCCTTAATTTAGGGGCAAAAGTCAGTTCTCACAAATAGATGGGTAAAATGGAAATTTTGCCATAAATAAGTGAATTTTATGTTTCTATGTATTTAGTGGGAAGTTTCTAACCCTCAGAATTATCTCATTTTCGTTCATGATAATGTGCGCTACTTTTACTTCATGCTTAATTAATGTAAGTTAGCCTCTAACTTACTTCTCAGTGTATTTATGTATGTACGATAGTAAGCTTATTATTGTCATATTCCTATCATTTTTGTTTATTATAAATTGTTTAATATTCCACGCCAAGTTATTTATTGCAAGTTCATAATTATATACTACATGCCATGTCAAGTCATGTGACCAACCACTTATTTTTCTCTTGATTGATCACGAGTCTCGCCTTTGCGTTTTAAAATCTCTAAAAATTGTGTTTTAAATTTAGTAGATGATTTTTAAAACGAGCCGAGTATTTTAAAATCCATGAAATATTTTAAATCTCCAAAATTATTTTAAATGGGGCATTTTTAGTGTTATCTAACTAAGCCTAATTTTTAAAATAAGCCTTTTCATATTTTTGGAGTCTTGTAAATAAGATAGTTTTAGAAAATCATTTTATTTAAATAATTTTATTTCTTTGAGAAGATTATTTAATATTCATCATTTTATTTTATATTAAAAACTCTACTTATTTAGATGATTTTATTTCTCTTAAAAATATTTAGTAAACTTCATCATTTTATTTTATGATGAAAGATTATATGTTTAGAATCAAAGTTGGATTTTAAATTAATCATATGGTATTTCTATTTTAATTCCTATTTTTAGTTTGTTTATTTTCAGTGTTTATTTTCAGTGTTTATTTCCCACCGTTAGATCAATTTGGGGACACCTAGATGAAGGGTTTTGATTAAATCACAAAACCCTATTCCCCGGAATTTAACCTCTTTCCTCTCTCCTCTCCTCCCTCCAGCCACACCCCTCTCTCTCCCCAATTCCTCTTCTTCCCTCAGCCTTCCAGCATTGCCGCAACCCAGTTGCGCTGCCACTAAAACCCATCGCCGGCGACGACGACCTCCTCCCCCAGCTCCCATGTCGCTCTCTCTCTCTTCCTCCTTGAATCTGGTCCTCCTCTTTCTCAGGTTTTGTACCGCCGCCACCACCACCCCTCATCAAAGCCGCTAGCACTCCACCGAAGCCTCCCCTGCTCCTCCATGCCCAGCCCAAAGCCCCCTTACTCTCTCTCTCTCTCTCTCTTCTCTGTTTCCTCACCCATAGGCTCACCCTTCTCTTCTCGCCGTCGCTGCGACTCCACCAGCCCCATGAGCCACGAGTGATCACCTCGACGACCACCTCCCCTCCCAAGGTCCACCGATGCACACCCAGCCCTCTACGATTGACTATCCTCCCTCTCCTCTATTTTCTCACTGTCGCGGCCTCCCTACCACCGTGTGCAACCTCCAGCCACGACCAGGGCACCCACGACCACCCTTCTTAGTTCTCCCTACCCATATCCCTCTTTTCCCCTTTGTCGTGAACCCAATGCCTCACTCAACCCCTGCCACCACCATCAATCTCCCCCACGGTCTTTCCACCACCACTGCTCAGCCACCTCACGCCACCCCGAGCTCCATCAAGATGCCCCCTTGCCCTACTCGAGAAACCCTAGCTCTAGCCCTTCCAAAATATCCCCTGTTTTAGGTTACGTCAGTGACCACCAAGGGGCAATCACCACCCAAACTAGTGGCTTTTGAAGCCACGAGATCTTGCCGAACAGCAACCGACGCGACATTTCAACCCTAGTGTATGGTATAATTCCCTCTCTTTTCCCCTGGAATGGTAGAAAATGTGTCTGGACATCGAGAACTAGCGCCCAGAGGTCTGGACGAGGCTAACTAGGCCGCGAAGGAATGACGAAGAATCGATAATCATGGTTATCCATTTCCTATACGCTATTTGGACATTATAGCATAGCTGCATGGGCAGCTCAACAATCTATTAGAATAATTTTATTTCTAGACATTAATTATGTAGCTCTATCTCTAGTACTTATGTCGTTATAGATTTGGAGATCTTTTGGAAAAGTATTGTAAATTTTGGATATTTTTTATTATGTGATTATGAAGTACGCCTATGTTATTTTGGGATACGTTATATTTGGTACATAGTATTGTTCAAAGAAAAAAAAATTACGAATATTGCATACTGTTAAATACATGTTAGGTATATTTCATCTTTAACTGTCATAAACGGGAGTATATAACCTTGTGTTACATGTCCCAACGATTCAAACTTTTTCAAATCCCAATCGGGACTCAAGGGCATCACACATACACATTAACATATGGACTCTCTTATTAACTCCATTGGTGGTTGCAAATATTACATTATATTTGATGATGATTTCTCTAGGTATACCTAGTTCTACCCTATATAGTCAAAAGCTAACACCTTTGATGTCTTTGTCAACTTCCAAATGCTGGTTGTACCTAGCTGAGAGAAAGCTTAGACATATTCTTGAGACTAGTCTCACCTTACTTGCACATTCTGGTCTCTTTACAAAGATTGGGCAGAGAGAGACCAGTTATTGTCCTTGATCACCATTTATATCATCAATTGATTGCCCTCTATTGTCCTTGATCATCTATCCCATATGAGAACTATTTTAGAAAACACCTAGTTATTCAAGCCTTCCAGATTTTGGCTGCAAGTGCTTACCCTTGCTTTGACCATACACCTTAAATAAATTTGAATATAGGTCCAAAATCTGTGTTTTTCTAGGTTACACTCATGAAGGCTATCGTTGTCTTGATCTCTTTACCAACAAAGTGTACGTCTTGAGACATGTCATTTTTTTTATGAAAGAACTTTTCTAGCAAAAGAGCATGCCACTTCACACTTTCCCTCCAAGATTAGTGCCTTATCTGACAGTTCTTTCTCCATCACTGTAAGTTTACCTTCTTCCTCATATGATGTTTCTTTCTCTACTTATGTTATTTCTTTAGTTACTAGTGTAGCAATACCACCTCTAGAGTCATCCCCATCCACTTCAACTTTACCACTATCCTCAACCTTGAACTATACTCCACCATAGGTAGATTCAGCCTGGCCCACTTGCTTCACCAAAACCTTAGCCGATCCACAGTTCAAATATACTATGTCAAATGAATATGCAACACAACACATACTTCCACTACAACCCGAAATTTGTGTCCACGACCTCCACATCATAATGTCATACGCAATAAGTGGATTTACAATATTAAACAAAGGCTAGATGGTTTAGTTGATAGGTTCAAGACATATCTTGTTGCTAAGGAATTTGATAAAAACCTGGGATAGATTTTTCTCATTTCAGTATGAGCTACCCACGAGTTACTGCATAGAAAGTTTCAGCCCCTTATCAAAACCTCTACCATTCATGTCATTTTGTCCCAAGCAGTCCATTTTCAATGGCCCATCCATCATCTTGATGTATCTAATGCCTTTTTCAGGGAAATCTTATGAAAAAAGTGTATATGAAGCAGCCTCAAGGTTTTATTGATCCACTTCATCTAGATTTCATTTGCTGCCTCAACAAGGCCATCTATGGCCTTAAACAAGCTTCTCAAGCTTGGTTCTTTTGCTTATCTTCAACTCTACTAACTCTCAGGTTCAAGGCCTTTTTGGTGGATTCCTCTCTTTTTATCTTCATTCAAGGCAACACCAATAGAAATTATCATCACTAGGACACATCTCTCTACCATTACATCTTTTGTGACTCAATTACAATAGAAATTCCCTATCAATTACTTAGACCCTTTTGGTTATTTTCTCGGCATTAAAGCAGTTTCAGCTCAGATGGTCCTAACCTTTGCCAAGCCAAATATATTTTGGACATACTTCATCGCTCTCAAATGCTTTAAGCCAAACTAGCTTCCTCCTCTTGCAGCTCGCTAAACTCTCAAAACATGATGGTGACCCCTTGCTTGATCCCACTAAGTATTTTTTTTTTTTAATAGAAGAGCCAAGGTTCACCTGTCCATGAGTGACCCCGTTCCAAATTTTATTAATAAACCCTTACTTATGGCGAAGGAAAATCGTGGTTACAGACCGGCACCTAGGGTTACAAGATAAGCAAGAAAGTTCCTAAACTAGGTGTCAAAAGTATTGGGAGCCTCTAACCAATAGAAAAAAAACATCAAGACAAGACTTACAAAAATACTACAAAGAAAACCATTCATGTAAAAGAAACCACAAACAACGTTGACTCAAAAACATAAAATCATAAAATCTTACCAATCCAACCTGAGGACAAGACGCCACATGAAAATGACGCTAACAGCAACGCAAAGATGGCAAACCCAGTATATCCAAATGGATTAATCCTCGAAGCAACCTAGGCACATCCCTGAGAAATCTCCATTCAGAGTTAAGACTAGTCGCACCACTCTGAGCCAACCAATCAGCAACTTTATTTCCCTCCCTATAAACATGTCTAACTATGCACACAATAGAATCCATAAGGGCTAGAGTATCTTCCCAAAAATCTTCCAAATACCACACCCCACACCTCCGCCTATTCCACCACGAGATCATCACTTGAGAATCTAATTCAATTTCCACAAAATTAATCCCTAGATCCTTGCAGGCTTTGAGACCTTGCAAAATCGCTAACAATTCAGCTCTATTATTTGAACCGAATCCAATATAAGAATTAAAGGCGTAAACCAGATGACCTCGATCATTTCTAATAAGACCACCCACCCCTGAAGAACCTGGGTTACCAAGACTACTCGTCTGTATTCAACTTAAACCATCCTTGAGTTGGCTTTTGCCAAGCAACTTGTGATGCCCCCAGATTCCGCTTGGGATCGGACGGACATCCGAAGCGTCGGGACATGCAACACAAGGTTACCTGCCCCCGTTCAAGACATATAAGATGCAATGTTCCTAACATACATCTAGCATTATGCAATATTCACAGTGGATAATTTACTCTTTTTTTTTTTAGCAATACTATGCACCAAACTTATAATATGCCAAATAGTTAAAACATAAACCATGCATACTTAAAACACCCTCGATTACAACATGAGTCATAAAAGACTGTAATTGTAAAACAATGGAGACTTGGCTCCATAATTACATTGTCAAAATATTCTATTGGCTAGTTCGTTGAGTAACTCACGTAACTCGACTAATGATGCCGGAATACTATCAAAAGACCTAACTATGGAGGCTGCAAGCACCGTGTTGCTTCTACGGCATCTAATCAACCCCCTCCAGTCTGCCAGTGTCTTCTCCCTACTCTGGTCCTGACACATCACCTACCATTCGGGGGAAATGGTAGTTGGGACTACCACGGTGAGATTTGATTACAAATCTCAGCAAGTTAACAGTAAACTTCCACACAGGTTAATGATGCATGCATGGCAGTAAAAGTATGAATGCATAATCAAAGTCATAAGTAAGTATAGCATAACTTGACTTATAGCATAACATAAATGACATAACTTGAACTGAAACTGAAACTTAGCTTGACATGACATGGCATGTACGTGAACTTAAAACATAACAAGGACTAGCAATATAGCATGAACTTGAACTTGAAACATAACATGGACTTGAAATATAGCATGAACATGAACACACATAATTTGAACATGAACTTGAGCATAACATGAACTTGAGCATGACATAACATAAATGTGAACTTGAAACATAACTTGAACGTGAACATGACATAACATGAATGTGAACTTGAACATAACATGATCTAAGCATGAACTTGAAACATATTCTTGCTCATGGGATCACCATGATTGAGTAATCTTATCTCATTGGGTTACCATGATTGACATGAACTTGAAACTTGACATGAACGTAAACTTGAACATAACATAATGTGAAACATGACTTGAACGTGAAATACATGAACTTGGAATCTTTTTCAATAGACTTAATCATAAAGTGACCATATGGGTGCTACACGGGTCCCCTTGAGTCGTGTGTCCCTGCCGATTACTGCATCACAACACAAGTGTCTATACCAGCTGTGAGTGCATTAATATGTACTCCACTGCTGTTGTGGCCTCACGTATTCTACGTGTCACAATTGTTGTGTCTCACGTAGTGTATGCTCCACAGTTGTTGTGGCCCCATGAATTGTTTGTGCCACACTTGGTCTGGACACACGTAACATAATGTGTAGCTCCATCAACGTTAGTGCCTGGCGCGTTCTAGTGACCAGCTAGTTAGGCCCCATTCGCAACCTATTGACTGTACTTTATCAACCCAGGAAATTTCACACCTATTTAGACACTCCGGCGTGAACAAAGGAGTTCTACCAAGATATTACTCCATCCTAGAGCTTAGGGTCGTGATTAACATGAATAACTTAACTGGCATACATGACATTTCGTAACGTGGCGTGACATGAACGTGACATAAAAGACAGAAGTCTTGACGTAGTGTAACGTGACATGAACGTAAGATGACAGGCATGACATACTTTGAGACATAAATGTAATAGAAAATATTTCATAACACGGTGTACATGTAACAGACAATATTTCGTGACATGGCATAACATGTAACAGACAATATTTCATACCATGGCATAACATGTGACAGTGAATATTATGTGACAGATGATACATGTAACAGATGATATACGTAATGTGACATACTTGCAACAGATAGTAACATGTGATAGAATATATTATGTAACAGATAAGATTTTCATGACAGAATAATTCGTGTAATAGATAAAGATGTGATGGCATGGCATGGCATCTATAACAACATACGAACATAAACTGTAGTTCCCATACCCATCACACATATACAGTAAACTGATAGTAAGTTAAAAGCTAACTTACCTCGATCGTCACGTTCTACGATAATAAGCGCGAAACATGAGGAACTATAAGAGGATATTCTAAAAGTTAGAATTTTAATTACTAACAATTAGAAACGTGAAAATAGATAACTTAGAGTAAAATTACCATTTTACCCTCTGTGTGTGGGAAAATGACTATTTTACTCATAACTTAAAGATTTCACATCCTAACTCCAAAAATTACCAAAATTTACATTCCTCACGTAAATTTTGTCCTAGACGCACATAACAACTCAGAACAATTTAAAACCAATTACAATTATGGAAAACTCACAATGGCCGAAACATTCATAGACCATTTCTCTTGATTTTATTTGCAATTTCTTCCATCTTCAAAAACCATGATTAAACCAAAATTTTGTAACAAAGATCTTCCTATCCTAAGTTTAAAAATACACTTAAAATATCCATTAAAAAAAGCTAATCATCAACACTAAACTTTTTAACAAAAAGTAAACCCTTAAATCAAAAGTTTTGACCTTAATAAAAACATCTCCAAGATTTTCAAAAAAATCAGATCTTACTTCTAACATATTCATAACATCATCCTAAGATCAACCATGCTTTAAATCATCAAACAAAAGCCACAAAAAATCACAAAACAACACTCGGAGTTTTTGGTTTTAAACTTAGTCCAAAACAGAAACTTTTCTCTCCACTAACTTTGATCAATCTCTTGATCCATGGCTTAAACACATGTGATCTTCAAATTAAAACATCTCATGGTTTACAAATGTGTCCTAAAGAAGATCCAACCATCAAACTTAAAATCACATTGCTAAAACTCAATAAAACATGGATCTAACCCAAAAATATCAAATCTTAGGCCGAATCGAAATCCTTTTGCATAGAAAAATCATTCCTTTAAAACTAATACTAAATATCTCCAAAATAACATCCTAACATGTATATAAGAGGCTTAAGATCATCATATAAAAATATCAAAACCTTTGGAATAAGATCAAACCACGAAATATTCCAACTTTCACAAAACAAAAACTGTTTTTCAACTTCCAGTTTTCAAGTTTCTAAATCTAAGGAAATCTATCATCAAAAGCTTTATCCATGCTACAAAACCTCAATGAACATTCATAAACACATGCTAAAAACACTCCATAAAATTTTCGGATCAAGATAAGTCCATTAGTTTGGTCAAAAATTCCAAAACATATCATACTCTCCAGTTTCACGCCCAGAATGATCTTTCTATGGTTAAAAATGCTTTTGACCTATAAACGGAGCTTGTAAGGAGACTAACACTCAAAGACTAACATCTTATGTGAAGGAATCGTCATATGAAAATACATACATAGGGTTGAAAATGGCCACGCAAAAAGAACAAAAAATCTGCCCGAGAGAGCTCTTTTGGGTTTCTCTCTAAGAATGGGGGAAATAAGTGATAAAATGGAGAGAAATGTATCTTGCACGACTTTAGAATTCTTGAGGGGGAAGTTATGGGCTTGAATGACCCTTGATTAGAGGTGGCTATATGACATAAAGTGGAGAATAGTGAGAGGAATGGACTGCCTGCAGCAGTTGTGAGAGATAGAGGTTGATGGAGTGGATTTCTCTTCACATCAAGGCACTAATGGGTTGCAGCCAATGGCAGTGGATGGTCTGCCATGTGGGGGAGGAAACTTCTTAAAGAAGTTTTGCCAAGGTGGCCAGTTTCTTGGTCCTTGGTGGGCCCCAACCAAGTGGGCTTCAATTTGGGGTTTAAAGGGAGTTTGGTTAGGATTTGAGATGCTATCAAGTCCAAAACCAATTTTTCTTGGCCCAATAAAATTTCCAAGGTTTAAAAGGTTGAATAATGATATCATAACAAGGATTTGATTAATTAATAACATGTGGAAGTAATTTAATCAAGTGATTAAGCACAATGCTAGAAATCGGATTAAAAAGGATTTGGTGGCCAACTTTAGGGTTTAGGAAAACTGTTTAGGGTTTTGGTTTCAACCAAGTTTTTGGGTTTTCAATTGGGTTCCAACCATTTAAGATTTTTCTAGGGTTGAAACCCTCTTTGGTCTGGCACAATTTAATTGATCAGATGAAACAGAGCTTTGCTTAGGTGGCATGATCTCACACCTTGACTTCCTTCACAAATCTATCTAATGGTTCCTCATGGTGCCAAGTGTCTAATACTATTCACTATATGTGGCTAAGATCTTGTCAAATGTCCAAATAAAACTCCTCCAACCTAATTTGGACATTTCAGTTTGTGATTTTGAAAACACAGCACTGGGTGCGCTTATCGAAGTTACTATTCACTAAAAAAAAATACATAATAAACTTAGTACTGAAAAATTCTAAATATTCATATTAACCTATAGTGAAAATCATTTACTGAAATTCAACCCCAAAGTGCCCCTAAAAATAATTTCACAATTTCCAACAGATGTTTCGTCTGAAATTATGAAAATAGGCTATTGCTCCATAAAATCATAAATAATCCACTGAGTCTAATGACGCAGACCATAACACATTCTGACACTTCTAACTATCTCAAATAATTAAACTCATAAATCTAGTACCATAGTGAGTGATAACACTGATTATGATAACAGACTAAAACCTAAACGATTGGTCAATTCGTAAAAACTTAAGAGTTTTTCACGAGATTCATAAAGTCAATAGAAATTCCACCAATGAATTTCTAGCGAGCTGTTACACAACTAGCTTTAAATACTTCCTATCGGGAACCAACGCCGGAATATTCAATATCTGTAAAATTTGTGAGTTATGCCTAGAACATTTACTAACCTTTTTCATATCTTGACTTACTAAACCCTTCCAACTTCTAATAGAATGCCAAACCAAACTAATAGACTGAATACTACCCTCCATACATGCAGTACATCTTCTATGCTAAAGGTGCCAAGTAATAATAGAAGGTAGAAGCCCCATTATGAGCCCCACTTGAGAGTCTGAGGCCGCACGTCGAAACCAAATTATTACCGTCTCCCTCCAAGTAAGACCAAGAGGAAGACCAAAGGTAGCTCCCTAATAATGCCATATTTTCGTTGCAAACTCACCTTCGAAAAGTACGTGGTTTTGGTCTTCATACTTACCTTCGTCACAACAATCACAACGAGAAAGTATTGAGATCCCAATACATTGAAGACGATCATCAACGCTCAAAGCCATGTTCCATGCTTTCCACTAAGTATAGACAAGTTGTTGGTTCATTGCCGTATTGACATTAACATGTCTCGAAATTTCTTTTGTTGTCAACCAATTGTGTCAACATATGCACTCTCCTACTACCACACATTGGTGGCTTGAAATATCCCAAGCACACAATTGACCATGGCTTGTTCTATTCCATGTCTCACTTGAATCTTCAAACCTTTTGCATTTAGACTGGGTTGAGAACTCAGATGATAGTCGCTCCACCTCAGGTTTTGGAGTGTTCCTTGTGGATTTTCGAGTCTCACAGAGTGCCAAGAAGCAAGCCATGGTCTCTCGGTCTAAAGTTTAGTACAGAGCCATGGCACACACCACAACTGAATGTTTTTGGTTATGCACGCTTTTTGAAGATTTACATATTCCTTTTCTTCAAGCTCCCATGCTGTGATGTGACAATGTTAGTGCTCCAACCTTGGCTTCCAACCCTATCTTCCATGCAAGAACCAAACATATTGACATTTATTACCATTTTATTCGAGAAAAGGTTATGAATGGTGATATATCCTCATCAGGTTCATCTCCACTCAAGACCAAGTGGTTGGCATCTTCACAAAACTCTTGTTCTCTGCTCGATTCTCAGTCCTCAAGAACAAAATTCAAGTTTGTCCTCTCCCCTTCAGCTTGCTGGGGAATGTTAAAGAAGATGACACACTGGCCATATCTAGCTCAACACATCATAGGAAGTCAACTAAGAATCCTACTAATTGTGGCCAAAGTTTAGTAATTTAGCAAATGTATTATTTCTATTTATAGTATAGAGAATCATATAAAGATACCAAGATTTTAAATTTCCATTTTCAATTGTAATGTACTAATCTATATAAGTGTAATACAAGACCCAGTTTAGTATCTTTGACCAAACTATTTTCTCATTCTCTTCTAAATCCTTTGTCCAGTCAAATGCCTCCATTTGCAAGACCTTGAGTTTTGGTGGAGCGGGTGCTCCCTAGCCTTGGAGGTAAATGGTAAATGAGTGTCAAGCAAAAGTGCTGCACACCCAAGTTGATATGGTGCATCGAGGTCTAGATTTTATGTTGATTGTGCTGAACTACCTTAAGAAGGTGAATCCACTCAAATATGACAAGAAAAGCTTAAATCTTCATTGGATTGGGGTAATGTGATATCCCATACGATAAGGATAAGGGTAGATGGTGTATGAGATCCCACATTGCTTGGGAAAGAAAGTTCTTGCTCTTTATAAGGTTCCAATAGAGCTCCAATTGTATCATTGACTAGTCTTTTTGAAGTATAGGCCATGTGGTTTAGGTCTTCCATTGGAGCGTTACAAATGGTATCAGAGCCTATCACAACCAGAAATGTGAGACTTAAGCCGTGCCACCTACGATGAACTGGCCCAATGAGGACGTCAAGAATTTAAGGGGGGTAGATTGTGATACCCCATATGATAAGGGTAGGTGGTGTATGAATCTCACATTGATTAGGAAGGTGAAGTTCTTGCTCTTTACAAGGTTTCAATGGGGCTCCAATTGTATCATTGATTAGTCATTTTGGAGTATAGGTCATGTGGTTTAGGACTTCCATTGGGGCGTTACAGGTAATATCAGTTGTTTTTTTTTTTTCCAAATCTTCAATTTACGTTCACGTTTGCATTCAGAGAAAATATTTCGGTCCAAGTTTTGGAAGTGATTCTGATATTGATTTTGGCCAAAGTTTTAGCAGGATTTTTGTTTACTTACGTTGTTAACTTTTATGCAATAATATGGAATTTCGTTTTTTGGAAAATTTTCATAATTTTGAATTTTGCAACTATATATGCCCAACTTGTAGGCTTCATTTATTAATTTCAAATTTTATCATTAGTGAATATTTTTTAGAGTTTTTTTTTTCTCTATTTTGCATCTTTTCTCAATCTCAATCCCTAGGTTTTGTTGATTAAATAGCCTTTAGGATAATTTTTATTCTGTCTGGCATCAGTTGGCATCGGAGTTTTATTGTTTTCTTGGTTAATTTATCATCAGCTTTCATGACTGGTGGTACAGGTCATGGTCAGTCTGGGCAGGTTCCGACTGAGGAATCCCATCACTGTGATGATAACTTACATGACGTGATGATTGTAGATTTGCATAAGCAAATAGCAGAATTAACCCAACGTCTAAAGGTGCAAAACCTGAAGGGTCAGATGTATGATCGTGATTTTGACTCCAATTTTTTAATTCCATATCACAATCATGCTTTATTTCGGAAGTACAATATTCGGGAGGAACAACATGAAGACCTAGGGTTCAAAGTTGATATACTGGAATTTCCTGACACTTTGCAAGCTGAAGGTTTCATTGATTTTTTGCATGAGGTTGTGTGGATTTATTACCGAGGAAGATTAGTTTGAAGAGAAACATTCTTCCATAAAGTAGAACTCTACACCTTTCTATGATACTTATCCCAACGAAGATAATCTAGTGGAAGAAGTAACAATTTTTATTAAGAACATAGAAAATCTTGAAAAATAAAATGATGATGAAGTTTTGAAGTTTAAAGATGAAACAACTTTTGACACAATTAATTGTATTGATTTTCTGGGACTTGAGGATTTGTTTTTCAAATTCTCCTATACAAAATATTGTTATTGGATTCGAGATGTAGGAAAGAAACTTGATTTTGGAGTATGAGATGCTCAATAGTGTTTTATTTGGAGCTGGTCAAATCAATTTTAATTTTTCCTTGATCTTTGGGATGGGACTACAAAAGAAGAAAACATGAGTTTAATTGGACATCCAAAAAATGAGGCAAAAAAAAAAAAAAATTAGAATTCTCTCCAATCGAGTGAGAATGATGCACATCCAAACTGATATGTGGTATATAAATCCAGATTTTACGTTGATTGTAGTGAACTACATTAAGAAGGTGAATTTGCACAAATATCACAAGAAAATCTTAATCTTCCTTGGATTGGGGAAATATCAATTATTGTTTTCCCAAGTCTTCTATCTAAGTTTACTTTTGTCTTCTTAAGAAATATTTCGTTTCAAGTTTTAAAAGTGATTATGATCTTGATTTTGCCCAAATTTTTGCCAGTATTTTGTTTACTTACGTAGTTAATTTTCATGCGATAATATGGATTTTCTCTTTTGAAAAAATCTTCATAATTTTGAATTTTACAGCTATTTAGTCGGGCTTGTGGACTTCATTTATTAATTTTGGATTTTATCATTAGTCAATATATTTTAGAGTCTTATCTTAGTTTTGCATATTTTCTTAGTATCAATACTTAGTTTCTATTAATTAACTAGCTGTCAGAATCATTCTTATCTTGTCCGACATAGAAAGGTTGTCTACTATCGTGTGCTTTGCCTTCACATTTTGTTCGATCTCTTACAACTTCTATTGTAAGCCACAAAGCTTGGCCTGCATATTGAAATATTCCCTATTCCCTCCTTGCCTGTGCAGTAGTAGTGCACTTCGATGACTGCTTTTCATCTTCTTTTTTCTTTGTCCTCAGACCTTTCCTCCCTTTCTCCACTTTCATTATCCTCCAAATGTTGCTCTTCCAGATCTTTATGCCAGAAGAGTGAGATGGAAGGAACTCGAGTTAGAATGTTTGGTTAATGAGCCTTCTTTTTTGATGGGCTCTTTTCTGATTTGCTACTTCTAAGTTTGGGCCTAGCAAATTTATTGCCAACATAACTTAAACCATTTAAGAAATTTACTTATTTTGCTGAATCTTTTAATTTCGAAAATATGTCCCACAGAATTTAAAATTTGATGTCATGTTAAAACTGTATACAAACAATGGAAAATGCACTAAATTACTAAACTACTTCCTTAGAAGGTGACTATTTTGAAAAACCAAAACATTATTTGCAAGCTAACGTAGAGGATTGTAACGACCCAATCCTATAATATTATTATTTGAGAAATTATAGATAACATTATTAGACTCAATAAATGAATTAAAGCCCATAAAAGAGTTTATTGAATAAATTATATTTATTTGAACCTAGAATTAAGGCTCCATTATTATTTTTTTACTCCAAGTTTCCAAGTGTTAGACTCCAAACACTATTAGCATTTTAGATTCCTCTTCACAATAAAATCTCTAATTGAGTTCCTCTATAAACATACACACCTCTCCCTTTCCTTTCTCTAGGGTTTTACCATCACCTCTATATATACACATGTATTTCTCTCCTACACATAGAAACTGCCCAAACCATCTTCCACAATCTGCATCGTGAGCCATCTCACTTCTGTCCAACAATACCACGTTTGCTCCCCACCCCCATGGAGACCGCGCCGCAGCACCTGGTCAGTACACATCCCATGCAGAAGCCATGAAACCATGAAACCACTAGCCTCAATCATAGCTCTTCTCTCCACCATGAAACCACCAACCACAACAAACCACCGAGAGACCACGTACGCCCAGCCAACGCGAAACCACAGCACCACCACGGCCCCCACACTTTCAGTCATTGCTCATCCCCACCAAAGCCCAAGCCCCACCGTACGACACCACCCTCTTCACAAACTCAGCCACCACACTCGACCCTTCAAGTGGCCTCTCCTTTCCATCAAGCCACCACACACAACAACCCCGAACGGGAGAACCAACGAGCCGAGGTATTTCCACGCACAACAGAACACGCCAACGCCACCTCAAGGAAGACGGAACCACCCCCATGCTGCCGCACCACCCTTCCTCTCCATGCTACAACCTAGTACGCACGATAGCCAGACGCACTCCTGTTTTAGCCCCACCAAAACAGAGCACTGGTTTCCCCACTAAGAGCCATCCCTTGCCACAGTTGGGACGCGATGCCACCATCAGAAGCAACAGATGATGCCGGAGATCAAGCCTCCACCGCCCAGTGACGTCCAGAGCCACCGACTGAAGCCCCCATGCACGCCGCATGATGCGTAAACTCTCTCCCTGTTCTCTCTCACTCATTCTCGCTCTTGTGCCACACCATTGCCTAGCCAAGCACGACACTGACCACTACTAGCCACCGGGAACCTCGGCCAACCACCAGACCCACTGTCGTTGTTGCCTTCTTCCTCCCTCAGTGAGCATCGCACCACCCTCTCCCGTAAGCTGTCTTTCCTTTTCCGTAAGATGCTTGTCTTTTATATCAGAATTTCCCAAAATGCCCATGCCCAATATGCCATTATGTTGTTTTCCCAGAATTATCCATGCCTATTTAGGATTAACAGGTGAGAATATTTTAGTGTTGGGAAGAATTTAGGTTTAGGAAATATAGACTATTTTAGTAGTTAGGTTTTAAAAAAAATCATATGTTTAATTAGAAATTTATGCAAATTAAGTATTTATTTTTATAGGTGACTGATTATGTGCTGAAAATAGTGGATTAGCACTATAAGGTAAGTAGCATGATCATACCCTTACACGTATGTACGATAAACTGCTCTCTTTTATAAAAATATTATGCATGTATGCCCTCCATTGGAAGCCACTTTTTACGTACCCATGATATGATAAAATTATGAAAATCCATGATTTTACATAAAGAATTATGCATTAAATTATTTATGAAAACTCATGATTTTATGAAAGAGTTATTTATGCATCAAAAGATTTATAAAAAGTCATGATTTTATGTGAGAGTTATACATTAAAATAATTTATGAAAGCCATGCATGATTTTATGTGAAAGTTTATATTTATGAAAAATCATGATTTTATGTGAGAAAACATGTATCATGACATTTTTGAAAGAATACGATTTCATTTGAAATCTATGATATGATATGACAAGTATGCATGCGATTTCTTTTGAAATCTATGATATGACAAGTATACAAGTATGATTATGATAAAGTATGAATGTTAAGATATGTAACGACCTATGTTATGATATAAAGATGGTACCTATGTTATAGGCATATGACATTGCCAGGTCGTGCATGCTGGTAGTGCACCCAGTATGTCTTCCTTATGTATGGATTCCACAATTTGCAGCCATGGGCAGAATTGAAATCTACTTAGATTCACTAACCCTAACTCACGGGGGTCAACAGTGAGTATCGACCTATGATAAGTGAAAGATAAGTTCATGTTCTTGTTATTTATGTATGTATTTATGAATATGCACATTTTTCAAGAAACCTTATGTTTTTTATATTTATTGTATGATGTGTTGTTTATTGAGTATTTGACTAATTTTAGTATATTTTTATGTTTTTAAACTACCTCAGGTGATGACATTTATGAGGATGAGCCTGTAGTACAGGACTTGATCCCGGGAGGCGAGGCAGAGGCCTAAACAGATTATGCTATGATTAATTTTATGGTTTAATGTTTAAATAAATTATTTTGAAAAGCACATGATACTTTCGTATTTTTTAAATATGTGCTTCTGCAGATTCTATTTTAGATTTTAAGTGTATATTAAAATTTGTTTTATTTATGGAAACTTTCACATATGGCGCGTTGTTAAAAAGAATTTTTTTTAAGTTCAAGTTTAGTAATAGCACGCTAGCTCTTCGAAAATTCTAAGATATATTTTTGGGAAGTGGGGTGTTACAAGTATGCACCCTCACCAGGACAAAAAGCCCATATCACATATAAGTGAAGTCCAAATAAAAAAATAATATTATAAGGACAAAAAGCCCATATCACAAGGACTAAAGAAGCTTGCCTGTAACTTAGTAGTACAAATTTTATGTAACTTTAGTTTTGATTCTAACTTATTGATCCGTCCTTCAGTTTCAACCAATTCGATTTTCAACTTGAGGAAGCCCTCTTTCTTGTTCTCTGTTGGTGGGTATCTCATGACCCATGATATGTTCACATGGAGGAAAGGTTATTAATTAACTCCCAGCCACTACAAGGGAAGTTAGTTAACCTTCCATATGAAAAATCTTTAAATAAGAGTTATACGTACATTAAATTAAGGAGTGTGGAAAAAGTGTACGTACAAAAGAAAATATTTCCTCTCTCTCTCTACAATTCCCTACAGAAACCATTTAGATCTCTTGATCTTGAAGTGTGGATTTTTTTGGAGACTCTAGTAGCCTTCTAAGCGACATAAAGATGCAAACAACAAAATGACATGGGCTGTAAGACGAGCAAAGATACGGCATTGTGGGAATTTTGCTCCTTGAGGTAATTTGAATTAACCTTATTTAGCATTAATACCAGAGCATATGCTACTTGTCTTTGGTCATATGAATATGATTACATGTTGTTTGATGCTTTGGAATGAGTTTAAAAGTACGTAATTGATGATATGCCATGATTGTTTGTGTTCTAGATTTTTTATTAGAGGCTATGGCATGACATGTTTAAGGTTGAAGTCTCTATATGAAAACATTCCTTATAAAATCAGAAACATGACTCTTAAATTTGATAAAATTTCGTTGCATATAGAAGAAGAAATCCTTAAAGTGCATGTTTGGATCGTGACATTGAGCCAATTTTTATATGGTTAGAAATTTGGGTTCATAACTTTAATTTGACATACCACACACTTAATTCGGACTTAGTATGAGCAAGTTATTACCAATTGAAAATAAGTGGTCGAAATCAAGAAAAACCAAAAATTTGGGTTGAGGAAGAAGATGATGAATAGTATTTTTTTTTTAACCGTCTCACTCTCAGCCACGAAGAGTGTAATCCACACTTGCACTTGGTGTTCAATGTAATCTATTTTCAGTTATTTCTATGTTGAAACTTGGTTTTACTTTTCACTTTGATGGGCCTCAACTGGACTTTTATTTGGATAGTGTTTTGTATATGGTTTTCCTTCAAATAGTTTCTTTATGTTGGATTTAGATAATTTCTCATTTTCTTTTATGTCTACAAATGATGATAATATTATTTGTAATTCATTGAAATAACATGCTAAACTAGACCACATAAGAAAAGATAGAATGACTAGACTAGAAAGAGAAGGCATATTGAGGTCTCTTGCTAATGTAAGCCTACCTATGTATGAGTCTTGTTTAGCTGGTAAGGCCTGTAGAAAGCCTTTTGGAAAGGATCCTAGGGCATCTTATCTTTTAAAGCTATTACATTATAATATTTGTGGACTTATGAATGTGAAGACACACCATGATGCCTATTATTTTCTCACATTTATAAACAATTACTCACTTTTCAGTTATGTCTATCTGATTCCTATTGCTTTGAAGCATTAGACTGTTTCAAGCGCTTTGTGGCTGAGGTTGAGAATCAGAAATAAAAGAATTTAAAAATTTTACGAACTGATCGGGGTTAAGAGTACTTGCCTAAAGAGTTTCTGGAACTATGTGAGCAAAAGGAGATTCGCAGGCAATTAGCGATTCTTGCCACACCTTAACTAAATGGTGTTGCAGAAAGGAAGAATCATAGTTTACTGGAATGGTATGATCAATGATGGCACAAGTTAACCTACCAATATCATTTTGGAGATGCTCTTCTAGTTGTTGCCTACATTTTGAACCGTGTGCCTTATAAGTTTGTTCCTCCAACCCCATATGAATTATGGAATGGTGCAAAACCAAAATTGGAACATTTACGGCCTTGGGGATCTACGGGTTATGTTCATACCAGTTCTCATGGGAAACTTGGCGCTAAAGAAAATAAGCATATCTTCATAAGATATTTAGTGAGCTCAAAGGACTATGTAATGCTTGGTGAACATCCTAACAGAGGGATGACTGAAATAAAGTCATGTGATGTCACATTTATCGAGAATGATTTTTCCAATATTGGTGAAACTAGAACTTGAGGGAGTTACACCATCTTTTGGTGAGGGTGGAGAATTATCACATCCTAGAATGGCAAAAGATAGTGGGAGTGACTTGCCTCCTAGTGAGAGTTTACCACTAGAAAGTGACTCACAAGAATCTCAGTTACATAGAAGCAAACATGGAGCTAGTCCTCGCCGTTGTTTTGAGATTGAAGGGGAATCTTTCATGTGTGCTCCGTGTGACTTTGATAAGCCTTCTTCTTATGAGGAGGCACATTCACCTACTTCAAATAAGTGGCTAGTTGCTATGAGAGATGAGATGAGTTTTATGAAAAAAAACCAAGTTTAGGAGTTAGTTGAACTTCCACCTGGGAGTAAATCTATTGGAAACAAATGGGTTTTAAAAAATTAAACAGCAGTCAGATCAATAAATTGACAAGTATAAGGCTCGACTTGTGGTGAAGGGCTATACCCAAAGAGAGTGTATAGATTTTGAAGAAACATTCTCCCATGTAGTGAGATTTGCTTCCATTCGCCTCATTCTAGTTATAGTTACACATCTAGATTTTGAATTTTTCCAAATGGATGTAAAAATTGTATTTCCCAATGAAGAACTAGACGAAGAGATATGGATTAACCTGCTGGTTTTGAGGTTGAGGGACAAGAGCATAAAGTATGTCAGTTGAAATGTTCCATTTATGGCCTTAAATAATTGTCTAGACAATGGTACTTCATATTTTATGAAGCCATTACTTGAATTGGCTTTGAAATGGTAGAAGAAGACTATTGTGTGTATGCCAAACATACATGGAAGAGTTTTCTCATTTTGTCTTTGTACATGGATGAAATTTTATTAGCTGAAAATGATATAGAGATAATTGTATCCATAAAAGAGTAGTTATCCTTTACTTTTGAGATAAAGGACATGAGTGAAGCAAATTATATGCTAGGAGTTAAAATTTCAAGATATTGATCTAGGAATCTTCTTGGTTTGTCTCAAGAGAGTTACATTAAGAAAATTCTAAAACGATTTCCTATGCACAACTCCAAAACCATAGACACTCCAATTGAGAATGGTTATACATTGAGTCTAGAACATTGCCCTAGGAATGATGAGGAAAAGAAAGAAATGACTAGAGTTCTTTATGGAGTCCATGATGGATTTCTTGGTGTAGCAAGAAACAATCATGCATTGCTTTGTTCACGATGGAGTCAGAGTATGTTACTTGTTCAGCAGCAGTAAAAGTAACATGTTTGGATAGTGAGATGAAAATTTTTTCTTTTATATGAAAGTTTAAAATATTATTTTTTAATATTATTATTGTTTTGGAATTTGAAAAAATTGATTTTTTATTATATTTTGTGTAGAAATTTGAAAAGTTGTAATGATGAGATGAGATGAGAATTTTATGTCTCATCCCACTTGCCAAACCTAAGATATACAGTGATTGTATGGTAGCTTTGGCAAATGCCAATGGTTCCAAATACCGTGGCAGAACCAAACACATAGATATTCGTTTTCACTATATTCGAGATGTTATTGTATGAGGTGAGGTGATCTTAAAACATATCTCTACTAGCAAGATGGTAGTTGATCCTCTTACTAAGGCTACTAGTAGAAATGTTTTCTATACTCATGTTAGAAGTTTGGGACTTCGTCGAATTTAACATATGTTGTATTGAGGATATCTCAGACTTTATTATACATTTGACATTGTTAGTATCTATATTTGTAGTGAGAGTATTGTGTTTATATCATATTATAAATTAATTGATACTAAATGAAAATCACATATTATAAAGATGTTACTAGTCAAAGATTAGTCTACTCACATGGATGATCACCTTGACACTTGAATAGCGAGCAAGATGAGACAAATTGATTACTTTGGTGCTTGGAAAGCAAACAAGTGAACATTTTAATGCTTTTGGAGCATTTAAGATAAATTTAAAGAATCTCGCCTTAGCTTGGATAAGATGAGACTTTCAAGAGTCATATATGACATATTTGAACAACTTTATAAAGCCTGATTAAAACGGAATGTGAGATCTTAGCCATGCACTAGATAAGTGATTGTGCTAGGAAATGGAAGTTATAGCGCCTTTTTGGCGACTAGACTAAGATTCCTTCAGCATTTGAATGTGATAAGCCCAAAGTGGGAGTTCTTCCTCAACATATATTTCATACTGTATGTGCTATAGATGACCATATGAGGAGGGAGTGATTAGATGGGTCCCTGCTCCATCATTATGTGAGCCCTAATGGATCAATAAATGATCTATTCCTATGCCCTTGAACTTAGAACTATGTCCTGAAATGAAAACGTGATGTTGCTACTTTAGCATGTTTTCTTAGGGCCACAAATGATATGGTCTCTCGGAGCATGTTTAGGAAAGTAGTCAAGTCTAATTGAATTGACATTAGTGTCTAAGGAAGATTGTTTGGATTCTTACTTTTTATTTTGTCTTATAGCTCGGGTAATTATTTCTTTTTGACTTGATATAGTCATGAGTATATTATATAATGTAAGGTCAATAATTGCTTTGAGTTATAAACTCGTGGGGGATTAAGGACCCTTGACCTAGTGAGATCAAATAGTCTGGGGCATAGACGAGATGTTATGAGTGATGTACTATGTTAGTATAATCGTGACTTAATATAATACATCTACCCTTTACCTTCTCGTCAGGTCACACGCTTCATTTTTCTATATGAAAGATAATTGATTGAGAGATCAAGAGGAGATTGTTGATGGGCATAGCACCCATTGTGGAAAAGTGGGAGATGTTGGTAGTGGATATCCCATGACCCATGACGTGTCTACATGGGTGGAGAGGTAATTAATTAACTCCCCACCACTACCACTTAACTTCAGGGAAGTTAATTAACCTCCCATGTGAAAACTCTTTAAATACGAGTTATACATACATTAAATTAAGGAGTGTTGAAAAAATGTACGTACAAAAGAAAAACTCTCTTCTCTCTCTACAATTTCCTAGAGAAACCATCTAGATCTCTTGATCTTAAAGCATGGAATTTTCCAGGAGACTCTAGTAGTCTCCTAAGCAACGTATAGGTGCAAACAACAAAGTGACGTGGGCTATAAGACGAGCAAAGATCTGACCTTGTGTGACTTTTGCTCCTTGAGGTAATTCAAATTAACCTTATTTAACATTCTCCTTGATGTTGGACGGTGCCTACTGCCTAGGGTAATAAGCACTACAACAGAAAGCAGCTTTCGCGGCCAATTTATTACCCG
This sequence comes from Juglans regia, assembly GCF_001411555.2. Taxonomy (NCBI): domain Eukaryota; kingdom Viridiplantae; phylum Streptophyta; class Magnoliopsida; order Fagales; family Juglandaceae; genus Juglans; species Juglans regia. The sequence continues at coordinate 22,853,323 of NC_049902.1, read as the reverse complement.
CGTCGTATGCTTTTGACGCAAAAAAGTATTGGTGGCCATTTTTTAGAGCGACTAAAATTGTGACGCGAAAAGTATATTTGTGGGGCAAAACGTGCACTTTTATGACGAAAATCAAGCTGACGCATAGGCTGTGACCGATAATAGCTTTTTCCTGTGATTTTTGGTTTTTTACGGCTATACATAATCGCTGCAATAAAATCTATTACTTTTCCTTTAGTTGCATCGAGGTCTTTAGCCGTAACAAATGGGTAATTATATAGTTTCTTTTTTCTTCCCTCCCAGCCCGCGCGATACCCTGTCTATCGCATAGAGTTCCGAAGGCCACCCCTTCCCACACCGCATCATCATCTCATCGGAGACGCTAGTATCTCTCTCTCTCTCTCTCTCTATTTGTAGGACAAATAAAATGACTAATGGTTATTGCGACAAATTATTTCACTGCTAAAGGACAGATCTATTGTAGTGAAGGGTCCTAATTTCATGAGTCCATTCAAAAGCATTTTCAAAACTAATCGAGGATGCATTGCCCGATTAAGATACAAAATCCTTCAAGATCTCAGGTTAAAGCTTGGCCAATTTCACAGAAGACTTCAATGGCGTCGGGCTATTAAGCTCCTGAGGTGGCTGAACGAAACCTTTGTTACATATACCGAGCATCTCATCCTGCTTCCTTAGATCTTCGTTCCTAGCTGGCTCCCCACCCATGACTCAGAGTGGTATATTTTCTTTGCTTCCATTTTTTGTTTACATTTTTTAATCTGCTTGGGAATGTTGACTGTGGGAATGCTTGTGTTTATATTTTGGAACATTTTCAAAAATTGTGGTAGAAAATTTGAAGTGCTTGGATTTTTGAAGATTATATATTGTCAAAATCCCCCTCTTGATGTATAGGTCATATTGGGAATTTTTCTGTCATCCAATTTGCTAGCACCTGTTTCCATGAGCAAGTCAAGAACCTACTTGTTATGCTGAGAATATTTGCAAGCATACAAAATCGTAATAAGTAGTAAAGTATTTTAAAGAAAACTGATGTCGAACCCACATAGATTAATTTTGTTATTGAGTACTGAAATTTACTAAATTAATTACTATCTGGAAAACTGAAAAAATGGAAAGTTTCTACCATCTAAATTTAATTGAAATACTCAAAAAAATAAATTTAAAAATAAAAGAGCAAAAAAATCTAAGATTGTAAATTTAATACAAATTGATCTAGAGCGTTTAATTTCACCTACCAAATCCCACACAATGCATTATTTCTTGTTATAGAATTTCAATTATCTCATGTTCATGATAAAAATCCCTTAACTATTCAATATCTTCCCTAGAATAATATTAAAAATATTTTCAACTAATAAACCATCATATCTCTATGTAAATTTAACTAATTGGAGACTCATTAAGTTCTTTGGATTTTTCTCGAACAATAATTAGTTAGAAAATTTCAAGCACTACAAACACTGAATAAACACTCAATCATAAAAGTATTGAAAATAAAATAATTTAGAATATAAATTGTGCGTTCAAGGCAAGACAACATCAAAGATATAGAAAATAAAATTAGTTCATAATGAAACTGAAAGGAAAAAGAATAGAACTAGTGTTCTTCATTGGAGTCGGTTGATGAAGCATGCAGCTCTTATCTCCCTCTCTAGATCCACCATCTTGAAAGAAACTTAAAGACTAAGCTTTGGACTATTGGACTCTAAAACTAAGACTCTTCCTCTCAATTTCATGCTAATAATTTGCCTATATAAGGTAGAAAAGAAACCTTAATGTTTTCATGATTCCCGCCTAAAAAATTTCCTAACTTTTAGGACTTATATTGGTAACCTTGTACGTTCTTCAGGATTCAGAATTTAGAAATCTTTATTAGTTAGAAAGATGTAGCCCTCTAATAATTCTTTCCAACCCATTAAGAATCGCATCAATCGGATATGTGAGTAGAAAGTTATGATCGAAACAAAGTATGTTCAGACTGTCTCCTAGGGCATTTCGAACTTGGGCTCCTTGTGGATTCATTCTTTTATTTCTTTATCTTTTTCTTAATCCAAATTTCTCTCAAACCCTTTGCTAGTTGTTATCTACAATGTTGTTTAGGCTGGTATTTTAAGTTGCACGTTTAGACTGATCGCCCAATCTAACCGCCCGAAACCTTGTCACCAAGTCTAGTCACCATCAGGTCTTCTAGCCTAAACCTTCTGGGCTCTTTTCAGATCTTGTCGCCCCTTGTCGGTCTGGATCCATAGTCTCTTCTTTTGTACCAAAATGATCTCATTTCACACTAAATCTTCTCATTCCTTAAAATCCAAAAAAATAATGAAAAATATACAAAAATAAAATAAAATCAGTAGAATTGAAGGAAAACTGACACTTTTCATAAATAAAGAGTAATAAAAATACATAAAAATCGTACTTATCAAATACCCCCAAACTTAAGGTTTGCTCACTCTCGAACAAAGAAAAAGGAAAAAAAAAATGAAAACAAGCATTGGATTGATTCATAAAATTTATTGTCTCAAAAGATTCCCTAAAGTTTAGAATTCAAAGGAATAATTTAAGATCAATCAAGTCCAAAAGTTAATTTAAAACTCAATTTCACCACATGATCCATCCTCACATTCATGCATACCTATCATTCTCACTTCATCATTAGCTCTCTGGATAGTTTTATGCAAACAAATCACTCTTCACTAATGTAGAGTAGAAACTATCACCAGGGATCAATAGGTCATTATTAAGCTTGTAATGTAAGGCTAGGGTGAGGGCTACAAAGAAAATATATGATTCAAACAAAACAAGAGCACTTAAGTTTGAACACTTAACAAAATATTCGTACTTCTAACACAAACATCTCTTCTCAATCTTGTAAATCTCCCAACATACCTCCATTTATTGTACTTTCAAGGATCTCTCTCTTTACCCTTTTATTCGGCAGGTCGAACTACTTTTTTGTTTTTTTGAAATAAACCATAACTTTTCGATCGCCTTTGTGGATGAGTTGAGTTTTCACAACCCCAAACTTATGATTTTGATAATATGATTATAATTAACTTTACTTGTAGACCTTCTACCTCTCTTGCCTTTCATGCTCTTGTGAATCAGTGATTTTGTGTAAACTTAGTTCTCTTGAAAGGTAAGGAAATCAGTGTTTAAACGCAAATAGGATAGGGAATATGAGGTTTACAAGAAAGAAAAATATAAGGTCAAAATATAATTCAATAAAAATCAAATTGATGGATAGGGATAAAGATAATAAATAGATAAACTTGAAAGACTCAATCGGTCCAAAGATTACCTTAATCATTTTTCCATTAATATTCTGTCTAGGATTTCACCTTTAATGTAATCAAATAAGTTCTACAGTAAGTTGAGACCATACAAATTTACAATATTCACATAAAATTTCTCTAGGTATGCAAAATAATTAATGGTCATGATAAGCATTCATTGAATATAGAAAATCTCAAATTAAGCAGGATCAAGTAAAGAACTTACAACCTATGACTTAAGCAATAAGAACTTTTCATAAAAATTATAATCAATTTCAATCATGTTCTTATCATAGGCATTTTATTCATCAAACCAAACAGAAAGGATTTTTTTTAATTATTTTTTTAAACATAAACTCATTTTTCCCAAACTTAAATAACACATTGTTCTCAATGGGAAATACGAAGAAAAACTAAGGAAGAGAATGAGAAAATGTAAGAAGTGCTCCCTCAAGAAGTCCTTGAAAGTGCAACCGTATACCCCTTGGAGATCTCCTTGGCCTCTTCATTCCTGCAAGATGAAAGCAAAAAAATAAGATTAAGCAAAAATAAGCATAAAAAAAATAAAAATAAAAACTTGGGTCGCCTCCCAAAAGCACTTTAGTTAAAGTCTATAGCTAGACATTATCCTCTCATCATTTATTATTGGCTAGATCGATGGAACATTTTTCCGAGTTAATGTTTCCATCCACATAGGGTTTTAATATCTGTCCATTTACTTTAAATGTCCATTTTGTCTTGTGATGGACTTTGACTACCCCATAGGGAAAGATACGTTCGATCACCGAGAGCGCAGCTTCCACAGGATGAGTCGAAGTCTTGAGTTAAATAATAAAACTTTCTGCCTGACTTCGAATTTCCTTCTCAGAATATGCTTATCATGCTATCTTTTAGTTTTATCTTTGTAAATCCGAGCATTCTCATAAGCATCATTGCATAACTCATCCATTTCGTTGATTTGCAATAGTCTCTTCTCGCCATCTGCTTGTAAATCAAAGTTCAGTGTCCTCGTCACCCAATAAGCTTTGTGTTTTAGCTCCACGGGTAGATGACATGCTTTTCCATAAATGAGCTGATTAGGCGACATCCCAATCAATGTTTTGAATACTGTTTGATAGGCCCATAGCGCATCATCTAATCTTTTGGCCTAGTCTATCCAAGAGACAATCACGGTCTTCTCCAGTATGCGCTTCTGCTCCCGATTAGACACCTCGACCTGGCCGCTCGTTTGAGGATGGTATGGTGTCGCCAAGTGATGGTTAAATCCATACTTAGTAGCATTTCAAATTGGAAATTGCAAAAATGCTTTCCGCCATCACTGATTATGGCCCTCGAAGTGCCGAATCAAGAAAAAATGTTCTTTCGCAGGAAATTCACCATGACCCTCGCATCATTGGTAGGCAAGGTGATCGCTTCCACCCATTTGGAGACATAATCTATAGCCACCAAAATAAATTTTTTAGAATATGAGGATGGAAAGGGGCCCATGAAATCTATATCCCAAACATCCAATAATTCAACCACTATAATATTGTTTAAAGGTATCTCATGTTTCCTAGAAATGTTGTCAACCCTTTGACAATGATCACATAAATTAATAAAATTAAAAGAGTTTTTAAAAATAGTTGGCCAATAAAAGCCGCATTGTAAAACTTTCACTGCCTTTTTTGCTCAACCAAAGTGGCCTCCCTCTTCTAATAAGTGGCAGTGCCTGAGTATGGTCTCCATCTCCTCCTCAGGCACACAACTCCTGATTATCTAGTCTATGCAATATCGGTATAGAAAAGTTTCCTCCCAAAAATAATATTTCAAGTCGGAGAAGAACTTCTTCTTTTATCGATATGTCATATTGGCTAATAGAATTTTGGACAACAAATAATTTACCATGTCGGCATACCATGGAACGACTTGTATATCTATTAATTGCTCATCCGGGAAGGTCTCATTAATTGAGAATTTCTCCTAACCAACCACCTCTTTAAGCTCAAGACGGGATAAGTGGTCGGCCACTACATTTTCCGGTACCTTTCTTATCTTTTATTTCCAAATCGAACTCTTGTTAGTGCAAAATCCATCTTAATAGTCTCGGTTTGTCATCTCCTTTTTACAACAAGTATTTAAGAGCGGAGTGATCGGTGTAGACAACCCATTTTGAACCTATTAAATAAGAACGAAACTTGTCAAAGGCAAACACAACCGCTAACAATTCTTTTTTAGCAGTAGTATAATTAAGTTGAGCTTCTGTTAAGGTTTAACTTGCATAGTAAATAACATGAATTTTTTTTATCTTTTCTCTGTCCCAAAACAGCCCCTATAGCATAATCGCTAGCATCACACGTTAATTCAAAAGGTAAATTCCAATCCGGTGATACAATGATAGGTGCTGAAATTAATTTCTTTTTAAATATTTCAAAAGCATGCAAGCATTCATCAGAAAATTCAAACCGAATATCTTTAATCCATAGATTACAAAGAGGTTTAGTAATTTAGAAAAAATTCTTGATAAACTGACGATAGAACCTAGCGTGACCCAAGAAGCTTCTCATGCCCTTCACATTGGTCGGTGGTGGGAGTTTTTCAATAACTTCTATATTTGCTTAATCAACCTGAATTCCCTTGGAGGAAATGCGGTGGCTAAGCATTATTTCCTCATTAACCATGAAGTGACATTTTTCCCAATTTAAAAGAAGATTTGTCTCCTTGCATCTCTGCAAAATTAAAGATAAATTAGATAAACAATTATCACAAGAGTGACAAAAAATCGAGAAGTCATCCATGAAGACTTCTAAAACTTTTTTCACTATGTCCAAAAAGATGGATATCATGCATCTTTGGAAAGTGGTTGGTGCATTGCAAAGACCAAAATGCATGCGCATATATGCAAAAGTGCCATAAGGACATGTGAAAGTGGTCTTCTCTTGATCTTCGGGTGCAATGACAATTTGATTGGAACCAGAATATCCATCTAGAAAACAATAGTAAGCGTGGCCGTCAAGTCTTTCTAGCATTATATCAATGAGAAGGTAAGGAAAAATGGTCTTTTCGAGTTGCATCATTAAATCTTCGATAGTCTATGCATATTCACCATCCTGTCACCGTCCTTGTCGATATAAGTTCTTTGTTGTCATTCTTGATCACGGTTATCCCTCCTTTCTTTGGGATGACTTGCAATGGACTTACCCATGCGCCATCTGAGATCGGACAAATGATCCCGACATCTAACAGTTTCAGTACTTCTTTATGCACTTCTTTCATGTATGGATTCAGTCTCCTCAGGGGTTGGACGATCGGCTTAAAATTATCCTACATTAAAATCTTATGCATGCAAATTGAAGGACTATATTCTTTTGATGTTTGAGATGGTCCAAGCCAAGGCCATCTTGTGTTCTCGCAAGATTCTCAGCAACATCTCCTCTTTTACATCACTCAAGAAACTGTTAATAATAACTAGAAAAGTAGAGTCTTGGCCTAAGAGAACGTACATTAAATTTGGTGGAAGTGGTTTGAGTTCAAGTTTTGGTGGTTCCTTACTTGGAGATGTCGGCCGAGATGAGTTTAGCTCTTCCACTTTAGGTTTTATTGAAGGAGGAAAAGATGGTGTAGCTTCCAAATATCTCTCACACTCCCTAACCTCTTCATCTTCGAATACAATAGAAGTAGAGTGAGTAAGACATACCTCAAGTAGTAGCTTTGTAAATTCAGTTTCATAAGTCTCGTTGGCCATGACCACGTCTCGGTCGCTTATTTGAAAACAAGAATGTACCTCGGAAGGGAATTACGTAGATTTAAATACATCAAAAGTGACTTGCTCTTCACCAACTCCCAAAATGAGTTTCCCTTACCGGACATCAATTAAGGTTCTCCTTGTCTCAAGGAAAGGTCGGCCCAATATTAAAGGGATCTCCTCGTCCTCCTCCATATGAAGCACAATGAAGTCGGCCGGGAAGATGAACTTATCAACTTTCACCAGTACGTCCTCAATGAGTCCTCTCGGGTATTTAATAAATCTCTCTACCAATTGTAGAGAGATGGTGGTCGGTTTTGCTTCTCCAAAACCTAGTTTCCTAAAAACAGAGAGAGGCGTTAGATTAATACTTGCCCCTAAGTCACATAAAACTTTATCAAAATAGGAATTTCCTGTAGTGCGAGGGATCATGAAACTCTCCAGATCTTTCAACTTAGGTGGCAGCTTCTTTTGTAAAATTACATTGCTCTCCTCTGTCAGCATTACATTCTCATGCTCCTCAAACTTCCGCTTGTTTGATAATATATCCTACAAAATTTTTATATATTTAGGCATTTCCTCTAAAGCTTCAATGAGAGGAATATTAATATGCAGTTGCTTAAAGTTCCTGTAGTCCTTTCGGTAAGCATATTTGAGAGCTGACCGATTTGTGCCTCTAGATTGCGAATTGAAGCCCAGTTGTTTTTTTATCATCATATCAGTCTTTTGAATATATTGCATAAACATATCCTCAAGTGTCATTTTCTTATCTTGCTGTGGAAACTGTTGAGGTGGTCTAGCCAGCCCTTGATTATTGCTCCATGAAACGTTTGGGTGATTTCTCCATTTGGAATTGAAAGTGTTTGAATAAGGATTATTTTGACATTAGAAATTGGACACGTAATTGGCTTGTTCATAACTCGGTTGGGCAAAAGGATTCCCCACTTGCCAATCTATACTTGAATGATTTCCTGCGAAATGATCACAAACAACATTAGTTTGAATAGCATTAACGTTCATCGTACCTAGTTGGTTGGATAGATTTGCCAACTGGGCCACAGTTGCGGACATAGAGTCAAGCTCAACGACGTTGGCTGCCTTCCTTGGCATTGCTCTCACTACGGCCCACTAATAGTTGCTAAACGCCAACTCTTCCAGAAGTTCATATGCGGCTTCATGTGTCTTACTCATTAACACTCCTCCCGTGGCCTTATCAACCATAGATCGATTTGTGGGTTCGAAACAATTGTAAAATGTCTGTACTTGAAGCTAGGCTGGGAGGTCGTTATGCAGACACTTGTGCAATAAGTTTTTGTATCTCTCCCATGCCTCATATAATTCACCCTTAAGTTGGGTGAAGGTAGTAATATCATTCCTTAACTTCGTTGTCTTGGCCAGAGGGAAATATTTTGTTACGAACTTTTATGCTAACTCCTCCCAAGTGGTGATGATGCCGGGCAGTAAAGAGTTCAACTAAGTTTTTGCTTTTTCCCTAAGTGAGAAAGGAAAAATTCTCAATCGAATCGTATCATCTGTCACTTCGTTGTGTTTAAAAGTATTACAAATTTCTAGAAAATTTGAAATATGGACATTAGGATCCTCTTGTGACAGCCCCCAAACTGGACAGCCTGTTGAATCATTTGAATGATGGCCGGCTTGATCTCAAAGTTGTTAGCTTGTATAGTTGGCCGCCTTATACTAGATGTCACCCCATTGACAGAGGGCATAGCATAGTCTCTCAAAGCTTTATTATCTTGATCGGACCATGGTGAATTCAGATGTGGTAACCTCTTGCTTCTTCTTTTTATTGATTCTACGCAAAGTTCTTTCAATCTTGAGATCGAAAAGTATAGGCTCTAATGGTTTAGATCGGGACAGACACTTCTAAATCCTGAAATAGAAATAGAAGAAAAGCAAAACTGAGGTCTATTTAAACAACTTTTAAAAATAAATAAAATAAAATCCAAATTAGTAACAATCTAGCTAGTATTAATATCAATAACAAATAATTAATCCCCGACAACAGCGCCAAAACTTGTTATGCTGAAAATATTTACAAGTGTACAAAATCGTAACCAATAGTAAAGTGATTTAAAGAAAATGGATGTCAAACCCACAGAGATTAATTTTTTATTGAGTACTAAAATTTACTAAATTAATTACCATTTGGAAAACTGAAAAAATGGAAAGATTCTACCATTTAAATTTATTGAGTACTAAAATTTCCGAATGCGCGCTACAAAAGAAGACGTGATGACTGTTGGGGATACTTTTAAAATAATTATATATTATATTTATTATTAATATTACTATTTTTTTGGATTTATTTTGAAAGTTATAATGAGTTATTTTGGAAAGAGGAAAGTTGTAAAGAAATGGGTCAAGCCTAGTGTGGCATTGGTGCCCTTGTTTGATTTTGAATTCTTGGACACAGAGCAAGGTTCGAAATTCTCTCCCTCAAAAGTATTTCATTTTTTCAAAACTTATTAGAATATGTTATCTTGAAGCAAATTATTTTCCCTCACTATTTCATTTTTTTGCTTCCCTTTTGCACCCACAATGGGATTTGCACAAACAATGAGAACTATGAAAAAGCCAATCGTAGTGTAAGAGCATCCTCATTGGCTTGGCCAAAGTTGAAGAATGGCTAAAATTTAGATAATCTGTACCAAAAAGACCCCAATTCGATTGAGCATTTCTAAAAAAATTTAGATTTCTAGCTACACTGCTTTACCAAATATAGCTAATAATAGTTGCTTTATCAAACATTAAAATACTAATTTCTCACTCCAAGCAAATAAATTAAATTAATTAGAATATAATTAACATTTAACATTTAGAATATAATTATTATTAACATTTAATTGGTAGAACTACAAAATGTGATAAAAATAAAATAAATTAATAATATTTTATTATTATATAGAGAGTAAATAGATAATCTAATATTGGAATTGAATTTAAATGGAATAAGCAAATGTAAATTCATGTGATATTAGCTAAAATTTGAAGATGGATTTGGCCAATCCAACGAGAATGCTTTTAGATACGCATCACTAAAGTGTACGAAACAATGGAAACAGTCATTGGAACTATACTGGAAACAAAAATTACATTTCTCGTTTGGATGTTAAGATTAGACGAAAAATATGTGAATAGTAGTGAAATGATTTGTCGATAGTAATGAAATTGTTTGAGTTAATTATATATTTTATTGGATTTGAAAAGGAGAGAGAAAAAAGTTGAATAAAGATATTATAAAGTTAAGATATTGTTAGAATATAATTTTTTTTTAGATTTGAAAAAGTCGAATTATTTTTTGTATTTTGTTTGAAAATTTGAAAAAGTTATAATGATTAGGTAATGATTAGATGAAAAAATTAAAAATTAAAAATTGAAAAATGTTTGTATTTAAATGATATTTGGGAAGAAAATAAGATGAAATGAGAGGCCTAAAAGTTCCAAATTGAACGGGGGACGAAATTGTAGCTGCATCATCAAGTTTATAAAATTGACATATCTATCATTTAGTTCTTTTCAACTTGAGAAAAGATGCTGTGCCACCCATATTTGACCGATACAGTGTACCACTGAGTAAAAATATTTTTTTTTATCTAGTAATTAATGAAGTAATTTTAAGTATATTGGTGCTACTCAGGTGGCAGAGTAGCACTGCTCTTTCAAATTTTATCTGCCTCTTTCATTCCTTTCTGAAATTTTCTTTCCCTACTCACATTCTCATGATCTCTCGAGGTCACTCCTCACAGCCACAGCTTTCGAGTCTTGCCATCTCTTTGACTCAGTTTAAATTAATTTTTGGGATATATATGTAGTGATTTCATAATTTTTTGTTTTGTCCCATATGTTGTTATATATAGTAAATTTATTTAGCAGTGCATGTTAGTTTTTTGTTTTTGTTTTTGCTTTTATATTTCAATAAATTGATTAGACCCTCATGTGTTGACCATTGACAATTTCTTCTATATGAATATATGCCGCACTCAATATTGAAATGGATAATGAAAACAATTATTGTGATAAAGTTGCTTAGTTCGTTAGGAAAAGTCTTGTACGTTCAAAAGCTATTTGGCTTTAATTAGATTTTGTCAAATAAGAAATTATTCATTTGAGATATTAATTTTAGACATCACTTGTAACACTTTGATCATCAGCTTCTTGTGTTTGATCACCATTTTTCTACAATTTACCATGTTATGTCATGGTTAATAAGTTAAAACAAGAAAACTAAAATTTTATTTATTGGGTTGATAGATTTATTCATCTTTTATATATGAACTTTTTGTGTGATTATATATAATTTGTGTTCTCTTTTTTAATTGTATATAAGACAATAAAGAATTGTGAAGAATATTCATGTTAATTTGCATGTTTGCTATTTATATATAATAGTAATATTACTTTATTACATAATTTCCCCGGACAAGATAATCGCGACTATGTTAAATAATACATTTTTGTCAAATATATAGATTGTCTTGTTCTGATCAGCCCCAAGTTGGCATGCGTATATAAATGCTTCTAACTCTAGGTAAAAAAGATCCGAATGGGGACTTTGACTTTATATATTATTCGAGCAGTGCTACTTTGCCGCCTGAGTAGCACCGCTCCAAGTAACCGCTAGTTAGGCCAGATTGGTCTATTCATTTTTTTTCAATTTTTTTATTTATATTTTATTTATAATTTTAAAACATTTTTAAAAAATATAAAAAAAAAATCAATACACTAATAGTCATTTCCTTAACTATATATTAAGTAAAAAAAATTAAAAATATATGAGGTGTCAAAATGAAAGGACAAATTAAGTGGGCAAAGTAGCAATTTTCAAATTATTATATTTGAACGACAAATGACAAAAATATTGAAAGGGGAAGGGAACTTTATAAACATTTATAATTAATATGATTGAGCAAAGATAGTCCATCGGACCATCATCCATCATCACCTATAATATATACGTAAGTCTATTGGGTAAGAAAATATTAATTATATATATTATCTGAAAGTGTACCCCACCTCATCAGTCCAAGTCTCTAACATATTTCCCATCAAATTAAAAAGTCTCTTATTATACATTTGTCTTACGTAAATTTCCAGCTATATATTTTTCTACTAAACTTCCGATCGAGGAGATAGATTCGAAGGTACTGAATATAATATTCTATTAATATTGGTGGAGCCATCACTAATGCGCACAATCATATTATAAAAATGGACCATTTTATGGCTCCTTAATTTCTTCCATCTATATATATAATTCGTTGCCAGACGGACAACGAGGTATGCGACCAAACAGATCAGAACTATGGCTTAAGAATAACGCAATTTTCAAACTACGTACATTATCATGAACTCGAGTCGAAGAAAAGTAGAAAACAATATAATATTTCGCATTTTTTATTACACAAAAGAGTTCATTTATGTCTCGCGGCAATATTAAAAAATATTGCACGCTTCATTTCTTCTATTTTTCAAATTCTTTTTTTTTTTTGGGGTCAAAAAGATAACGTTCTGGGTTTTAGAAAAGATTAGAAAAAAAAAGGTACAATTAATATTTTCCAATATCCTTGTTGAAATTTTGTGCCTTTTTTTTTTTTTAATCCGAAAGTAATCTGCAGACAATTGCTTCTGATCACTAAACCCTAATGAAATGAATATCTGTCAAGTAAATTAAAGTGCAAATAATTATAACGATATTACATGATATCATGTACGGGGGCCAGCAGATCATATATATATAGAGATTAGAGAATCATCCAGATAAGAAAAATTAATTAATCCCAGGCCTTCCTCTCCTTCCTTTTCCCAAAAAGAGGAAAAAAATACCCACAGTACTACTTAATTACAAAATTACCAAATAAAGCTTATTATATATGTTCCTGATCTCCTTTGGCTACATATTATATAACATATTAGGCTGATCACTCTTCATTATATATATCCGCACCATTACAGATAGAAAATTAATATTGGTGTAGCTAGCTAGGTCATATTCTTCATGACGTCCATCTCCTCAAATGTATGGCCAGCAGATGAAAGCTCATGCATGCATGTTCCTCATGATGATCATCAATCTTCACTTTATCCGTACGATCCATTATATATATATATATATTTATATATGTAGAAAGAAACGTAAATAATGGCTTTAATTAATTAAACCATTAAATCATACACGCAACTCGATCACTTCAATTTAAACCAATTCATGAATTTCAACTTGAGAAGGTAGTACTACTTGTCCGGGTTCTTCTTGATGTTGGATGGTGCAGAGGATGATAAGGCCGGGAATGTCTTGGAGAGTTTGATAAAACCAGTAGATAAATCGCTTCAACACATCCAATACCACTCGATACAAAGAAGGCACGAGGACAAGTAAGGGGAAGACAAGCCAAAAGAAAGGGGGAGGGAAAATGAGCGAGGAAAGCATGGAAAGAGCCAACGGAACTGAGAAATCTCCCACCCTCAAGCGTAATGGCTCCTGTGTTAGAGTGACGGGGAGCTTGACAGAGATGAAAAGGAAGACCAACATGACAAGGACGAGGACGAGGAGGAAACGGGGATGGTAGATGAGGAGGTAAAACTCCAAGTTGGCATACTCTTGAGGCCAAAGGTTGCTCTGGGATAAGAATAACATAAGACAGAGGCTTGTGAAAGGTGGAACAAGATAGCGAAAATCCACGCTGAATCTCATTCTTCTATATATATTCTCAAATGCAAGGATAGGAACGTACGTAGATCTACGGGAAGAAGCTGGGAGGGTCTAGCCAGTTTGTCGTGCGTGGGTGAATGGAATGTGTGTGTGTGTGTGTGTGTGTGTGTGTGTGTGTATACTTATATATATACTGGAGCAGGTAGCTAGCAAAGAGGAAGAACTTACTGAAAGGGAAGGATTTGCAGGGAAGATGATCAGATCGGGGCTTATCTAGGCTAATAAGTGAGGATCTAGTACTCTTGCTGTCGTGTGACTGGGTGAAAGGCATATAAATAGAACTGGAGTGATTGCGCCGTCCACGGCGACATAGGTGGATGGGTGTTTTTCTTTTCTTAATATTTGGGATGTACGAGTAAATAGTGATTAATGTACAGTAAATTTTAAAAATAAAATATAAAAATTATCTATATAATTGGTTTAAATATAAGAATATTTTATTTTATTTTATTATTATAATTTTTTTAAATTTTTATATAAAATATAATAATTAAATAATTAATTTTTTTTAAATTTTAAAATAATAATAATATTAAAAAATAATATTTATTTAATTTTTAAGTTTGATTTCAACTCGACGTAACTTTCTGTCAAAGCCGCACATAAGAACCTGATCCGAGCCTGTGGCCTTCCGGGTTATTCAGTTGGTGTAGTTTTGTTAGTCAACGTCTCAACGACTGAAAACCCATATAGTATAAGCTCTTGACGTGCAAGCAACACCAGCTACTTCCTTGTTATTTCTCATCCCAATTTTCACATTAACATTACTTTCTGCACTTTTTGACTTTTCTCAAAAGGGAATTGGTTACTATTAATTGCAGTGACGTTATTTGATTAGCAAAGGGAATTGGTTATTATTAATTTTTTCAGAATGAACGACCAGCCCAAATTAATTAATGGTCCAAAATAAAAGAGCCCCACTAAAAAAAATATTACCATTTTAAAAAATATCAAATCGTATTAATGGGTTATATCCGTATCATGTGAAGACATGTATATTATATTATATGAGTTAATCCTAACCTGCCCCCATTAACCTTATCATATCAAAATCTCAAGCTCTAACATGAACCATTAACATAACAGACTATGTTATCTCAACCCGTTTTGACCCGTTTATGTAAATGGGTTGAACATATCCAAAATTAACCTATTTGACCTAGTTAAGTTTAACATAATTTTATATAGATGTTAAAATCACAATATCTATAAAAAATATAAAACTAACTAAAAGTTTAAAATTACAATCCAAACAATAAAAATATCAAAATTAAAATCTCAACAATTTTATTTTTAGGTATAAAGGTATAATTTTAATTTTAACTTTCATAACGGGTCAAAACGGGTTGACCTGTTATCAATCCGTTAAGCAATTGTGTCTTAACAAATCAACTCGTTTTGACCTGAACCCGTTAAGGCTAAAACCTAACCCATTTATATCGTGTTGTGTTTGTGTTGTGTTAACTGGTTATGTCACATATTACCACCCCTACCAGAATTTATCATCGATTAGACCCATCCCTCCTTCGACATGTTTATCATGACAAACTCCATTAATCTTTTATCAAGCCCTAATTATTAGGTATCTCAAAAGTCAAAGAGAATATATTTCTCCTTGACTAAATTGAGTTTGAACATAAATAGGGAAAAATATATGTTTGCAAATTTGCTCAACTCGCCCAGCCTTAATTCTTTATGGCAACCAATTATATTGAATTTGGCCCTGCCATTTGTTAGCCTTCAATCACTATAAATATATGAATTAACTTTCCTTTTGAGCCTCATCCAGTTTTGATAAAGAGAAAAGCTCAGAAACGATCGGGTGTGATACTCATTTTCACACTGGCCAATAGGATTTCAACATGTATGAGGTGTATTTATCTTACAATGAACCACACCTTATTGAATCAACTTTACTTTCCCTATACTCTCCCCTCCCCGATTCTCCTCTCTCCTTTCAATTCTAATCCTCTCCCTGATTCTCTATCTCCCCTTTCCGTTCTGTTCTTCCTCTCCCCTCCCGGTTCTGCTCTTCCTCTCCCCTCCCAGTTCTTCTTTTCCTCTCCCCTCCTGATTCTCTTCTTCCTCCCCATCTCCCCTTTTCCCTCTCTCTTCTCTCTCCAGCTCCCTATGCTCTTTCTCATCTCCATCGAGTGCTTTGGAATGAACTAAAGCAACAAACCGACTGTAAGTTTGTTTTGTTTATTATGTAATCCAAATTTAGGGTCAGTGGCTTGGTCAATTTATTTAGGTCATATACATTCTGGATTTAGGTTCAATTTATTTGGTAATAATTTGGATTTGTGTGTAGGGTTGATTCGAGTTATATGTTTGATTAGAAAATTGATTATATGCTATGTATTTTCCATGATTTCTTCAGTGGTAATTATGTTTCTTCCATGCTGTGATTTTCTGCAGTTTCAACTTTAATTAGGTTTCTTCCATGGTTTCGGTCTTCCATGCTATGTATGGGGTGCAAAATGTACATCCTCATTGAATAAAACAAAATAAAAACGAAGGCAAAAGATTGAAACTAAGAAAAATAATGGGGGTGCAAATTTACATCCTCATTGTAAAAGAAGCGGAAATATACAAATTGGAGAGATCAAACTGAATTCACACCCATCGAATCTAGTTTCTCAAATTTGTTGTTGCACTAGTATGGGACAATGGTTTCTAAAATGTTGTTGCACTAGGTTGTGTTTTCTTTGTTGTTGCACTAGTATGGGCCAATGGCATTTGATTTTTGGTAGGGTTCTCATAACTAACCCAATAAAATACATTACAAAAGTTGTAATGATTAGGTAATGATGAGATGAAAAATTGTAAGATTTGAAATTGAAACATGTTTTGTGTTTTAGTGATATTTGGAAAAAAAATATGAGAAGTTTTGAGATGAGATGCTCTCAACTCATCATACTTCCCAATCTTGATCTAAATACCATGATGGCTGATTTTTGGTGGGGTTCTCATAACCAACCCAATAAAATACATTGGAAAAGTTGGTGTTGAATGAGCTTTGGGAAGTGGCTGGGAGGTCTCGGTTTTAGAGATTTGAGTTGTTTTAAAAAGTTATTTTGTCTAAACAAGCATGAATCATTGTCAACTAGAATATTCCAAAAAAAATATTTTCCGAATACTAATTTTTTATAGTCTAAACAAGCCCATAGACCTTTTGCATATAGGAGCTTGAGGTCAATAGTTGAATTACTCAAGGAATGTTTTATCTAGTGAGTTGGAAATAGGCAGAAATCAAGATATAGAAGGACAAATGGGCACCAAGACAATAGAGCTCATGCAAAATACAATGTTGAGTTAAGATACTTCAGGAAGATGCCATAGTGGAGATCTTGTAGATAAAGAGAATGGATGGTGGGACACTCAAATGATCAATGATGTTTTTGATGAGGAAGAGGCCTGATCATTTATACTTTGCCTGTAATTGTAGAAAATTGTGAAGATAAGCTTGTATAGCAATGTACATCTTCAAGAAAATTCATAGTGAAAAGTGCACATATTCACCTACAGCAATATATAAAGACTGTTGGGTTTGCTCGTTTGGAGTCCCACACTGGTGGGAGATTAGTGATGAGCAACCCTCAAGGCCTATAAATAAGATGAATTATCCTCTTAATTAATTACACCAAGTCATAAGCTTAATTAGTAACTTGTGACTCTAGTAAAAATCATGTTGGCCTTTAAAGGGAAGAGGTGAGAGTTAAAGTTTTATTAGTGAGGAAGCTTTGAGAGTGTCATTTGGGGTTAGGAGAAAATTTGTGTTATTGTAACAATTTTTCACATAATGTATTTTCTTTTCTGGGTCTGGTAGTTTTCTCTCCTGTTTTGGGAGTTTCTACGTAAATTATTCTATTGTTATTATTTCTCTATTTTTCTTAATATTCCTGAAAATGGTGGATCTTGGGGGTGAATTTGGTAGGTCCAAATTCCCAACAATTGGTATCAGAGCTGGGATCCTTTTTTGTGGGATGAAGTTTTGGTGTGGTAGTGTAGATACGTACAGTCTAAGAAGGTTCTGTCTAAGAAGATTAAAAATTTAAAGTATGTCCATTGTGACCTTTCAATCTTTTCTGGAAACATTGAAATTCTGCCTAGCAGGTAATAATCTTTCCTGAGAACTTACTTAGTGAGTACTATTCATTTCTACTGTAAAATTTATCAATGCAATATCAGGAAGTATGGCTTCAAATCCCGTCAGATTTGAGGTGGAGAAATTTGATGGAAGAATCAATGTTGGCTTGTGACAGGTTTAAGTTGAGTATGTTTTCATTCAATGAGGATTACACAAGGCGTTGAAGGGCAGACCAACCCCTGAGGTCAGCAGTAGATAGATTTGGAATGAGCGATGAAGATTTGGAGGATCTGGATTTGAAAGCAACAAGTGCGATACATCTGTGCCTAGCCATGAATGTTCTTGCAAATGTGCATGGAATATCTATGGTAAAGAGATTCTGAAAAAACCTCGAAAAGTTGTATCAGACGAAGGGCATCTCGAATTGGGTGTACCTAAAGGAGCAGTTTCATACACTGCGAATGAGTGAAGGTACAACTATTTCAAATCATTTAAGTATTCTCAATGGCATTGTCTCTGAGTTAGAATCTATTTGAGTTAAGATTGATGATGAAGATCAAGTCTTGAGGTTCATCTGGTCTTCCACCTTTCTATGAGCATATGAAGCCTATTCTGATATATGGGAAGGAGAAAATAGTTTTTCCATAGATTACTAGTAAACTCTTTTCTAGAAATAGAAGATTAGGTGGTGGAAGAAATGGTCCACCTGAGAACTTAGCAATGGTAGCAGTTGGAAATGGGAAGAGGAAGGACTTCATGTAGAAGAAAGTAGTTTGCTGGGGTTGTGGACAATCTGGGCACATTAAGAAAAATTGTCCAAGAGCTGGAGCAGCTCGGCAAGTGGCTCCAAGTCAGTAAATGGAGATACTGATGATGAAACTAATTTTTCGCCTTTCCCAATGGAGAATTTCCTTTGAATAGGGACATGTACATCTTCTTGGCATGTCGCTACCCAAAGTTGTTATGATAGAGGATGTGTTAATGTTAGCGGGTTTACAAGTTTGCACACAGGCATTGGTTTGGCATTAATGCAAGGTGTTGGGTGGAAATTCATGTCGATGGCTGATGAACTTCCAGGAAAGCCAAACGTAGAAGTTGCACCATAATTTTTAGTAAGGTTATTTTCGACATGGGCCAAAGTGAAATCCTTAGAATTGGTTTATTTTGAGTGGGCATGCTTTTATGGTGGAGCATGATAGTGGAAGCTATGAAGATCTTCATTGCGGTAGGGCATGGCTGTAGGATCAGCTAAAGTCGCAAGGTGGAGATTTTTGGGTTTGCTCGTTTGGAGTCACACACCGGTGGGAGATTAGCGAGGAGCAACCCTTAAGGCCTATAAATAAGAGGGCTTAGCCTCTTAGGAAATGTTTGGGAGATGAGATGAAAATTTTATGTTTTGTTTTGAAGTTTAAAATATTATGTTTTAATATTATTATTGTTTTGGAATTTGAAAAAAGTGTATTGAGATTTGAAAAAGTTGAATTGTTTATTATATTTTGTATAGAGATTTGAAAAATGTGTAATGATGAGATGAGATGAGAATTTTGTATTTTGTTTTGGTTACCAAACCTGCCCTTAGTTAATTACACCAAGTTATAAACTTATTTAGTAACTTTTGATTTTAGTAAAAATCTTTTGTTGGCCTTTTCTTATAAAATGGGAAAAGATGAGAGTTAAAGTTTTGCTAGTGAGGAAGCTTTGAGAGTGTCATTTGTGGTGAGGAGAAAAATTGTGTTATTGTAACAATTTTTTACATAGTGTATTTTCTTCTCTAGGTCTGGTAGTTTTCTCTCATGTTTTGGATGTTTCTATGTAAATTCTTCTATTGTTATTATTTCTCTATTTTTCTTAGTATTCCTGCAAATGGTGGATCTTGGGGGGTGAATTTGGTAGGTCCAAATTCCCAACAAAGCAAAGGTCTCATGGTGAGTCCTCTATAGGTAAACTTCATGGCATCTTGTGGAAGAATATTTGCTCCCTTAACATACCGAATACAGTTAAAATGTTTCTCGGGCGAGCTTGTACAGATTCTCTCCCTACCAAGTTAAATCTGTACAAAAGAAATGTGGTTAAAGATAGTAGCTTTGTCCAATCTGCATGATAGAAGCTAAATCAACTGGACGAACAAATTCTGTGAGCTTGTCCATCAGCCAAGGATGTTTGCATCCTCGAATACTCTTTGATCATGCTTTGATCATGCTCAGTTAGCTTATGAAGACTATCAATGACAAAATAGCCACTCTCCTTTTTCTCTTGTACGGTATTCTCCATTTTTATTTCTTTGCCCAATGACAAAATAGCCTCTTTCTAATTCTTTATTATTTTTCACGTTGGCTTCCTCAAATCAACCGTAGCATCTAGGCTGAAGAATTTTGGAGCTGACCGGACCGGATCAAAAATTCTTGTGGTTGGCTTCAGTCTATCATTTCGTGGGATCGTTGGGTTTGGGTTTGGTTTCGGGGTCTGTGAATTTTGGACCGGATAGGATTAAAACCGAGCGAGTTAGTATATATATATTTTTAAATATTTTTTATATATAATATATTATTTTATATAATAGTTATATAAGTTAAATATATAATTTTTATCTAATCTGTTATCATTAACTATATAAAATATTAAATAATATATACTATCAATTAATAATCTATCATAAATCATATGATAATATATGTAATACATAATACATTCATCCATACTCTATTTTTTTGTTTCTTCAGGGCTAGAACTTGCTGATAATTAATATAAATATTTATTGAGTAATTTTAGGTATAAATTTTAAATAGAGAAGTTTTGAATATAGACTTTTTGTAAAAAAAAAGGTTCCACAATTAAAAAAGGGTTTTTCATGGTTTTTCAATGTGGGGCTTACTTTTTGTGAAATACTATTTAGTATCTTACACTTCACACTTTATATATTTTAAAATATAAATTTTATTTTTTTTAAACTAATTGAGTTGTTCTACTCATTATCCATATACCACATATTTGTTATGAGAAAAAGAAAAAAAAAATTAAAAAAAGTGCGGTGTACGTGTAGTATTATCGGGATGATAAGTAGAATTCTTCTTACTTTTTTTATAAAATGATTGTGCAGAACTTATATTAAAACTTGTATAAATTATTTCTCTTCATTTACCGTTTACTTGTGTTTGAAGTTTTCTTTAATCTTCCCTAGCTAGAGTTAGAAGCATTTAAATGTATATGCCAACTTTTGTCTAAATGCAGTATTATTTTCATCTTCTGACGTGGGGCAATCTAATAAACAAACATGCATACAATTAGATTCTTCAAAATTCTTTATTGCATGTCTTACAATTAAAAAAGAGAAAACAAATTATAATCACACAAAAAGTTCATAAAAGTGTCAAAAGTCTAAAATTAATAATATCTCAAATGAATAATTTCTTATTCGAGAAAATCTAATTAAAGGTAAAACTTTTGAACATGACTTTTCCTAATTAACCAAACAACCTTAACACACGAACTTTATTTCACAATCCATTTCAATATTGAGTGCGCGCGGCATATATATATATATATATAAATATATATATATATTCATATAAAAGAAATTGTCACATGGTCAACAAATGACGATCTAATCAATTTATTAAAATATAAAAACAAAAAATCTAACATGCAGTAGTAATTAGTAAGTTGAACAATTCAGAAAGGGAGCTGGAAAGAGGAAGATAAAAGTTTAAAAAATAAATGAGTCAAGAAATAGAACTGTCTGTTTAATTTATAAAATATGATGATCTCCTGATCTTTCCAATTAATCAATTTGGAACTTGTATTCTATTCCATGTTCTTTAACTTCCACGGTTCCTGCATTGACTCATGTTTGCATGCTTAATTTCCTCACACTGATCATGCCGCGGCATGATCACTAGCTAGTTCACGAATATTGACTTTTTCATACTTGTCATGATCATGTCTATTTTTGTAGCATTCGGCTTTCTTTATTCTCTTTTACGTTAACTTCCAGCTATTTTTCTACTCGAAAACTTTAGAGGAGATGATTAGTAAATAATATTGTTGGAGCTAGCCATCAGGAATGTGCGCGCTGCTAAAAGATATAATTAAATCTAATTATTTATATAAAACATATACTTAATTAAATATATATTTATTTAGTCACTATATATATATATATAATTAAATATATATTTATTTAGTCACTATATATATATATATATATATATATATGGGTCCGGCTTGGGTGATCCTGTGGCAAAAATATTAACAAGATATTTCTTGTTAACCAAACCGAGGTCGTGTAGTATTTTTATATTCGAATCTTCACTTTTCCTGTCCACGGATACGCATTTCCATTTCCATTTCTGACTAAACAAACACACATTAAAACCCCAAAAATTTTAAAACATGAGATAGGCCAGTAAATAACAAGCTCTTTAAGGAAAAAAAAAATCCCAAAAGTCTTCTTCATTTTCATAGCACAAAAACTCCTACTGTCGGACTCGTACATGCATAGCAAGACCAGTTGAGAGAGGAAGAGGAGTCATGACGTATATTTTCCAATATCCGTGTTGAAATTTTATGCCTCTTTTATTTTCTTTTTTCTTTTATATATATATATATATATATATATATATATATATCACTAAGTACGCAGCTACATGATTTCAATAAATATAAAATTGGACGTTCCACGCGCCTAATATATATATACTAATCTGAAACACTAAAACAAAGTGCAAACAACGATATTACAGATGTACGCGCGCGCGTCAGCAGATCATAGAGATTAGAAAATCATCTAGTCTTCATTATATCATCATCATTACAGCGAAAATTAATATATATTGGTACTGTAGCAGCTTATAGCTAGGTCATATTCTTACATGACGTCCATCTCCGGTCTCAAATTAATGTAGGGCCAGCAGATGAAAGCTCATGCATGCATGTTCCTGTTGATCATCTCTCTAGCTAGCTGCATGCATAACATCTGGGGGCTGATCAATCTTCACGAATTTATCCGTACGATCCACTATATATAGAAAGAAACGTAAATAATGGTTTTAATTAATTAAACCATTAAAATCATACACGTACGTCGAACACTTCAATTTCAACCAGTTCATGAATTTGAACTTGAGGATCAGGTAGTACTTGTTCGGGTTCTTCTTGATGTTGGATGGTGCAGAGGATGCTAAGGCCGGGAATGTCTTGGAGAGTTTGATAAAGCCAATAGATAAATCGCTTCAAGACTTCCAAAACCACTCGATACAAAGAAGGCACGAGGACAAGTACGGGGAAGAAAAGCCAAAAGAAAGGGGGCGGGAAAATGAGCGAGGAAAGCATGGAAAGAGCCAACGGAACTGAGAAATCTCCCACTCTCAAGCGTAATGGCTCCTGTGTTAGAGTGACGGGGAGCATGACAGAGATGAAAAGGAAGACCAACATGACAAGGACGAGGACGAGGAGGAAACGGGGATGGTAGATGAGGAGGTAAAACTCCAAGTTGGCATACTCTTGAGGCCAAAGGTTGCTCTGGGATAAGAATAACATAAGACAGAGGCTTGTGAAAGGTGGAACAAGATAGCGAAAATCCACGCTGAATCTTATTCTTCTGTGTATGTGTGTGTATATATATATTCTCAAATGAAAAGCTCGTAGCGTAGATCTAGAATGGGAAGAGTTTGCAGGGAAGAAGATCATCAAATAAGGGCTTATCCAGGCTAAGAAGTGAGGATCCGGTACTCTTAACGTGAGTGGGTGAATGACATATATAGCGACGAAGAAAGCGAGAACTTCTTCAAGGGTAAGATGGGAAAAGAAAGAGGGAAGAAGGATGAGGAACTTCGAAAAAAAAGAGGGAAGAAGGATGAGGAACTTCTTCGGAGAACTTCTTCAAGGGTAAGATGGGAAAAGAAAGAGGGAACTTCTTCAAGGATGGGAAAAGAAAGAGGGAAGAAGGATGAGGGAGAACCTCTTCAAGGGTAAGATGGGAAAAGAAAGAGGGAAGGGTAAGATAGGAAAAGAAAGGAATTGAACTAACGGCTTCCTGGCTACCCTTGGCCGACAAAGACAAAATATGAACACTGCCTTTCTGGTTAGAGCACTCTCATTGGAATGGCTAAATTAAAGTATATTTTTTATGAATGTAAGATGAATTTAACTTTTAACTATTCTATTTTTATAAATCTCCATATTGGAATAGCCATTTTTTTATTATATGACAATAAAATAATATAAGATGAATTTAATTTTGACTATTCACATCAAATTTCCAAATTGAATTATCCATTTATTCATTATATAGTAATGAGTAATTAATAATTTTGAAAATTTTTTAATTTTTTTAATTATAAATTTATTTTATTTTATCATATTTTACTATTTATAATATTATATATTAATTTGTAATTGTATTCTAATTATATTTTTTCAATTGTCATTTAAAATAGAGAGATAAATAATTAATATTAAAAGGAGAGAGAAATAAATAATATAAAAAGGATTTGATGAATGAATAGTGTGTTCCAAATTTGAAAATTAGTTTGGATATTACTGTAGCTATATTCCAAATATTAGCTAATTCAATGTGATCAATTTATTGACCTAATAGCTAAATTCTCATTAGATTTAGCTTTTAGCTAATCCAATGAGAATGCTCTTAGTCGACGGTTTCTTTCCACAATCATTTGGTCTATTTAATTATTATAATTTTTTTAATTCACGTATAAAATAAAATAAATAATTTAATTTTTTAAATAAAAATAATATTAAAAAAATATATTTTAATAATATTTTATTTAACTTTTAATTTTTATAATAATTTATTTTATTTCATTTACAAAAACAAACGATAGAGACTAAACCATCAGTATCACGTTTGACGAGCAACCAGCGCCTTCCAGCTTCTTATTACTCATCCCAATTGTCGCTTTGACAATATTAATTTAATTTCCTTTTTATAAAAACAAAAATGCGATAAACAAATTATAATTGCGTCGGCGTTATTAGATTAGGAAAGAGAACAGGTTCTGTTAAAGATGAACGACGGGCCCAAGTCAATGGTCCAAAATAAAAGAAACCCATTAAACAAAATAAAATAATTACCATTTCTCATCGATTTGACCCGTCCTTCCTTCAAATTAATGTTTATCTTGACAAACTCCGTTAATCTTTTATATATCAAGCCCCTCGCGCAAGACATCCATGACGAAACTCGTTTCTCTATGTTCTCAATTAATAACTTTGCATACCCCTCGCCAACGGACTTCGACACATCTATCTTCACCATTATACCCTCCTGCCTCCTACGACGAAGCTTCTTAATTAAGAGATATAATCATGAGGAACCCAAGTGCGTGCTTTACGCCATGGACCATGGTATTTAATTAGGAGTAATATTACTACTCGTCATTTTAATTTTTTTTTTTATTAATTTATGATTTGAAATTATTTATTATATTTTATTTATAAATTTATTATTTAATATCATATAACGAGATGATAAAAAAATAATAAAAAAAAAAGAATGAATAAATTTTTTCTTTAATTAGTTAACCTTTCTCAAAGATCGCAGAAAGTAAAAAATGGAGCAGAGGGATCAGAGAGAGAGAGAGAGATAGATAGATGTAGGTCATCCAATAACAAGGGCTCTTTTTGGAACGATTGCTAGCCGATGATCACGTGTTTGCATTTTTGTCTCTCACTCTTTTCCCCTAGTTAATTGTCCTCGCCTGTTCTTTGGCGTTAGATTTCTGACAGCATTTTTTCTTCCGATGCACGCCAACAAAAACTTAGGCAGAATTGAAGCTTACCATTTTATATAAAATTGGGTGATTAATAGAAGTTCAAAAGTTCTAAGGAAATTTTATTAAATACATTTTGGATTCTTTAAAAAAAATAAGTAGTCATCAACATTTATAAAGTTTTGGAAGAAGAAATGATTTCATATATTAAATGTTTTTTATAATATATCCATCAATCATGAGCTGGGAAAAGAAAAAAAAATTAAAAAAAAAAAAAGAATTAATCTAATATTATTGTGCATTTTTCTCATGTTAACGTACAAATACTATGATGGCATACTTATAGAAAATCAAACATTGGTCTGTTGTTTCAATGAAAATTTTCCACACTTTCCATTCATTATCAGAACACACTGCAAATATGGAAAGGTTTATGACAGCCATGATTATAGCCTAAAGTTATCTCATTTGACTTTGCCTTGATTTGTGCAAGCTTCCTTAATACGCTCCTGCAAAATTGTGTTTCTATCGGCAATACCAATTTTGTGACTAAGAGTTTTTGTACATTGCTGTGACACGGGCTTTGTGAGCAGGTCAGTAAGTTGATCTTGGGTGTGAACATGGTGAACATGAAGAGTTCCACGTTGAATTGAGTCACGTACAAAGTGAAGATCGATCTGAATATGCTTCATCCTTGAGTGTTGGACGGGTTGAAACTAATATGTGTGGCTTCAAGATTATCACACAAGAGAGATGGTGGAGCTTTAAGTGGGAATCCAAGTTCATGAAGAAGATTAAGTAACCACATAGTCTCAAAGGCTCTATTTGCAAGAGCGCTATATTCAGCCTCCGTAGATGAGCGGGCAACTGCTCTCTGTTTCCTGGAGCTCTAGGATATTGGATTTGAGCCAAGGAAGCTGATATAGGTCGAAGTAGAGGTTCGATCATCAACACTGCCATCCTAGTCTACATCAAAGTAGGTAGTTAGAACTAATTATGCAGTCTTTTGAAGGTGGATACCATGGAAGATAGTTTGTTTCAAGTAACGAAGAAGGTGCTTCACAGCTGTCTTGTGTGTGATTGTGGGTTTGTGCATAAATTAGGACAACTTGTTGACTACAAATGAAATTTTTGGGTGAGTCAGAATAAGGTACTAAAGAGCTCCAAGCACACGTCTAAATTTTGTGTTGTCCAGAGAGGATGTGTCATCAACCAATGTAAGTGGTGTACTAGTGGATAAGGGAGTAGAGACATCTTTGCACCCACCATGTTTATTTTGGACAACAAGTCACGAACATAGTTGTGCTACGACAAAAATAATCCTGCACTAGTAGGAAAAACTTCCACTCCCAGGAAAAAAATGTAAATTTCCCATATCCTTCAATGAGAATTGCTCACCAGTTTTTTTAATAATAGAGGACACAAAGGTGGAATCACTACCAGTAATCACAAGATCATCAGTATACACCAGAAAATAGCATGTAATGGAATCATGGCGATAAATAAATAGGGAAGAATCTGCCTTCGAGTTATGAAAACCAAATTTAATGTGGGCATTTCTTAGGGCTGAGTAACATGCTTGAGGGGCCTGTTTAAGGCCATAGACTGCTTTGCGCAATCGACATGCATGATCTGGTTTAGACATGTCTTTAAAACTAGTAGGTTGAATCATATATACAGTTTCAATGAGCTTCTCTTGGAGGAACGCATTCTTCACATCCATCTGTCTGAAGGACCAGCCTTGGATTACAACACTTGTTAGAACAGACCGAATGATGGCTGGTTTAACTACGGGGCTAAAAGTTTCCTTGTAATCAAGTCCGAGACGTTGATTGTAACCCTTCGCTACAAGGCGTGTTTTGAATCAATTTGTAATCCATCAGCTTTTCCTTTTACCATAAACACCCACTTACAACCCACTAGATTACAATTTTGGGGGAGGGGAACCAGATCCCATGTCGCATGCCGCATAAAAGCAGTAAGCTCATCAAACATTGCAGCGGACCATTGAGGATTGCAGATGGCTTGACTCACACACGTTGGTTATATGGTCGGTGGGAGAGGATGTTTGGTTACTGAGTGGAGCTGTTTGGGTTTGTAGATCTGGTTCATAAATTGTGTGGTCATTGGGTGGATTCTTTGGTTTCGGGAAAGGTTGGATTCAGTTGGTCCAAGGACATGTACAGGCTTTATGATTTGGGGTGGCTGAATCTGATTTAGAGAGGGAGTGGGTAACTCGGTTTCAGGTGGAGGAGGAATAGTCAGAACACTAGTCAAACTGGGACTATCTAGGTCATAATTTGATTGCAGAACATTTTGAGAGGAAGGAACACAAGAGTTACATGGAGGCGATGTGGTAGCGGTGGATACACCATCTGAGAACACTAGTGCGAGTGACAGTTAGACCGGTGAAGGTTGTGCTAGAGTGAATGACGGGACCCCGAAGGATGGAGCGCACGATGAAGGAGATGAAGGTAGTGGGCTTTGGCTCTCATCGAAGACAACATGTCTGTAAAGGTAAAGTCTTTTTGTTTTTAGATCCACACATTTGTAAGCATTTTGGGTTTGGGAATAACCAAGAAATTAGAGGCAGGGAATAGATTTGGGATATAGTTTGTTTGTTTTATAGGGCCTGGTGAGCGGATAACAAAGGCAACCAAACTTTTCTAATTTGAGATAGTTGGATCATTTGACCAAATAGAGCTTCATAAGGTGTAACACCCCGCTCCCCAATAAAGACGTTTTTTATAATTTTCGAGGAGCCAATGTGCTACTAAACTTAACTAAAAACTTTTATTTTAACGACGTGCCAGATATGAAAGATTCCATAATAAAAAAAAACTTTATTAGATGCTTAAAATCTAAAATAGAGTCTGCGAAAGCACTTATTGAAAAAAATACTAAAGTCTCATGTGCTTATGAAAAAAAATTATTTAAACCTTAAATCATAAACTGAACATAACATAAACTATCTAGGCCTCTACCTCGCCTTCCTGAGTCAAGTCTTGTCCTACAGTATCATCCTCATAAATGTCATCACCTGGGGTGGTTTAAAAACATAAAAATATACAAAAATGAGTTGAATACTTAATAAGCAACATATCATATAGTAAACATAATAAACATAAGGTTTCTTGAAAAAAACGTGCATACCCATAAATACAAACGTAAATAACATAAACTTGTCTTTTACTTATCATAGGCCAATACCCACTGTTGATCCCCGTGAGTTAGGGTTAGCAAATCTAAATAGATTTCGATTTCGCCCATGGCCGCGGGCTATGGAATTTATACATAAGGAAGACATACTAGGTGCACTACCAGCATATACAACCTGGCAATGCAATATGCCCATAATATAGGTACCGTCTTCAAATCATAACATAGGTTGTTACATATCATATCATTCATATTTCATCATAATTATACTTGCATACTTGTCATATTATAGATTTCAAAAGAAATCACATTCCTTATAACATGTAATCAGACATGACTCCTCACAAAAGGAAGACAAACTGGGTGCACTACTAACATATATAACCTGGCAATGCAATATGCCGATAATATAGGTACCGTCTTCAAATCAAAACATAGGCCATTACATATCATATCATTCATATTTCATCAAAATAATACTTGCATACTTGTCATATCATAGATTTCAAAAGAAATCACATTCCTCATAACATGTCATGATACATGACTCCTCACATAAATTCATGACTTTTAATAAATAATTTAATGCATAAGTCTTCACATATAACCATGATTTAAGTATATAAAAAGGGGCTTCCAATGAAGGGTATGCATGCATAAAATTCTTATAAAAGGAAACATTTTGTTTACCGTACAATGTGTAAAGTTAGGATCATGCTACTTATCTTGTATTGCTAAATCCAAAGTCTCACTTCGTAAATCGTTACCTTAGTGAGGTAGAAGAAGATTTGTCATGCAATAGTGGGAGTGGCCAGATTTGTTGTGCTAGACGTGGGCATGCGTGACACTAAGGAATATGAGGAAAGGGGAAGATATATAGAGAAATTTGGAGATGGACGACGAAGAGTTAAAGTTGGACTCTGATAGTGACCGACGGATGAGATCAGAGTTTGAATTAAAGATATATTTTACAATTAAGTAGTTGATTGAGAATGATTGTGACTATATAAGTAACTACAATCAGTATTGATTTTAAATTGAAATAAATTTATAATAGCTACTCTTTAAATTCTAAAATGAGTCTAACTTGTTCAATAAATAATAAATGGGATTTAACTTAATTATTAAGTCTAATTAAAATTTCTAATCAACCTCAATAACTTATCACTCACAGGTTTATCCAATATGACCCATTAAATATAATTTAGGCTCAATAAAATTTATCAATATTCTAACCTTAGAATTATTTGGCCGGGTCATTACATAAGGTGATTTGTTTTGTAGTAATGGAGTGGGTTGGCGATTGATGAGGTAGGTGGCTGTATGAAAAGCATGAGGCCAATAGGAGATGGGTAAGGAGGCATCATGAATAAGGGTGAGTCCAGTTTCCACTAGATGACAGTGACGCTGTTCGAAGGCTCCATTTTGTTGAGGGGTGTGAGGAGTGGTGTAGTGACTTATTCCATGAATGGAAAGATATGATTTGTGACCAAGAAATTCACCACCATTATCATAATAGAGGCTTTTGATCTTTGTTTGGAAATATGTTTCAACAAGAGTTTTGAATTGTGGAAATATACTGCGAACACCAGATTTGGCATCCATAGGATAGAACCACATATATTTTGTATAGTGATCAACCATAATGAAATAGTACTGAGATCCATCAAGTCCAACACAATGAGTGGGTC